>NC_088195.1:4757399-5062684 GCF_028769735.1 Zonotrichia leucophrys gambelii
GCTGCGCTGCCCAAAGTGCCACTGTTACCCAGCCTCACCTCCCAGTGCCAGCTGATGCCCAGGGCTCCTCTGACACCGCCAAAAGGGCTGGGGGTGTTCAGGTGGGGGTCCTGGCCTCACTGCACCCCTCTGGAGCTGAGGGGTTCTGCTGTCTCACCCGGCTCAGGCAGCAGAGGTGGCTGGCAGAGGGTGCCAGGCATGCCCTGGCACACGTGTTGGAGCTCCTCACACCCAGCCCTGCTCTGCAGTGCCACCAGGAAAGCTCCCAGCCCTGTTGTGAGATCCTGCCTTGGCTCATGCAGCTTGCTCAGCTCAGCCTGCTGCTGCTGCCACACCCAGCCTTCCCTGCTCCCGGGGGAAACTGAGGCACGGGGATGGCAGGATGGCTGCAGGGACGGTCACAGAGCATCACCCACTCATGGGACCACAGCATCCTCCATCCTGTGTCACCCAGAGCCCCGGGGCTGCATCACTCCCAGCCAGGGGATGCTGCTGTTCCTTCCCCAGGTTTCCATCTCTCCCCATCCCTGCAGGCCGAGGTGGGCAGCTCTGGGGCACCGTGCCCACGGCAGCATCACCGCAGCATCACCGCATTCGCTGCCCTTTTTGTGGTGATGAATAATGCAGAGCCCAGCCCCGAGGGCTCCTGGCTGCCACAGGAGGAGCCGGAGGCTGCTCCCTTCGCCTGCCGGGGCACGGAGGGGAAATGCCGGGTCAGGACCCCGTCAGCGTGTGTTTACTGTGTCAGGAGAAGCCGTAAATTCACTCGCTTTAATTGAAAGCCGGTGCTGTGGGTTTGGCTTAATCCACCCTCCTCCTCCTCCATTAGATAACGTCTCGCTGAAACCACTTTGCAAGCTCACGGCATTCCTGTGTGCTGAGCACCGGGCGGGACAGACGGACACGGCCACGCCGGGGGCTCACAAACCCCGCGGGGACTTTGCTGCTGCCAGCTCTGGTCACTGTAGGAGTGACAGGGGTGGGATGGTGGGGATGGATGGAGAGGAGAGATCTCTGCAGCCAGGGCTGGGAACTTGTGGGTTATTGCAAAGGGCCTGGGTGCAGGGCCCTGCTGGGAGCTGCCAGCCACAGCTGGAGCAGGACTGAGAGAGGAGAGGGGCAGAGAGGATGAGAGAGTAAAAGGCTAAGACAGCGAGGTTCCACTTACAATACAATAAATCTTCTGTGCTGAATATTCTGATTCTCACTAATCAATCTAGTCCAATGTACAAATCCTATAGCATTTCCATACAGCCTATAGGAATCATTACATTACCTCACTGTGTTACATTTTAAACCCTAAAATCTCCTCTTTGGGCCCCTTCTGCCAAGCCAGCAGGGTCTGCTCTGACCCTTGGGCCTGTCTGCAAGCAACGGGAGTTTTTCCACCTTCAGTCTGGCCACACCATTGTTTTCCAGTTGTTCAGTAACTGAGGTATCTCAAAGCTTGCTTTCATTTCAATCTCCCTTATAGTTTCCATATTCTCAAAATCTTTTGCCAGACAATCATATTTATAAGGCTTTCCTGTTTCATCTTCCCCAACAGGTCCCCTGTGCTCATCCTGCCCTAACCCTGGTCCCGCTGACCCACTCGTGACATGAAACAGCAGAACAGGATGGCTGAAGGTGGTGGGATGCAGGAAGATGCAGAATTGTGCTGGGTGAGCACCCAGGAGCGGATTCTAAGGGCTGAAGTTGAAAAGACAAAGGGAAATTCTTTGGGAGGGGGGAAATCCAAGCAGGGATGGGCTGGGATGTTTCCAAATAGAGCTGCTGGGGAAGAGCAGTGCGGACCCTCTGGTCTCTGAGCATCAGAGGGGTCAGCACTGCTTCTCCTCACCCCAACAAAGGGAAACTGAGTCACGGAGCTGGGCAGTGCTGGGGAGTGCTCGGGGTCGGGGCTGTTTGTGGGGAGCCCGTTCCTCCTCGGGGTTCTGCAGAACTGACAGAGGAGGAAGCACCGAGGCCATGGAGAGGTCAAACACTGACTGTCCCATGTCTGTGAGCTCTGTCCCGTGTCCGTGAGCTCTGTCCCCATCCCCTCGCAGGGACACCCGGGGGGACCCCTCTGCCGAGGAACGGAGGAACCCCAGCGTCTGGCACCAGGGGAAATTCGCTTTGCCAGCGGAGTTCAGGCAGAGGCCAGGGGCGGCCGGGGCTGTCGGGGTGTCCCGCGGCCGCCGCTGACCTGCCAGGAATGCTGTGAGTCACCGGGAAAGCATCCCCGGGCAGCCAGCCCCGCTCCGAGCCTCCTGAACCGGCACCTCGGCCTTGGGGTGCCGTCCCCGGGACTCCCCGGTACAACCCGAGACACCCCGGGACACCCTGGGACACCCCTGTACATGCCAGGACACCCGGGGACACCCCGGGACACCTCGATACATCCCGGTACACCCCAATACAGCCCGGTTCACCCCGGTACGCCCCGGGCTTTGGGGTGCCGTGCCCGGGACACCCCGGGACACTGCGGGACATTCCGGTACACCCCATTACACCCCATTACACCCCGTATACCCCGGCACACCCCGGGACAACCGGGTAATCCCTGGACACCCCCGATACAGCCTGGTACACCTCGGGACACCCCAGAACACCCCAGGATACCTCGGGACACCCCGATACAACCCCGGTGCCAATTCCCGGACACCATACAGCCGTTATCCCGGACACCTGGTACACCCAGGACCCGGTACACGGTAACGGACACCCGATACACCTACCCGGACATCGACCCCAGTTCACCGAGACACCCGATACCGAACCCCGGCACACCTGGATACACCCCAAGACACCCCGATACACCCTGGGACACTCTGGGACACCCCGGCACACCCTTGGGCACTCCGGCACACCCTGTTACACCTCGGGACACCCCGGGACACCTCCGTACACCCCGGTACACTCTGGTACCCCCCATTACACCCCGATACACCTCGGGACACCCCCCTGCACCCCAGGACAACACGGTACACCCTGGTACACCCCGGTACTTCCCGGGACACCCTGGAGCACCCCGGTACACCCCACAGGGGCACGGGCAGTGCCCACCCAGGGGTGAGCCCCGATGCTGCAGCCAGCCCGGCAGGGACAGGGCAGGCCAGGAGCGATGCCCAGCTCCGGGAAAGGCCAGACATGAACTCAGCCCCTCCGAGAGGGAAGAGCTGACGCGATGCCTGGAGGTCACCGGGACACCATCCCAGCCCAGCTCGGCACCGGGAGGGGAGCAGGAGGTTCTCCCAGAGGCGGCTCCTGTTCGGTCCGGTCCTTTCCCCGGGGCAGCCGGTGTTCCAGGCTTTATCAGCTCTCGGCAGAGGACAGAATGGCTTTTCCCACTGGCTCCTTATCGAGCCTCGGACCATGCATTGTTTCTGGTCACGTTGCGAAATTAAAGAGGCAAACGGCATTTCGGGGAGGAATCGTGAATTCTTGGAAGGTTATCTAAGCGTGGCACCTGCCCCTGGTGCGGGGCACTGGGAGTGGGAATGCCAGGAGGGGACAATCCCAGAGCGTCCATCCCTCTGTGGGTGAGCACCCAGAGCCTGCCCAGCTGTGCCCTCACAGCTGGATTCATCCTAAAGGGGAGGAACTTTCTGTGTTTTCAAAGAAGTCTCAGGAGCAGCACCCATGGGTGGCCACAGACAGCACCACGAGCAGGACCGTGGGGGCCACGAGGGTCCCTTGCCCCGGTGGCAGAGCAGGAGCTGCCACAAGGTTGCATCAGCGAGGTCGGAAAAGTCCTGGATCAGTCCTGAATCCATCCCCAAAGGATCAAACCTTTGGAGTTACCCAGCACCAGCAAACCCAGACCCTGCTCTGTTGGGTCACATCCCTCACACTCCTGTTTGCTCTGACCCTGCAGGGCTCCAGGCACTTCCCAAAGCCCCATCCCAGCACACACAGACAGCACCCACAGCCCCTCACACCCTGCTGGTGTCACTTTGACCATCTCCCTTGCCCTGGTGGCACAGCAGGATGCTGCCATGGGTATTTTCTCCTGGGTGCACCCAGCCCAGCCCAGGATTGGCATCCCCAGGGGCTCTGAGGTTCTCTGCCTCCCCACACCCTCCCTCTGCACAACCAGGGCCAGCTGGGGTGCAGGGGGTGTGGATGGACCCAAATTCCACGAATTTCTGGGAATTGAGCTACCAGATCACACACCACGCTCAGCACAGCTTCTGTTCCTGGGCAGAGAGGGGACGGGGACATGAGCAGCACCCATGGGTGGCTGCAGACAAGCAGGATGGGGAAACTGAGGCACAGAGCAGGTCCCTGGGCTGCCCGTGGTGTCGCCACAGCAGCTGAAGGAGGCAGCAAGGGCAGGAGCTGCCCCTGGAGCTGGGGAAGGATCTTCTGGGCAGGATCAGGCTCCAGAGGATGCAGCCCCAGAGCCCCCCCTGAATTTCCATCCATCTCCCGGCTATTTTCCTTGCTGAAGTGCCTCTTTGCAGGGCGGCTCTGGGCTTCTCCTGGGCACTGGAGGATACTGGGAGGATACTGGGGGCTGCACTGGGAGCTGTGATGCTGAGCGAGGCACCAGCACTGGCTGCTCCCTTTGCTTCCCTGCAGTAAAACACAGCAGGTCATTGAAGGGACAAGTGCGACACAGGAGGAACTGGTGCCACCTCCCGCCTGTCCCCAGCACTAGGGCAGAGCACCCAGGAGGTGACAGAAGGGACCAGCTGTGGGCAGAAGGACGGTGACCTCCAGGCAAGGCTGTGGTACCACAAGGGATTTGTGGTGCCCTCCCAGCAGCCAGAGCTCATCGCTGTCCCCAAGGTGCCACCCCAAGGGCCACTTCAGCACCTCACCCCTCCTGTCCCATCCTCCCAGGAAGAGCAAAGACCTGAGGCTCTTGTGACACCTAATGGCAGCTGCTGTTATCAGACACTCCCAGCAAGGCTCATCTCACCCTGGAGTTGCAGACCAGGTCATGCTCCGCTCCCACCCCAGGCTGGTGTTCCTGAGCTGCCAGAGGGGTTTGGGAGGTGGAAACATCAGCCCTGGGAAATGCAATCCCAGGAGGTGTTTTACACCCCGTTCCTTTCAGGAAGGCTGGCTGTGATGTGGGATGAGGGTTTGGGAAGTGCCTGGAGCCCTGTAGGGTCAGAGCAAACAGGAACGTGAGGGATGTGACACAACAGAGCAGGGTCTGGGCTTGCTGGTGCTGGGTAACTCCAAGGGTTTCATCCTTTGGCTGATGGGTTCAGGACTGACCCAGGAGTTTTCCAACATCAGTGATGGAACCTTGTGGCAGCCCCTGCACCGAGGTTTCAGTGGGTGTCCTTTTGTCCCCTCTTGAGGATTTTTGAGCCTCCTGATCACTCCCAGCTCCCAGTGGTGCCTGCAGGAGAGCCAGGCAGGTGCACAGACAGGAGAAGCTGCCACTGCTGCTCCTCAGTGCTGTCCCAACCCCTGCCCACAACCACAGCCCCAGACATCAGAGGATGCACACGCAGCAGCCCTGACACCCAAATCCAAATCCTGCTGCTGGGGGAACGCCCTGATAAACACAGCCCTGTCCCTGGGGAGGAGGATGGGTGCCCTCAGCTCACAGCACCCAAACCTCGGGGCAGGGGCTGCCACAAGCTTGCATCACCAAGGTTGGAAATCTCCTGGATCCATCCCCAAAGGATCAAACCCTTGGAGTTACCCAGCACCAGCAAGCCCAGATGCTGCTCTGTTGTGTCACATCCCTCACGTTCCTGTTTGCTCTGATCCTGCACCAGGCTCTCTGAAGAAAACACAGAGCAGGCAGTTTTCAGATTGGAAAACTCCTGAATCAGTCCTGAATCCATCCCCAAAGGATCAAACCCTTGGAGTTACCCAGCACCAGCAAACCCAGACCCTGCTCTGTTGGGTCACATCCCTCACACTCCTGTTTGCTCTGACCCTGCAGGGCTCCAGGCACTTCCCAAAGCCCCATCCCAGCACACACAGACAGCACCTGCAGCCCCTCACACCCTGCTGGTGTCACTTTGACCATCTCCCTTGCCCTGGTGGCACAGCAGGATGCTGCCATGGGTATTTTCTCCTGGGTGCACCCAGCCCAGCCCAGGATTGGCATCCCCAGGGGCTCTGAGGTTCTCTGCCTCCCCACACCCTCCCTCTGCACAGCCAGGGCCAGCTGGGGTGCAGGGGGTGTGGATGGACCCAAATTCCACGAATTTCTGGGAATTGAGCTACCAGATCACACACCACGCTCACCACAGCTTCTGTTCCTGGGCAGAGAGGGGACGGGGACACGAGCAGCACCCATGGGTGGCTGCAGACAAGCAGGATGGGGAAACTGAGGCACAGAGCAGGTCCCTGGGCTGCCCGTGGTGTCGCCACAGCAGCTGAAGGAGGCAGCAAGGGCAGGAGCTGCCCCTGGAGCTGGGGAAGGATCTTCTGGACTGGATCAGGCTCCAGAGGATGCAGCCCCGGAGCCCCCCCTGAATTTCCACCCACCTCCAGGCTATTTTTCCTTGCTGAAGTGCCTCTTTGCAGGGCGGCTGGCAGAGGGGGGCACTGCCTTTAAGTGTATTTGATGGATAATTCCTCATTACTCTAATGCATTTGCAAGCTGGGATAATTGATGGATGTTTAACAGGATGCGTTTCCGACAGTCGGCTGGAGAAATGGACTCCCATTACTCTGCAAACGTTTCTTTTTACCATTGAACTCCTTTGTTTCAATTGATCCTCGCCTTTCCCATCACTTGCTGCTCATTAATAATCCCCAAAGCAGCTGCTCCCCCACTCCAGCTCCTCCCAACCTGCCGTGCCCAAGGCTTTAGGTTTGCAAGCAGATCTGGGCATGGCTGCAGTTTTATAATAAACAAGATTTTTCTCTACCCAAAGTGAGGCAAAAGCTGGGCAGGAGCAAGGCAGGGTGGCTGGGGAATCTCCTGGGTCCATCAGAGTGATACCAGCTGCTAATCAGGGGGAATTTGGGGTGAAGAGAGGGAGGTGCAGGTCCCTGGGGCTGAGCTGAGCCCAAGGGAGAGGTCGCCCTTTGGGGCTGGTATCAGCCCAGGCCAGGCTTGGAGCTGAGCCCTGCTCTGCCTGCAGAGCTTTTATCTGCAGGTCCCTGTGCTCAGGGAAGGGCAGCCAGGGGTTATCAGCCCTGCCTGTGCCCTGGGCAGGCTCCGTGCCCACCCACAGAGGGTCCCTGTGTCTGTCCCCACCCTGCAGAGCCACTCGTGGGGCTGGGCTGCAGGGACATCTCCCACTTGCTGAGCAGCCTGGCTTTCATTCCCTGTAGGAGTGACAGGGGTAGCATGGTCAGGATGGACAGAGATGAGAGATCTCTGCAGCCAGGGCTGGGAACTTGTGGGTTATTGCAAAGGGCCTGGGTGCAGGGCCCTGCTGGGAGCTGCCAGCCACAGCTGGAGCAGGACTGAGAGAAGAGAGGGGCAGAGAGGATGAGGGGGTGAGAGAGTAAGAGGCAAGAGCTAAGAGAGCAAAGTTCCCATTCCAATACCATAAATCTTCTTCTGTGTTGAATATTCTAATTCTCACTAACCAATCTAGTCCAATGTACAAATCCTACAGCATTTCCATACAGCCTATAAGAATCATTACATTACCACACTGTGTTACATTTTAAACCCTAAAAACTCCTCTTTGGGCCCCTTCTGCCAAGCTGTAGGGTCTGCTCTGACCCTTGGGCCTGTCTGCAAGCAGAGGGTGTTGTTCCATCAAAAGGGGATCACCTTCAGTCTGGCCACACCATTGTTTTCCAGTTGTTCAGCAACTGAGGGATCTCAAAGCTTGCTTTCATTTCAATCTCACTTACAGTTTCTATATTCTCAAAATTTTTTGCCAGGCAATCATATTTAGAAGGCTGTGGATGGGATGCTTTTCCCATCCACATCTTGCTCAGGATGAGGCACAAGAGCCTTGGCACAGGAGAAGAGCATCCACAGGCCTGGCTTAAGGCAGAATTTAGTAGGAAAAAATAAAAGAGAAAAAGGAGAAAAAAACCCAAAGTCCATAGAGGAGAAAATCAGCTGTGGGTGCTCAGGGGTTACACAGACCTGAGTGGGTGGAAGGAGGGGGATTCAGGTCAGCTGGGGAGATGGGGCAGGACCAGACTGTGAGAGCTGAGATGGAGTGTGGGGAACAGGAGATGTTCCTGCCCTGGGCTGGAACCCTGTCCCAGGGCATGGACCCACCTGATGGAGCCCACAATGCTGGGGCCAGTGGGAACAGCAAACCCCAAATGGCTGAGCCGTGGGAATGAGCCCCTGAGCTCCCCAAAACCTGGGCTGCACCCCTTGCACCCAGAGCACACAGGCCTGGGGCCATGGCTGATTGTCCCCAGAGCCCCATGCCAGGGAGCAGCTGCCTGCAAACACAGCCTGGGCAGGCCATAATCTGCTTTTGGGGGGCTCCCTTTGAGGTCTCAGCTCAGGAGGGTCTGGGGGTGACAGAGGAACCCACACAGCCCATGCCCACCATCCTCCACAGGATTAACACCCTGAGAAGGGATGAGCTCCATGGGAAGGGATGGATGAGACCCCTGTGGCTGCAGACAAGGTGCTGGGCAGGTGGGGGACAGAGGGACAGCAGGATCTGGGATTTATCAGTGCTCCCCTGGAGCACATCCCAGGATTTGCCAGTGCTCCCATAAAGCACCGCCCAGGCAGGATGTGTCCTGGAGATGCCCTCAGTGACTCTGGAGCTGCCCCATGAGCAGCCCTGCTCTGTCCCTGCCCATCATTTGGAGCATTTCTGAGCCTGGGCACACCTGGGGGGTCCCACGGAGCTGCCAAAGCCAGCTCTGATCCCCTCCTGAACTGCGGAGCTGCTCTTAAATCATCGCGGGAAGGCCGGTAAAAGCCTCGGTGCCTTCAAGCATGAAATACAAAGCACTCACCGCCCCCTTTCAGCCTCTTCCCTGAGTGCCCGGCTCACCACATGAAACCTTTTATATCCCCCCTCCCCTCCCCGTTCTCGTTCTCCCCCATCAGCCCGGAGAGCGCCGGCGCCGCCAGCAGCACAATCCCAAATTGCTCCCTTTATTAGGGAAAAAAAAAAGAAGAAAAGGAAGAAAACCGAAGCTTCGATTTCCTTTCTCACCTCTGAAATGGCCTGGGGGAGTTGAGGAGGGGGTGAGGCCAAAGTCACCCCAACCCCAACACTGAGCCCAAACCCAAACACACCAAAGGGCTGGGTTTGAACGGGAAGGGATCAGAGAGGAATTTTGCAGCGAGGGAGGGAGGGTGTGAGTGCAGAGGAACCATGGGGGTGTGTGTAGGGGAGTCGGGGAGCAGGATGGTGGGGATGGATGGAGATGGGAGATCTCTGCAGCCAGGGCTGGGAACTTGTGGGTTATTGCAAAGGGCCTGGGTGCAGGGCCCTGCTGGGAGCTGCCAGCCACAGCTGGAGCAGGACTGAGAGAAGAGAGGGGCAGAGAGGATGAGAGGGTGAGAGAGTAAAAGGGTAAGACAGCGAGGTTCCACTTACAATACAATAAATCTTCTGTGTTGAATATTCTGATTCTCACTAACCAATCTAGTTCAAGATACAAATCCTATAGCATTTCCATACAGCCTATAAGAATCATTACATTACCACACTGTGTTACACTTTAAACCCTAAAAACTCCTCTTTGGGCCCTTCTGCCAAGCTGTAGAGTCTGCTCTGACCCTTGGGCCTGTCTGCAAGCAGAGGGTGTTGTTCCATCAAAAGGGGATTACCTTCAGCTGGCCACATCATTGTTTTCCAGTTGTTCAGTAACTGAGGTATCTCAAAGCTTGTTTTCATTTCAATCTCGCTTATAGTTTCCATATTCTCAAAATCTTTTGCCAGACAATCATATTTATAAGGCTTTCTTGTTTCATCCTCCCCAACAGATGTGGAAGGACCCCAGTGGCTGGGTCAGGGCTGGTATCTGGATCAGGAGGGCTGATGGAGCCAGCGATGCTCCCACAGGCTGGGATTGGATTGGGATCCTCAATCCCACTGCAATCCCAGGGCATGGAGGCAGCCAGGGGTGCCTCGGGGCGCTGCCCAGCATCCTCCCCGCACCCTGGAGGTGGGGAGGGCCCCATGGGGCGCTGTCCCTGCGGGCAGATGGGTCTGGGGGTGTCCCCAAGCCGGGGCAGGCGCAGATGGCGCACATGGGCTGGCTCCTGTCGCGCTGCCATCAATCAGCGCCGGCTCCTCCGAGCACAGCAGCGGCTCCGGGCTGTAAATCAGCCCTGAACAAGGCTCAGGGTTTCTCTGCAAGGCCTGGCCTCGCTGCTGGCATTCCCTCCGGTGGCAGCGTCGCGACGGGCAGACCTTGTGTCCCCGCCGGCCCCGCAAAGGGCGCCCGAGGACGGCGGCGGGAGGATGCTGAACGTGGCACCTCCTGCTGCAGGGGAAAACGGCCCAGGGGAGGAGAAACGGCAGCTCTGGCAGCCTGAACCCCTCCTCAGATGTATTTCTCACCCTTCCGTGTCCTGTTGATGGAGCCCCAGCCTAGCAGGTGTCTCCCCACCCGCCGGGTCCTGCTGGGGTTTGTAGGGGACAATGAGGCACCCACAGACCCTGCATGGCACCCACAGACCCTGAAGGGCACCCACAGACCCTGAATAGCACCCACAGACCCTGCAGGGCACCCACAGACTGTGCATGGCACCCACAGACCCTGCAGGGCACTCAGAGACCCTGAACTGCACCCATAGGCCCTGCATTGCACCCACAGACCCTCAGGGCACCCACAGACCCTGCACAGCACCCACATACCCTGTACTGAACCCACAGACCCTACACGGCACCCACAGACCCTGAATGGGAGTCACAGACCCCACATGGCACCCACAGACCCTACAGGGCGCCCACAGACCCTGCAGGGCACCCACAGATCCTGCACAACACCCACAGACCCTGCATGGCACCCACAGACCTGCGAGGCACAAACAGACCCTGCAAACCCTAGATGGCACCCACAGACCCTGCAGGGCACCCACAGACCCTGAATGGCACCCACAGACCCTGCACAGAACCTGCAGGGCACCCACAGACCCTTCAGCACACCCAGTCCCCTCCCCAGAGCAGGATTTGTCTGTGCAACACCAGGATTGGCCCCCAAGCTGCCCCAAGGAGAGGCTGGGATGGGGACAGGGCCTCTCTGGGTGTCCAGAGGCTGTCTGGTCTCTGCAGTGGCCTGTCACCTTGTCCCCATCCTGCCTGGCACAGTGTCTGGGGGCGTTTCAATCCCCTCCTCCCCATTTTCCTCAGCATCCTCTGGGTGTGGTGCAGCCCAAGGTAGCCCAGCATCCTTCCCACGTGCTTTATTCTCCCCTCCTGGTGCTGCAGCTTCCCAGCAAGGCTGAATTGTTTCATCTCTTTCCAAAATTTGCCTCCCTGGGAGCCAGCCCAGCCTTTAAACTGTGCCACGGTCTGTGTGTAAAACCATTTAAACCATGCCTGGTCTGGGTATTTCTGGTACTGCTGCTTCACCCAGAGGCTCCACTCTGCCATCAGGGTTTCACTTTGCTGCCCCGGGTTTCTCCCATCGCCCCCAGGCTCCCTCCTGTCCACCCAAAGCTGGGGCAGCTCCAGCTCTTGCCTGCAAACACCGAGCCCTGCTCTGGCTGCATCCCTTCCTGATGCCAGCCAGCCTTGGCACAGAGAGGGCAACTCCCCAGAGCAGGGTCTGTGGTGCTTCATTATCCCCTACAAACATCCCTGATCCCCACAAAGGCTGGTCTGATCTGTTCCTTCCCTTCCCCGGGGTGGGAGAGGCTGAGCTCCCTGCCTGGCTCGTGTGAGCATCTTTCATCCCTGCACTGAACGCGCTCGCATTTAAGGAGTAATTACAGCGTGGTGACTCAGCCGTTCTGGCAAACACCCGATGCTGCTCCCCCTGTTATCCCCACCCTGCTCAGGGCATCCCCAGCAGCAGATTTTGGGGGATGCAGCTCAGAGTGTCCCTTGAGCCGTTCAAGCCGCCGGGACAGCGATGCGGATTGTGCTCCAGCATCCCCCCGGCACATCCCGGCCCGGGAGCAGGGGAGGGCAGGGCGGCTGCGATTATTCAATCTGGAGCAACCCTGACCTGCTGACAAAGGCAAAGTTATTTTTAAAAAGCAACCACTCAGCGAAATTCGCCTCTGCTGCTCGTCCTGCTGCTGCTGCTGCCCGCCGGGGAGACAGAAACAGCATTTCTGTCCCGGGAAAGGCTGCCCTGGGATGGCAGCACCGGGGCAGGGGCGTGGGCTCTGCCCCACACCCTCCAGGCTCCGGCCCCGCTGGATTTTTGGGCTGTCGGATCTTCCACAGAGCCCCGGGAGCATCACAACCTGCTTTCCAGCATTATTTATATCTATTATATCTATCTATCTATCTATCTATCTATCTATCTATCTATCTATCTATCTATATTTATATATATAATTTTATATATATATAATTATATATATAATTATATACAGTTATATATATTATAATGCTATATTATCGATATTATTATGTTATATTTGTATATTAATAATAAATATTAAAATATTATTTTATATATTTATCATATATTGTATCTATACTTATATTATATTTATAGTTATTATATTATATTTATAGAATAGTATATTTATATTATATTATATTATATTATATTATATTATATTATATTATATTATATTATATTATATTATATTATATTATATTATTATATTATATTATATTATATTATATTATATTATATTATATTATATTATATTATATTTGCATGGTGAGCCCGGGGCACCCCACATGCACCCCCCAGAGCATCTCCCTGCTCCCTCCAGCAGCAGCAGAATGGATTCTGAAGGGCTCAGGGACATGTTGATGTCAGGGTGGTGCTCACTGCAGCAATGCAGGGTGCAGGGACTGGGAATCACCAGGATTTGCAGGGTGGGGGTGTGGGGGTCCCCCATTTTCACCGCCCCCTGCTCAGCCTGGGGGTCAGCAGCAGCCTCGGACTCAGCCCGAGCGCTCGGGTTTGCCCTCTTTGTGCCAAGGCTGGTTGGCATCGGCAAGGGAAGCAGCCAGAGCAGGGCTCCGTGTTTGCAAGGCAAGAGCTGGACCTGCTCCAAATTTCCAGGGTGAGAAAACCTCCCCAAGTCACGCTCCAGCTCCAAACAAACGCTCGGCTCCAGGGGCCGCCGATGATTCAGCCGGGTGAGACCTCAGCGCTCCCACCTTGCAGCCGCCCCCTTTCCAAATCTGAGAGCGCTCGGGGAGGGTTAATTCCCAATTAAAGGGGGGATGGCTCCAAGATTGCCTGGCTCTTGCCCAGGGCTGTGATCCCAGCCCCGCTCGCCTTCACTCCCCCGAGGTGGCCCGGGAGCCCTCCTTCCCTTTTATTGCCACGAGGTGAATTAATACCCATTTCCTGAAGCTTTTATAGTTTCCTCCCAAATGGCTCTTACATCAGGGGCATATTGGGTTACAGCAAATACCAGCAGCAAGGAACGAGCCAGGCTTTGCTGTTCCCGTGCATTTGGGGACCGCCAGCCTCCGGTCCCTCTCCCTTCCCCCAGAGCCGGGTGGATGCTCCCAGCAACAAACGACTCCCTTGAGATACTGGGAAACAAGGAGGACTCTTGTGGAGCTGTGCAGGAGGAGCCCTGGGCTGGCTGAGCCCCTGAGGGGTGTGGATTGGGGGTGCCCCCCGGTTTCGGGCTGGTTTCGGGGTGCCGGCTGCGGCTGCCGAGGCTGCTGGCTCCGTCTCGCTCGGAGCGCACGCACACCTCTCGGGCTGGTTACTGTAGAAACGAAATTAGCACGGGGAGGGAATGCAATCCCAGAGCTAATTAAGGTAATTACAGCTTCACACCAGCTGCTCACGAGGTCCAAGGACCTTCTGGAACTTGTGGAGGGGATCAGGCGCTCCGGGGGACTTTGAATTCCGATTCCCCCGGACCACGCGGCTCTCGTGGTGTCACTTGTGTCACCCGCCGGTGTGACATTGAGCTGGGGGAGGATGCACGGTGCCAGATGTGCCCCCCAGATGTGCTGGCCCCATCGCAGTTTCAGGCTGTGATTGGGGTCTGGGGTGTGTTTGGGGTCCCTGGGGAGCTGCTTTGGAGGGGGGGGTCAGTGCTGGGGGGGTGCTCTGTGAGCCCAGGACATCCTGCTGGACACTTTACAGATGTGTCACTTTGGCTCTGCAGCTGGGGACAGGCTGACCTGGCAGGGAGGGAAACTGGCTGGCTTGGGGTCCCCCTGCACCCCATATTTCTATTTTATTTTATTTATAGTTATTATACTACATTTATTATTTATAAGCTCACGTGCATGGTGAGCCTTGGGCACCCCACATGCACCCCCCAAAGCATCTCCCTGCTCCCTCCACCAGCAGCACAATGGATTCTGAAGGGCTCAGCGACATTTTGGGGACCCAGGGGCATTTTGGGGACCCAGGGGACAGGCTGGCTGGGGTCAGAGGCTGCAGGATGGGTGCAGGCAGCAGGGAGGTGGGTGTCAGGGGTATTGGGGTGGGGTGCTGGAAAATGAGATTTCTGCTCCAGGCTTGGATGAGCCCACTGGAACCAGTTGGACACACGGGGGATGGGGTGAACGACCTGGCACAGGATCACCCCCAGCATCCAGGGGGGCAGGAGCATCCCCAGAGCTCCCCACTCTCAGCTGGCAAAACATTCTCCCCCAGTGGTAAAAACCATGGATTTGGAGCTGATTCCTGGCACTGATGGAGACGGGAGCCAGGAGAATGTGGCCAAACGTGTTTGTGCCGAGAGTGCCCGGTGGCGTTGAGGGGCTGGGACCGGGGGCTGCGCTGCCCGGGGGCTGGCGGGGCCGGGGCCGGGGACAGGAGCTCCGGGTGCCGCCGTGTGTCAGCAGCAGCAGCAGCAGCGCCGGCAGCGGGCGGTGATTCACCGCTTCCCAGCAGCTGATATTTATTACTCAGCCTCGCTGCGGGCCCGACATGAAATGTGGTCCAGGGAGGGGGAATAAACACCGAGCGGAGCGAGAGGGGGGCGGCGGCATCGCCCGTGCAACCTGATGGGTTTCCCCATCCTCCCCCTCCTGCTGCTCTCTCCGGCTGGTGGATTTTGATGGAGGAAAATAAAGGCTCACAAAAATCACTCTCTCTCTCTCTCCCGGCTTGTCCCCGTTTGCCCTGTGCTTTGGCAGCTCTGCCGCGGTGGGCTGGGACGTGGCAGGAATGGAAGCGAGGAGGGAGGAGGGACGGCAGGAAGGAGCTCCCCTGGGATGCCTGGCCCCAGCAGAGTGATGGGACTGAAATGGGACCCTCCTCCCGAATGGGATCCCCCTCCTGCAGCCCGTTCTCCGTGGCTTTGGAGAAAGCCAGGCATGATGTGGAACTGCGGGCATGAGAACTGCCCAGGTCGGTCACGGGTGAGAGGCAGGGATGGGGACCCATGGGATGAAGAGATGGGGGAGAAAGGGGCACACCCCCGAGAGATGGTCCCCAGAGCTCGTCCTGCACCCTGAGAGGGGTGGTGTGGGGAGAGTTTGGGTATAGGGCTGGATCCATGGGAGCAGAATGGACCCATGGCAGCAGGGTGGATCCATGGGAGTAGGGTGGATCCATGGCAGCAGGGTGGATCCATGGGAGTAGGATGGATCCATGGCAGCAGGGTGGATCCATGGCAGCAGGGTGGATCCATGGGAGTAGGGTGGATCCATGGCAGCAAGGTGGACCCACAGGAGGGATGGGGTCCCATGGGATGAAGAGGTGGGGGAAAAGGAGGCAGATCCCCGAGAGATGGTCCCCAGAGCTCATCCTGCACCCTGAGAGGGGTGGTGTGGGGAGGGTTGGTCTGGATCCATGGGAGGAGGATGGATCCATGGCAGCAGAATGGACCCATGGCAGCAGGGTGGATCCACAGGAGTAGGATGGATCCATGGCAGCAGGGTGGATCTGGTGCAAAGCCAAGGATCCAAAGCACAACGATGCAGCTGCTGCTTGGGGACAGATCCAGCACAGAGGGATGGCTCGGGTGCGGGCAGCTGGTTGTGCTGCAGGGGATGGAACTGCTGCAAAGGGCCGGGTCTGATGCAGAGGGATGTGACTCAGAGTGACACGAGTGCCGGGCTTTGTGTATCCCGCCACTCCAGCCCTGCTGATCCCCTCTCCCACCCCAGCATTGCAGGCACACGGGTCCTTCACCTCCCCTCGCCCCCACAGCAGAGCCCCACCTGTGCCTCAGTTTCCCTGTGCAGCAGCCAAGGGGCAGAGGCCGCTCCGTCCCCGTTTCCCTGAGTGCCTCCATGTGTCCATCCACCCTCCAGCGGCACGGCGAGGACGGACGGGGGCTCCGACCTCCTCCCGCAGCAGCCGGGAAGGGCCGGTGCGAGCTCCCCCGGTTATTTATCACCGCTCCCAGTGCCGGTGTGCGGCTCCCGGGGATATTTTTAGCCCGCTGCAGGGAATCACGGCGGCGAGGGCTCGGGAGCAGCAGGAGGGAGGCAGAGGTGCCGCAGCACGAATCCCTGCCAGCATTCCTGCTCCAAAAACCCTTTCCAGGGAGGATCCCCGCTCCGGGATGGCTGCGGGGTCACGCCCGGGCTTGGCGCCGTCGCATCCCTGCTGGGACCCGGGGGCTGCAGGCTGGGCTGGGCACGCAGCGAGGAGCCGAGGGCGGCTGCAGCACACACAGGAGCTGAGCAGGCTGCTGCTGTCTGCTCGAGACAGGAAGACATTAGAGAGCAGCGCTGTCTGCATCCCTAATCGGCCTCGCTCCGCCGCTGCCGCCCGCTCCCCCTCACGGCGCTGCGCCGGGGGCTGCGGGAAAGCCGGGCCGGGGAGCGCCGGGAATGAAGGGCCAGGGAAAGCCGGAAAAGCCGGGCCGGGGAAAGCTGGGAAAGCAGGGCCGGGGAGCCCCGGGAATGAAGGGCCAGGGAAAGCCGGGAAAGAAGGGCCAGGGAGCACCAGGCAAACCAGGCCAAGGAGCCCCAGGAAAGCTGAGCTAGGGAGCCCCAGGAAAGCCAGGCTGGGGACCCCAGGGAAAGAAGGGCCAGGGAAAGCTGGGAAATTCGGGCCAGGGACCTAGGAAAGCGGGCCAGGGATCCCAGGAAAGATGGGCCAGGAGCCCTGGAAAGATGGGCCAGGGTAGTAGCCGCCAGGAAAAGAATCGGCCAGGACCCTGAAAGCCAGGCAGGGACCCCAAGAAATTCAGGCCAGGACCCCTGGGAAAGTGGAGCTAGGGACCTCCAGGAAAGAAGGGCCAGGGATCCCGGGAAAGCCAGGCCAGGACCCCTGGGAAAGCAGGGCCAGGGAGCCCTGGGATAGCCAGGCTAGGGATCCCAAGGGAATTCAGGCCAGGGAGCCCCAGGAAAGAAGGGCCAGGGACCTCCGGGTGCTCCGTCCCTGCAGTGGGTGCTGCTGCTCACCCTGGTGCTGCTGCCACCCCTGTCCCTGTGGGTGGGTGCTCTGCAGCACCCGTGTGGCACTGCCACACACCCATGTGTGCACACACACACGTGTGCACATGTACACACACACACACACACACACATGTGCGCCTTGCTGGCAGGGAAAGAGCTCCCACCCTGAGCTCTGGGCTCACCCACCCAGGCCTTGCTGAGCAAGGAGAGACTCCTTGTGCCAGCCCCCCAAATGCTCTGTTGTTTTATTCTCCTGTGACCCTCTTACCCCCAGTGCCAACAACACTCCCCATTTCCCACACCCCAAAGCCCATTACAGCCTCCAGCAGCTGCAGAGCACTCAGTGGCTGCTTCCCAGACACCCCAGGATTTGGGCACATGAGGATCTGGGCATGCAGGACCAGGGCTGGGTACTCCAGGGTGCAAGGCTGGGCACCCAGAATTGGGGCTGGGCATCCAGAACAGGGGCTGGGCATCCAGAACTAGGGCTGAGCATGCTGGGGTGCAGGGCTCAGCATCCAGAACCACAGCTGGGCATCCCAGCGTGCAGTGCTGGGCACCCAGAACTAGGGCTGGGCACCAAAAACTGGGGTTTGGCACCCAGAGCTAGGGCTGGGCATGCCAGAGTGCAGGGCTGGGCACCCAGAACTGTGGCTGGGCATCCCAAGGTGCAGGGCTCAGCACCCAGGACCACATCTGGGCAGCCCAGGATGCAGGGCAGGATTTCCAGGACCAGGGACAGACACCCTGGGGACAGGGACAGACAGACATTCCCCCCTGGCAGTGCCGGCAGGGCATGGTGCTGATGTGTGAGGCACCGCCCTCCTGTTCCAGGCAGTTTCCCAGTTTATTTTCTCCCCTATTAGATTCCAGCTGGCAGGATGGCTCCTATAAATATACATAAGGGCTCATTTCCATGACATTTTATTCGGCAGCAAATTCCACAGCTGCCTGGCAGACGCTGCTGCAGTGGGTGAGAGTCGTGCCCGAAACCAGCCCTGCCTCAGTTTCCCCATCTGCAGCCCAGGTGACAGGGAATGGATTTCCCCACATTTTTGACAATCCGTTCCTGGAAAACCCAGGGTGTTATTATCAAGGCTATTTATAGCCTGCTAAATGTGTTATTAATGTGATTATTTGCTGTGTGGCAATGGGTAATTGCCTTGGGTGGGGAGTGTGTGTGAGGTGCTGCATGGGGATGGTCACAGAACCTGCTTCCAGCTGAGGGGGAAACTCACCCCAAAAACCCCAGGAGAGCACTGGGGTGTGCCTGGTGGGTAATGGGGTCCCAGGGCAGAACCAGGGACCCACCAGGGCAGGGCAGGTGAGGGGGTTTGGTGGCTCCAGCGCTGAAGTCCAGCTCTTGTTTCGATCATGATGATTAGCTGAGTCACAGCTGGGGTGCTGCTAATTAAATGTATTTCTTAATTAACAAGATCACAGAGAAGGCCTGCCAGCCCGGCTTGGCTTTCAATCACGGCTGACAGAGGCAGCTGCGGCCACGAGGAGCGGCGATCACCCCGGAGCAGCGATCATCCCACCCCGTGCTCAGCGCTGCCCCTGCAGAGCTGGGGATGCTCCCTGGATCTGGGGATGCTCCGCCGGATCTGGGGATACTCTGCTGAATCTGGGATGCTCTGCTGGATCTGGGGATGGTCCAATGGATCTGAGGATGCTCCCTGGATCTGGGGGTGCTCCTGAATCTGGGGATGCTCCGCTGGATGTGGGGATGCTCCCTGGATCTGGGGATGCTCCCTGGACCTGGGGATGCTCCCCTGGATCTGGGGATGGTCAATGGATCTGGGGATGCTCCCTGGATCTGGGGATGCTCCCTGGATCTGGGGATGCTCTGCTGGATCTGGGGATGCTCCCTGGATCTGGGGATGCTCTGCTGGATCTGGGGATGCTCCCTGGATCTGGGGATGCTCCGCTGGATGTGGGGATGCTCCCTGGATCTGGGGATGCTCCGCTGCCCTCCTGCTCCTCAGGGCCCATCCCACAGGCAGCAGGAGGGTGAGGATGAGGAGGGCTCATGCCCGGCATCGCCCAGCCCTGGCTGTGCCTCTCTGGGGTGCAGTGAGTGTGTCAGGGCTGCTCTGCCCTGTGACTCAGGGCTGCTTCATCCCTCGCTGCCACCTGAGCCCCGGCTGAGCCTGGCTATTAATTAATATTAATAACAATCCCTTGCAGCTGCTATTCACTGGCCTCAAAGCACAACCTGAAGTAACCCCCGGTCCCGATGGGGAAATCTCCACTCCGCACCGGATGGGGAAACTGAGGCACGGGAACTGGGGCAGGCGCCGTGCCAGGAGCTTTCCCTGCTCACGCATAGAGACAGAGCCTGGAAAATGAGGAAGCAACAGCCCAGGGACTGCCCCACGGCAATGCATGGATGGGTGAGCCGGAGTGGGTGGAGAGCTGGGGGAAAAAAAAAAAGAAAGAAAAAAAAGGAAGAAAAAAATTAATTAATTAAATAAATAGATAGATAAATAAATAAGTAGATAAATAAGCCCGTTGTGCCCCCCATGCCTAGCTCTGTTTTCTGGCTCCCTGGCAAGTGGGATGCTGAGCTCCCCGAGGGGATTTCGCGTGTCCTCGGCCCCCGGCGCGGGCGGGAATGGGAGCTGGGGCTTCTCCCGCTTTTTGGCAGTCTGGTCATGTCCTGGCGGCGGAGCAGCAGCAGGACTGAGTCACGTTCCAGCGGCAGCAGTGACTCACGGCCACCCCAGCCTCCCGGCGAGCAGCCGGCACATTGCAGAGATTCCTGGATGGAGGAAGGAAAATAAAATTAAATAATAACAACTGCCAGCATCATCCCCCCCCCACTCCACCGCCACCTCCGCCCCTTCTTCCTTCCCCCAGCCTCCCACAACACAGGCGCAAACAGCGAATTCCTGCGGCACCGGGAAACACCTCCCGCCTCGCCACACCAGGGATGCACGACCTGTGCTTCCCCAGTGCACGAAATGCCCTTTGCAGGCACCTGCGGGGGCACCGAGGAGCAGGTGGAACCTCCCCCCCGTTAAACGCTGCCCCAAGCATGGGGACACCCCCAGAGAGAAAAAATGGGGTGCAGCTGGGTGGATCCTGGGATCCCCCTCTGGGTCTGGGTTGTTCCCCAAGGGACTTGGGAGGTGAAGAACACCTAAGGTTACACAATCCTGGCTGTGGGGTTTTATGTTTTTTGGGGGGTATCATCAATATTTTCCATCATTTAGCATCATCTCCCACCCCCATAGCGAGGTCCTGCCTGTGTGCTGCAAAAATGGGGCGCAGCTGGGTGGATCCTGGGATCCCCCTCTGGATCTGAGTTGTTCTCTGAGGGACTTGGGGGGTGAAGAACCCCTAAGGTTACACAATCCTGGCTGTGGGGTTTTATTTTTTTTTTTTTTTTTTTTTTTGGTGGGGGTATCACCAATATTTTCCATCATTTAGCATCACCTCACATCCATGCAGGGGATGCCCCCAGACTCAGGGGACACCCGTGTCCCTCGTGTCCCCGCAGCCCTGGGAGCCCCCCGGGGCAGGGCTCTGCTGTGGCCGCCTCTGAACTCCGTTTATTTATTTATTATTTAAAGCGCTTGGCGGGAGCAGCGGAAGCGCCGGTGGGGCTGAGAGGCTGCAGAGGCTGCAGAGGCTGAGCTGCTGCAGCTCCAGCGCCGCGGCGCTGCCGAGAGCTGCCCAAAAACCTGCCCAAAAATCCCTCAGTGATGGGGGAGCTGCCCAAAAACGCCTCAGTGAGGGGAGAGCTGCCCAAAAACGCCTCAGTGATGGGGGAGCTGCCCAAAAACGCCTCAATGAGGGGGGAGTGCCCCCTGCCCCACAGTGAGGGGTGTGCTGCCCAAAATCTCATAGTGAGGGGTGTGTGACTCAGGATCTCATAGTAAGGGGTGTGTGACCCAAAATTCACTGAGGGATGTGCTACTCAAAATCTCACAGTGAAAGGTGTGTTACTCAAAATCTCAGTGAGGGGTGAATTACCCAAAATCTCAGTGAGGGGTGTGCTACCCAAAATCTCACAGTAAGGGGTGTGCTACTCAAAATCTCATAATGAGGGGTGTGCTGCCCCAAGAGCCCCATGGCAAGGGTTGTCCTGTCCCACAGTGAGGGATGTGCTGTCCTCAAGCAGGGACTCTGCTGTGGGTCACAGCCCCTATGGAACTCAACACCTGCAAGCACTCAGTGTGGGGCTGGCCCCTATGGAGCCCAGCACCCTTACAACCAAATCCCAGGGGTTACAGAGCAGAATCTGCTGTCCTAGCAGAGCAGGCACCTAAAGAACAGCCCCTAGAGATCACAAAACCCCATCCCATGTCGTACAGAGGGACCTGCAGTTAGTGAGTGAGGGAACATCCCTCCCCAAAGAGGGGGCAGCCAAGCCTGCAGAGAACCCCCCTACAGAGCCTGTCCCTGTGGATGAAGAGCCCAGACCCCCAGAGCAGCCCCCAGAGCAGCCCTGCAGGCTGGGCCTGTGGGGTTCGGCAGCCCCACATCCCACCCCACACCTGAGGGGCACCAGCCCAGGCCCTGCTGAGCCCCTTCTTTGGGATCAGAGGGGGATTGCACCCACAGAGCCCTGCAAGGGGGGACCACAGCTGTGCCCCTGCCACCTCCCCTGCTCCCTCAAACCTCTCCATGCACCCCAGAGGTGAGGGCTACATGGAATTATCCACATGCATGACATTCATGGCCTGTGTTAATCCACTTCCAGTGATTGCACTGGTAAATCGGAAGGGTTAATGGCATGCAATTAATAGCAGCATGCTTATTTTGCTGTTTGACATATTGTTCATCTGCCTTTATGGTACAGAGGCATACAAACAATGCCAGTGGCAGCTCATACTGTCCCAGAATTTAAGAGATTTTCTGGAATCTCTTAGAATTTGGAGAATCTCCTTAGAATTTAAGAGATTGTCTGGAATTAGAGTCTCTGCAGCAGATAACAAACAGTGCCATTTGTGTGTGTGGTTCTGAATTCAGCAGAGCAATATCCCCAGCTGGGTTTGGGATGGACAGTGGAGGCTCTGCAGGGCAGCAGCTCAGGGACACAGGTTCCCCTGGGTGTCTCTGATGCTGTCCCAGCCCAGCACAGCCCCTGTGGCTTTCACAGGGTATTTTGGTCAGTGCTTACGGGAAGAGGCGTGGGGGGGCCCGCAGGGGGATGCCAGTAAATGGCCTCTGAGCCTTCCCCATTCTCGAGAATAGGAAACTGTGGCTTCTGCACCGGGGTTTCACTTTCTGCTCTGGAGGCGGGAGGGCCAAACTGCTCTGCTTGACCACTGCTGTGGCACTGCCTGGGGACTGAGATAGGACAGACAGGGATAATTCATCACTGTATTTATTCTCTGCACGTGTAAAAATCTCTTTATTTGGGGAATCAAAATAAAGTTTGATCTCTGAAAGTTTGGTCTCCCACCCTCCTGTTTGGGGATGCTCAGGGCAGTGATGCTGTCACCCTGTCCTTGAGGGTGGCACAGTGCAGGCCCAGCCTGCAGGGCTGCTCTGGGGGCTGCTCTGTGGGCTCTGGGCCCTTCATCCATAGGGACAGGCTCTGTTGGGGGGTTCTCTGCAGGTTTGGCTGTCCCCCTCTTTGGGGACTGTCCCATTGGGCTTGTTCCCTCACTCACTAACTGCAGGTCCCTCTGCACTGCATGGGATGGGGTTTTGTGCTCTCTAGGGACTGTTCTTTAGGTGCCTGCTCTGCTGGGCCAGCAGATTCTGCTCTGTAACCCCTGGGATTTGGTTGTAAGGGTGCTGGGCTCCATAGGGGCCAGCCCCACACAGGGCCTGCCCTGGTGCCCTGTGCCACCTCTCCTCTGTGGCAGCCCCCTCCCAAGGCACCCATGGGTGCTGCAGTGATCCCGAGGGTGCTGAGGATCAGGAGGGAGGAGAGCAGGAGCTCTAAAAATACCCCCAGGTGCCCTCTGCCCCGGGAGCAATTCCTCACTGGGTAAACAGGAAATTTATTCTGAGGCCATTCACGAGCTGAGCTGAGCTGAGGGCAGCTCCGTGCCCGGGGCTTGTTTTGTTCCTCCGCTCCTCGCTGACACAGCGGTGACACAGCCGAGGTGGAAGGGCCACCAGGCAGAACCTTCCAGCCCCGAGGGTTTCCCCTTTGCTCACTCTTTCCTCCCCTTGCTCACCCTGCCAGGGCTGATGAGAGGGGGTTCCCCTTCCCACGGGGTGACTCTGGGAGCTGAGGCTGCTTTGGGGTGTCTCTGCAAAGCCCTGCTTGTGTTGTGTGCAGCTGGGCTCACATGGCACCCTGACATCCAGCTCCTCCTCTCCTTGACAGCATCTCTTGAGCTGGAGGAGATAAAACCACCACAGTTTGCTCTTTCCCAGGATGAGCTAGGTTGAGAAGACTGAGGAAGGACATTGCTTACAGCTTTTTCCTCTCTCCCCAAAGCCCCCCAGGGTGGTGACAGCTGGGATTCATCTTTACCCCCTCATCCTTTCCCCAGGTGTTGTTCCCATTTGCAGGACCCTGCTCCACCTCCCTTCCCAGTTTGCAGGGCTCTGTTCAGCCTGTGACACCCCTGGGCTCTGCCCAAGGCTGCAATCCCTGCCTGCCAGGGATCATGAGCTCCTCCAGCTCTGGCCATGAGGCCCCTGGCAGGCTCAGAAGTGGCAGCTTCTGCCTGGGCAACGTTTTTGGGGAGCTAAAGAGGACACAGAGAGAAAGATGTGGGGCTGCAGCCTAAAGCACTGACTGAAATGAAGAGGGGTGCTCGTTATGCTGATGATAGAGAGGGGATCCCTGTGTTTCCCAGCATCACCTGTGTGGACATGACCTTGTCCCTGTGTTTTCTCCCTGGAAATGTAATTGAGGGAGGTAAAGGGTGGGCAGGGGAGTGCAGGGAAAGCCTGGGATGGGCAGGACTGAGGGCTGGCTTAGACAGGCAGATGAGGGCTGTGTGTGGTTAAGGGGTGCCCCCACACCATGGGACTGCACTGTGAGGCCAGGAGTGGTGACAAACTGGAAAAGGGACATCCTGAATCCAGCACTGGTGTCCCTGAGCTGTGAGGCTGAGCTACAAGCTGGATCCCTGATATATTTGTGACACACACGACAATGTGGAGCCACGGGGACAATCCCACGGGGCTCTCTGTAAAACAGACGCCCAAAGCAGGCTGCACGGAGCGCAGAGAGGAGTGGCAGGAGGGTTTATCCGAGCAGCCCCAGCCCCGCGGGCTCGCCCGGCTCGGGCATCCCCGCCCGGCTGCGGAACGATGGAGCGGTGCTGCCCTCGCGTGGCCACGGGCGGCACCGCACCGCGCCCGGCCCGGGGACTCCCCCAAATCCCCGCTCCCCAAACCCCCTGCTCTCCCAAGTCCCCGCTCCCCAGATTCCCGCTCCCCCAAATCCCAGGTTCCTCTAAATCCCCGCTTCCCAAATCCTGGACTCCCCCAATGCCCCACTCCCCAAATCCCTGCTCCCCCAAATATTCCGCTCCCCAAATACCCACTCCCCTAAATCCCCCGCTCCCCCAAATCCTCGTTCCCCAAATCCCTGCTCCCCCAAATCCCAGCTCCCCAAATACCCAGCTCCCCAAATACCCTGCTCCCCTAAATCCCCCTGCTCCCCAAATCCCCGTTCCCCAAATCCCCTCCCAAATGCCCCACCCCCCAAATCCCCTCTCCCCCAAATCCCTCACTCTCCAGATCCCCATGTCCCCCAAATCCCGGGCTCCCCTAAATCCCCTCTCTCCCAAATACCCCAAATCCCCACACCTCAAAATCCCAAGCTCCCCTAAATCCCTGCTCCCCAAATCCCCGCTCCCCTAAATCCCCCAAATCTCCCACTCCCCAAAATTCCCGCTCCACCAAATCTCCATTCCCCAATCCCTCTCTCCCCAAATCCCGGGCTCCCCAAAATCCCGCTGCTCCCAGCGGCTCTGTCCAGCATGGAGAGTGAGCAGGGAGCAAAAGGGGATCCCAGCTCGTCCTTGTGCTGGCAAACGTGTCCCCATCCTGCCCCTATCGCGATGGAAATCCAGAATTCAGCGACTTCGGCCATGTGCCCAAAGCCAGCAGTGAGAGCAGGCAGGGGAGGTGTGACCCCCCCAGGCAGTGCAGGGCTGGGAGTGGCCTCATTCTGCTTCATCTTCATCCTCCTCCTCCTCGGTGATCCCCGCAGCAGAGCGCGCCATGGCCTTCATCCAGCGCTGTTTGAGCTCCTCGGTGTCGGCCACGAAGGTGAACACCTGCCGGGACTGCACCAGCTGGAACAGGTGCCGGGACTCGCTCTGGGGCAGGTCCCGCACCTGGTAGCCCAGCAGGGGGATGGAGGTGTGGGCTCGGACGTCCTGCAAAGGAGAGAGACAGGGGTGGGAGGCAGGGATGGGCACAGTGGGATGGGATGGGATGTCCCTGGGCACGTTGGGATGTCCTGGGATGTCCCTTGGGGACAGCGGGATGTCCTTTGGGCACATCGGGATGTCCCTTGGGCACAGTGGGATGTCCTTTGGGCACAGTGGGATGTCTCTTGGGCACAACAGAATGGGTTGTTCTTTGGGCACAGTGGCATGTCACTCGGCACAGCGGGATGGGATGTCCTTTGGGCACAGCAGGATGTCCCTTGGGCACAGTAGGATGTCCCTTGGGCACAGCAGGATAGGATGTCCCTTGGGCCCAGCGGGATGTCCTGGGATGTCCCTTGGGCACAGTGGGATGTCCTTTGGGCACAGTAGGATGTCCCTTGGGCACAGTAGGATGTCCCTTGGGCACAGTGGGATGTCCCAGGATGTCCCTTGGGCACAGCGGGATGTCCCTTGGGCACAGTGGGATGGGATGTCCTTTGGACACAGTGGGATATCCCTTGGACAAGCAGATAGGACAGAGGATAGATGTCCCTTGGGCAATCAGCCATGGGATTTCTAGGATGTTCTCCATCGGGTCCCTTAGGGACAGGATGGTTTCACTGTGGATTCCCTTGGGACACAGTGGAGTTGACACTTTGTGGGTGACCAGTTGGAAACAGTATGCCCAGGATGTCCTTTGGGACCACCTCACGGGATGTCCCCTGGGGGTGCACTCGAGCCAGGCCTCACCTGGGGGGCTGCATAGATGTAGAGCACGAGGGGATCGTCCTGTGGGATCACGAACCAGCCCCGCGTGCCCCCCTTGCCGTTCTTGTCCAGCAGCTGCAGGGAACTGCAGAGCAAACTCCTGCTTGATACCTCTGCAGCTCCTTTCTGCCAAAGCAACCAACAAATCCCTCAATACCCAGTGCAGATGGCAGAAAGGGCACTGAGGTGAGAGAATTTCCTGGGGAATTCCCTGCCCACTCTAGGGAAAGCAGGGGCAGGTGAGGGCTGTGACGGTGCTGCTGACATCCTGTGGTGAAGGGAGCTGCTTGGTCCCAAGGCTAGGAGCACGAGGGAGGGAGGGAGATCAGGGATGGAGATAACACATGCACCTTCTGAGTGCCCTGGGAGTGACTCCCACCCCTCCTGGGACAGCGACAGGGCAGACAGGGGTGGAGCTCACCTCCAGGATGCCTTTGTGCTTCCCCTCGCGGTCCTCCAGCACCGTGTGGCCGGTGAGGAAGATGAAGCACTCCTGGCAGACGCGGTTGGGGCGGTTCCCATCGTACTGCAGCTCGGCCTTGTAGTCAGAGCAGCGAGCACACACCACCTGCAGCCACCAACGGGGACACTGGTGACACTGGGGCAGGGCCAGGGGACCCAGCGACAGCTCCACGAGGAGCTGAGGGGCAGGAGCTCAGCCTGTCACAGACATCTTTTATGAAAAATCCTTTCCTTAGGATTTTTTCCTCCTGAGAAGCTGGGAGGCCTCAGGAACAAAATGTAAACAATGATTATCTGCTGCTGTGGAATGCAACAGGTGCATCTGTGATTGGTCTCATGTGGTTGTTTCTAATTAATGGCCAATCACAGTCAGCTGGCTTGGACAGAGAGTCCAAGCCACACAGCCTTTTGTTATCATTCTTTCATTTTCAACTTCTGACTAGTCAGATCAATATTCTTCTCTTTCTTAGATAGTTAACTGGTACAAAAGTCTAAAATAATAAATCACAGCCTCCTGAAGCAGGGAGTCAGATCTCACACTCACTGGCCCCGTGGAGAGGACACACGCCACAGAGGAGGAGGACCCCACGGGCCCAAAAGAGGGAGCGACACTACAGCAGCAGGAGGAAGAGGGAGGGGCACCACAGGCCAGCAGGGAGGGAAGGAGGGAGGGGACACTCACAGGCCAGCAGGGAGGGAGGGGACACTCACAGGCCAGCAGGGAGGAGGGAGGGGACACTCACAGGCCAGCAGGAAGGAGGGAGGGGACACTCACATAGCCACAGGCCCGGCAGTGGTGCCTGCGGCGGGTGATGGCGTTGAAGGGCTCCCTGCAGCGCATGCACATGGTCACCAGGTTGTCCCTCACCCACTGAGGGGCTCGGCGGCCCAGCTCCTCTGCCTGGGGGTGGGAGAGCACAGGCTGGGTGTCCTCAGCCTCCCCCCAGGCTGGTTTAGCTTGGGAAACTGAGGCACAGCACAGTGTGTTCTCCCAGGTGGGGCACAGGGAGAGCAGGAGGGTTACCTTCAGTGCAGGGGTGTCTGTCTCCAGTCCATGGACTGCTGTCTTAAAGGTCTCACTCCTCTTCTCCTTCCTGTCAATGGCATCTTGGAAGGCCTGGAGGGGAAGGCAGGGCTGGAGGGGCACTGGGGTGCCCTCACCCAGGGGCTGTGCCCCCTCTCCCAGCACTCGGTGGTACCTGGATCCAGTCGTTCATCTCCTCCTCAGACCTGGGTACAAAAAGGACCTGGATGAGCTGCTGTCCCTCCTCCCTGAGGATCTGCATGACTTCACCCTTCCCCTCACCTGGCTTGGAGCTCCAGTGTCCGCTGTTTTCCTGACACCAGGAAGGTGTGAGGGAACTCAGCGTCCTTCAGCTCCCGCACCTGTGGGAGACAGAGGAAGGATGTGGAGCTGAACCCACTTCCAGCACACCTGGACTTTTCTCCATGATGTGGGGCACAGGGATGTCCCTCTGGCACAAGCCCTTTCCCAGCCCCTCAGATCCCACAGGCACAAGATTCCACCAGCATTTCCCAGGATCAGAGCATCAACCTCACTCACAAAGCCCCCCCTGGCTCCAGCTCCTCCCTCCCTCCTGAGGAAATTCAGGCAGCAGCCACACCCCAGAGCAGAGGCTTTAGGAGCAGGCAGGAGCTGGGGGAAGCACAAGATGTGTGTCTGACCTTCATGCCCCCCACATCCATGCGGAGGTGGACCTGGAACTCGGCGCCCACCTGGATGACCTTGGGCACGCAGTAGAGCAGCATGTTGTTGAACTGGGAGGGGAGAAGAGGGTGGGTTGGAGCCCAGCACTGCCTGCTGTGAGCTGTGGGCTTGTCTGGGGTCTGGGGTCCTTCACTGCCACCTAAAACTTGTCTGTTTCTGCCTCAGCCCCCTCCCACCCTGCAAAGATGAAGGATGCCCAGGGAACAGCAGATTCCCAACCATGCCTTGCACTGAGCGGGGTCAAACCCTCTCCCCCCAGCTCGGAATTCATCTTCTGAGTATCAAAGTGACCCAGCAACACCCTGACCAGGCTGTACCACCCCTCTCCCCACTCCCATCTCATGTTCTCCCTGCCCCAGGCGCCCCAGCTCCCACCAGGAACAGGTACTTCTCCGACGTGCTGTTGTTGCGGGTGGAGATTTTCTGGATTGGCCCCTCCTTGATCAGCTCATTGGAGGGATCCACGATGTCATCCTCGAGGCCCAGCCTCTGATAGACCACCCAGAGGTTCTGCAGCCGTTCCTGGGGGAGGCACAGGGACCTGTTCTTGTGGGGTGCTGAGTACTGGGAGAGGTGGCACAGCTCTCCCAGCCCAGACTGGTCTTTGGGAGCAGCTCCCAGCCTTGACCAGCTGGTCACACCCAGCTGATGCTACAGATGTGACTTGGTGGTGAGGTTGGGCATTAAGAGCAGGGTCTAAGCTCCACAGGGCTCTTGTCCCCTTCAGGGGACTGTGCAATGAGCTGCAAAGCATTTCCAGCCTCACCATCTCGGCAATAGCTGCATTGGAGTGCTTGGCCACCATAAAAATCATCTCCAGGGCCTCTGCAATGAGAACAGACAGGAGGTGAAACACCTGCTCTGGAGCTGTGGGAGGAAGCTTCTGGCTCTGTCCCTTATGGATGCACATGAGCAGCAGCTGCTGCCCTTCCATGAACACAACCAAAGTGGCTCTGAAATGCTGTGCAGGAGTCTGGGTACAGCTGCACTGCACATGGAGGGACAGACAGCCCACTCCTGTACCCCTCCATCCCAGCAGGACTGGGAGCTGTGTTATCCACAGGGGTCTGAAAGTTCCCCCAGCTGCTACAGGAGTTACTGTGGACCCCTGACACACCAGCCTTCCCCTCCCCAGCCCCTGAAAAAGAAGATTAATCCCTCTCCCTGCTAGAAAAGGATCAGACTGAGAGGTTTATCCAAGGGCACAGGGCAGCTGGTGAGTGAAGCCAGGTTTTCTGGTGCCCATGTACAACACCAGGTGTAGGAGCACCGGGGGTAGGACGGTGGGGACAGACGGACAGACGGACACGAGAGATCTCTGCAGCCAGGGCTGGGAACTTGGGGTTTATTGCAAAGGGCCTGGGTGCAGGGCCCTGCTGGGAGCTGCCAGCCACAGCTGGAGCAGGACTGAGAGAAGAGACGGGCAGAGAGGATGAGAGGGTAAGGGAGTAAGGGAGTAAAAGGGGTAAGAGAGTAAGGTTCCTATTACAATACAATAAATCTTCTTCTGTGCTGAATATTCGAATTCTCACTAACCAATCTAGTCCAAGATACAAATCCTACAGCATTTCCATACAGCCCATAAGAATCATTACATCACCACACTGTGTTACATTTTAAACCCTAAAAACTCCTTTTTGGGCCCTTCTGCCAAGCTGGCAGGGTCTGCTCTGAGCCTTGGGCCTGTCTGCAAGCAGAGGGTGTTGTTCCATCTAAAGGGAATTACCTTCAGCTGGCCACGCCATTGTTTTCCAGTTGTTCAGTAACTGAGGTATCTCAAAGCTTGCTTTCATTTCAATGTCGCTTATAGTTTCCATATTCTCAAAATCTTTTGCCAGACAATCATATTTATAAGGCTTTCCTGTTTCATCTTCCCCAACAACCAGGGGTTGTTATTTCCCCACAAACCCACCGTGCCCTCCCCTCCGTGATCCCTTACTCTCAGCATCGCCCCTGTCGGGGGACTGGGGCGGGAGTTTCCGGACGTAATCCTTGAGGAGGAGCTCGTAGCGCGGGATCCTCTGCACAGGCTCCAGCATGTGGTGCTGCAGCGTCAGGTTAGCGCAGACCTTCCTCTTCTGGCCAGGGACAGCAGGCACGGGCAGAGGAACAGTGACCAAAGCAGCTCCCACGCTCTGTTGTTTCCTCATTCCCTGGAGATTTTGGGAGCTGTGCTGCCAAAACCTCCATTCCCCACTCCCCTGCTCTGTCCTTACCTGGATGTCAGCAATGAGCTCCTGGAAGGGCGGTGATTTCTCTGACCAGGCAGTGATGAGCTCCACGGCCTTGTCAAAGTTCTTGACGTACTCCCCGTACATCTTGAGGAAGGGTGCCAGCTTCTGGATGACATCCCCGATGCGGGGGTTGTGGTGCCTGCAGGAGGGAAGCACAGACCAGCAGCTTCCTCAGGACAGACAGACAGACAATGAGGGATGAACTGAAGGAGCACAGTGGAGGACTGTGGTTTGCCCTGCTGCAGGCTGCTACATCCCCACAGTGTTTCCTGCTCTCCAGAACAGGAATGTCCCCACCTTGCAGCCAACCTTGCACCCAGGCACACCCTCAAACCACCTGAGATGTCACCCAGCTTTCCATACTCTGATCTGAGCATTTTAAGGAAGTGTTTTCCAGCAAAAAGACACTTGGAGCAGAACAGGTTGTGTGACTGTGTTCACAGGGGTCTGAGGATGAGAGAAGAGATGAGGATCTGACTCCATGTTTCAGCAGGCTTGATTCATTATTTTATGATATATATTACATTAAAACTATACTAAAAGCATAGAAGAAAGGATTTCATCAGAAGGCTGGCAAATAATAGAAAAAGAAGGTATTATAACAAAGGTTTGTGGCTTGGACTCTGTCTGAGCCAGCTGACTGTGATTGGCCATTAATTAGAAACAATCACATGAGACCAATCACAGATGCACCTGTTGCATTCCACAGCAGCAGGCTTACATCAATGTTTACATTTTGTTCCTGAGGTCTCTCAGCTTCTCAGGAGGAAAAATCCTAAGGAAAGGATTTTTCATAAAAGATGTCTGTGACAGGCTGAGCTCTGGTCCTGGAGGGAGCCTGAACTCAGTGCTGCTCCCCCATTGTGGCCAAACCACCCAGGTGTGCTGCCCTCCCCTCCCCTCCTGCAGCTCACCAATCCTCCATGCGCTTCTGCAGCTCTGGCAGGAAGAACTCAGCATGGAACTGGTAGATGGAGGAGATGTTGGAAAAGATCATCTTCACCACCTCCTCTGGCACCGTCTTCCCAGTTTTGGCTTCTTTCATCAGCTCTGTATAGAATACCTGGAAGGAAGAAGGGTGAACAAAAAGGGCCAGGGAGATGTTTGAGGATCCCATTCCTTCTCTGGGACTGGCACATCACCCAGTGAAAGGTCTGTGCAGGAGGAAAATCCCAAACTCTAAGAGGAGAGGGGGATGGAAGGCTTTGCTGGAACAAGGGTGCTTCCCACAGGCGTGGGGTATAGAAAAGACAAATGCCAGACCCAATCTCTGGCTGTAAAGACCAGCAGCCCACGTGTTTCTCATTTTTACAGCTTCAGTCCCTCCAAAATCCCCTTACACTGGTCCCTCCAGTCCCCAGTTCACCTGGTCCAGGAGGTGCAGGCGGTTGACATAAGCCTGCTCTGTCTCCAGCAGCTCCAGGGCGATTTTCTTTTCCTCTGGTTCCTGCATGGGGAGCAGGGCTCAGCCTCATGGGCACAGATGAGACCCTGAGCCAGCCCTGAGTGTGGGCACAACCCCAGCAGCTCTGGAGCTCACCTGGCTGCCAGGCTCCAGGCCTGGGCCCTGTGGCCTCCTCCAGTCGTCCTCACGGATTTTGGACCGCAGAGAACGGAGGCATTTGAAGCTGAGTCCACGCTGGCCTTGCTGACCCTTCTCCTCCTCATCCTCTTTCCTGGTCAGGGAGTGGCTCTGGCTGGCAGGGAATGCTGGAAGCTGCCTGCCTGCCTGCTTGTCCCTCTGGACAGATGTGCTGTCCCTGCTACAAAGGAACGGGATCAGCTCAGCCATTCCCCAAGCACAGCCCAGCTCAAAGCCACCAAAAGGGACAAGAGCAGCAGCTGCCCAGCGCTGTCACTGCCCTGCAGTGCAAACATCCTCAGCATCCTCCATGGGGTCAGGATCCAGTTTCTCTTCTCCCAGAGCCCCCTGCTGCTGTCCCCAGTCCCCCAGCACAGCCCCCAGGCCCAGCTCAAAGCCACCAAAAGGGACAAGAGCAGCAGCTGCTCAGTGCTGTGGCTGCTCTGCTCCACTCCAGCCCTGCAGTACAAACATCCTCAGCATCCTCCATGGGGTCAGGATCCAGTTTCTCTTCTCCCAGATCCCCCTGTTGCTGTTCCCAGTCCCTCTCCTGCTCTAGAAAAGCAGGATCCTGCTGTTTATCCCACCCACAGCTCTGGATTTCTGCCTGCTGCCACCATGGAGAAAAGCAGGGAGAAGCCCAATAACCAAGAGTTTTGAGCCAAGTGTGGGTGGTTTTGCAGACAGGTTGTTTTTGGTGGTGCTCTCTCTTCCCTTTTCTGGCAAAGGCAATGAAAGCAGGTCCAGAGAGGGCATGAGGGAGAAACCAGGCTGTGAAGGTGACAGCAAGTGACTTGTCTGTCATCCAAGAGCTGGTCACTGCAGGAAACTGCTCTGGGCAGAACTGGAAAGACATCCACTGCTGGCCTGCAGGCAGGAGTGGGATGGATGGGATGGGATGGGATGGGATGGGATGGGATGGGATGGGATGGGATGGGATGGGATGGGATGGGATGGGATGGGATGGGATGGGATGGGAAAGCCATGAAGAATTTGGACATCAAAGTGCAAAGCTGAGGATGGGAAGTGGCTTGAGGGGCAGAGACTCATCTGAAGAGGATGCCAGCTCCATCCCATGCTCAGGATGTCTGTGAGCTCAGGAGTGCATCCACAGCCATGCACAAATCCCCTCCTGTCCAGGGCAGAACCCTTCAGAAGCTTTTCCATCTCTCCTGGTGCCTCCCAAACCTGTGTCAGCCTAAAGCCACAGCTGAGTCCCAACAGGGAACTTCTCTCTTTCTATTTATGCTGACTTAGGCCAAACCATGTCTGCTCATTCCCAGGTTCCCCAGCTTCCTCTGAAAGTATTGAGTTACTTTTATTTCCTCTAAATCAAAGGCAAACAACAAACACACTGCAGCAGTGACATGGGGGCAGATCAAACACTGCAGTGGCTCCAACACAGCATCACTGGGGGATGATGGGGACAAACACAAAGCCTGGGGACAGCACACAGCAGAGATGCAGGAGTTCCTGGAATGAAAGGAAATCTTGTGCCTGAGCATCTTCAGGAATGGCTGCAAAACTCACCTGCCCAACCACCCAGCCCCTCCAAGGCTCACTGAGAGCATCTCATGGAATGGCAGGATTCCATGCCTTGATCCATCAGATGGAGAAAGTGAGAAATAACTCACCTGAAGCCTCAGAATTACTTTTACACCAGAGCCAGGGCAGATCCCCTCACTGAGACCCAGCACACGCTGTCTGAGGGTCCCAGCTCACACTCCAAAGAAAGGAGCTGGTTTATGAAAGGAATTCTCTCTCTCCCTTACCATAATGCTTTCTGTTTCCTTTCCTAGGAGCCACATCTGTGCAAACAGCTGGACAGTCTGCAGCTGGGACCCTCCCAGACACCCAGGCAGTCCATTCCCAGTGACAACCCCTGCCCAGAGGCACAATTTCCAAACCACAATTCCTTTCCCCAGCAGCAGCAGGATGCAGCAGGCAGGCTGAGTGTGAAGATGCTGGCTGTGGGAGAATGGGCTGCCACAGCCTAACCCTGAGCCAGGCACAACCACTCACACCCCACTGAGGTTTTCAGACTCTGCTCATGACCCACAGCAGGAGGAAGACACTGAGGACAGACCTGAGTTGTGAAGGATTGCAAATCACCCTGTCAGCTTCTCCAAAATCACCTTGTCATCTTCTCCACAGGCTCCAAACCACCTCCACAGTGGGTTTCTTCCTTCCCAAACTCACTCCCCGTGGAGCCCTAACACATCCTGAGCACCCAGAGCCCTCCTGCCTTACCAGTGCTCTTCAAATGCAGCCACCAGCTTCACCACGCTCTGCTGATAATCTGCTTTTCCCTCCATGGTACAGGCTGGGAGCAGCTCCAGGGTGTTCAGGAGCTGCAGCTCCTTCCTGTGTCCCCCTGTCAGCTCTGAAGTGCTTCTGGCTGCAGTTTGGGAGCGAGGATTTGCACGAGGCAAAGCCCACCCGCTGCCCTCTCTGTGGCAGCAGAGCTTGTCACTGGGCTGGCCTCAAAAGGGAAGGGAAAGAGGAACCAGAGCACTTTGTGGGCAGGAGAAATGCTGAGAAAACACTGGGAATGGCTTCAGTTTGGGAGGGACCCAAGTGTGCACAGCCAAGGGCAGAGCAGCAGCAGGGATGGCGCAGGGCAGGGGTGACCTGGGACACCTCAGGTAGGATGGGCTGTGTCCTCTCAGGACTCTAGCTGCTCACAGTGACCCTGAGATACGTTAGAAAATCTCTTTTCCCAGCCCAGCGATCAAAGAAGGAGTCAGAACTAATTTTTCAGTCTCAAGGTTGTTTATTGCTCCTTATCTATAAAATTCTTTCTCCTGTCCAGCCGAGGTCTGCTCAGCAAGACAGACAGAGGCACTCTGGCCGCCCCCAGGGCAGTGTTATCTTTTTATACAAAACAAATGTACAATATTTACAATTACTTCCCAATACCTATCACCTATGTTAGACAGTGAGCTTCTACCTTAAACCTTAAAGTGCCAACATTACAGCAGAAGATGGAGGCCAAGAAGAAGAAGAAGAAGAAGAAGGAGAAAGGCTGGACATACCCAGATTCCTCCATCTTTTCCCCTGAACCCCCATGCTAAAAACTCCAAAAAATCTATTTTTCACCCTGTGATAAATTCACTATCATTCTACTTAAACTTTTGTGGCTTGTAAATAAGGTTGGTAATTGTTTTTTCCAAGGGCTAAATCAAAGGCACAGGGGTCTTGGGCTCTGTGCCAGGGTCTCTGAGCCCCCTGGGCAGGGGCTGGAGCTCTCCAGGGCAGCCAGAGGAATTTCCTTGTTCTGAGTGTCCCACTAGGGTGGGAGTCTGGACAGTCTGGATGGCTGGAGTGGGCTGGCAGGACCCTGGTGCCCAGCTAGGGCTGGTGTGTCTGCCCCAAACACCCAGAGCTGCACGGCTGTGGGACCAGCCAAGGACTGCTGGTAACAACAGAGAGGATTGTCGGTAATAACTGTGAGAAAGAACAAGATGTGGCTGGAGAAGGGACCATGTGGACATAGGGCAATACTTTTCCAGAAAGGTCTAAGACAGTGCACTGTGTATGAGATCCAATGTGCGTGGCAAGTGAGAAACCCATCCCAGAGCCTGTGCCCCAGGAGGGTCAGGCAGACCAGTGACGGAACCAGCACTGGAAATCTGCTTTCCTTTTTTTCTTTTTTCCTTTCCTTGTATTTTTGGGGTAATTTTTTATCCTTCCCTTCCCTTCCTCTCTAAGTCGATTTATCTTTTCTCTCTCCCCTTTCCCCAACCCCTCTCCCGTGTGCTCACAATCCCCGTCAGTCACTCACACCCAACTCTCCAATCCCTAAACCCCTTCTCCATTTTCCGCTGCCCCTCCCGCCCCTCTCCCGCCGCCGCCATCGCCTCCCCTCACGCCGGGCTCCCCCTGCCCCTCAATGGTTCCTCCCGCCCCTCAATGGTTCCGCGGTTCCCCCCCCGGCCCGCGGCGCGGTGGTGGCGGCCGGTGACGCGCGAGCCATGGCGGCCATGGCGGCGCTGCCCCCGGGGCCGCTGTCGCCGCCTGGCGGGGGCGCGGCGGACGCGGCGGGGCCTGAGGGCGCCGAGGGCCTGTTCGTGCTGCTGGGCGCGGGGCTCGCCGCCGCCAGCCACCCCCTGCTCTACGTCAAGCTGCTCGTGCAGGTCCGCTTTGAGGGGGGGACGGTGCGGTGGGAGTCCCGTGTGTAACGGGAGGGGTGAATCCGGGATAACGGGGGGATTTGTGGATAGTGCTCCTATAGAGGCCTCCGTGCGCTGGGGGGGTCACTGTTTGTACAGCCCTGCCCGGTATAACGGGGCCCCCTGTGCGGTGGGGGCACCTATAGGATGGGGAGACCTCAGTGTAATTAAGGTGGGGTCCCTGTGGGTAACGGGGCATCGGGACCCCGGTGTAGTTAATGGGGTCGGGTCTCTGTGGGTAACGGGGGATTGGGACCCCGGTATAACGGGAGGAGATATATTGGATTTCCATCGGGGCACTGGATTCCTGCAGTGCCCCCATGGAAGCCCCCATGTGCTAGGGTTATATACACAGTATGTGCAGCCCCCCATTACAGTGAGACCCTCTGTGCAATGGGGGTATCTACAGAATGGGGGGCACCTATAGAATGGGGGACCCCTGTGTGGGATGGGGGATTGAGACCCCACTGTCACAGGTGGGAGTGGATTCCTGGTTCCTGCCCCTATAGAGGACTCCTTACCTTGGGGGTCACTGTACATGCAGCCCCCCCATTATAAGGGACCCCCTGAGCACTTACAGAATGTGGGTAATGGAGTGCCCCATATGTAAGGGAATGGGGTCCCCTACACATTGGTGGACCCTATATAAAAATGGGGTCCTATGTAATAGGAAGGTGAGGATGCCTTCTACAATAGGGGACACCATACAGTAGGGGCTCCTTTGTAGTGGGGCATTGGGATCCCTCCTATGACAGGGAATGAGGACACCCAGCAATCTGGGAACCCCTATAAAATTACCCCTCTGCCATGGGGCCTCCCATATAAAGCAAGATAGGAAACACCAAGACTCTCTCAGTAACAGGGACCCCCTAAAATGGGAAGGTGGAGGACCCCCTGTAACCTAGGGACCCCATAAAATGGGGAAAGGAGTGCGTGAGAGTGATGGGGGCATGCTGGGATCAATCCTGTTCATCCCAGGGACTTTGGGAACACCAGAACAGAGATCTGCTCACGAGCTTTCTCTCTCAGGTTGGCCATGAGCCACTACCTCCAACCATTGGCAGAAATGTGCTGGGGAGGAAGGTCCTGTACCTGCCTGGCTTCTTCACCTACGGTGAGTGACTGTCCCTCCCTGCCAGCACGAGGTCCTGCCCTCGTGGAATCAGGGCTGGGAGCTGCCAGGCAGCCTGAGCTGACCCCAGCAGCACTCCCACATCCCCTTGGGATCATCTGAGGCTGCAGTGAGGCATAAACCACCACAACTCCTTGCAAGGCTGTCACATTTATGTACCTCTTGCTATGGGGTGTTGGTGCTGCATCGTGTTCCTGTGGCACATTGCTCCTGGTTTGGGGGCTTTTAGGTGCTGTAGGTTTGTTGCAGGAGGTTTTTGTGTGTTTTGGAGGTTGCAAAATACTTTCCTTCTGCTCCAAAACAGCCCTGGAATAACCTGCCCCCTGCCCTGCTCATTTGTGTTGTAGATGGAGCCCTAAAAAGGGACAGAAATACCAAGAAAAGGGCAGATAATATGTTTAGAAGGGAAAAAAATGGTATTTTCCTCTTTTTGTGGGTGGAGCAGCTTGGGAGAGGTGGGTGAATACTTTGTGACCTGCTGTCACAGCAGGTTTGCTGTGGGGCAGGGGAATGCACTGTCCTGACAGCTGAGCTGGGCCAATCCCAAAATCTGCCAGTGGTGCCCATGGGGTGGAACCAGCACAGGAGCAGGATGAGAGCCCTGGAAGCCCATCCTGGGACACCCAGGGCTGGAAATGCTCCAGTGCTGCCCTTTGGAAGATGCAATTTCCAGAGAGATGGGCAGTGTTGGGTGATGCAGAGGTGCAGAGCCTGCCTGGCTTTGCTTGGACAGCACAGAACAGAGACAGGAGCAGTCAGCAGCCACCAGCACACAGTGGGTTCTATCCCACCTTGTTATATGTGGGAGAAATGGGATCTCTGGGCTTTTTTTGCAAGGAGGTTTGCCTGGGAGAAGGTGGTGGGGCAGGAACTGAATGAGGGTTTGGGAGATCCATATGAGCCCTCCTGGGGTGGAGGGAGGAGGTGACAGCACAGAGCACATGGGATGATCCCCCCTGCCTGGTTCATCCAAACTGCCTTGGAGCCCTTTCAGGTGAGCAAAACCATCAAAAAGACAAAAAGTAGCCCAAAATATTGCAGCTGTCCTTGCACATTAGCCGGATGACAGAGTAAGAATTCCTATCCTGCAGTAAGAAGTTTCTTTAGGACTGTTACAATAAATCATGCTGAGCCTGGTGTGGTTTCAGCTGAGCCCTGGGGCTGTTTGGGGTGCTCTGCATGCCCCCTTCCCTGCTGACAGTACCCTGGTGTTGTCCCTCCCAGCCAGACACATCGTGGAAGTGGATGGGAAGAGAGGCCTCTTCCGTGGCCTCACCCCTCGCCTCATCTCGAGCACTTTATCAACCATCACCAGGGGGAGTGTGAAGAAGGTAAAGGTCAGCTTCTCTCTCCATTAATCACCTGCAGGGGCAGTGCTACTGCAGCAAGAGCTGCACAGGAGGACTGATGAATCCATCCCCAAAGCATTTTTTAATTTATAAACCATTTTAATTTGATTTGGCGTCCCTGTGCCTTGTATCCTCTGTCTGCAGTTTTGTGACTCCTCTATTCCTCTGTTTTACTTTCCATCCTTTGTTCTCCTGTGTTTTTTCTTGCTTGTTTGTCTTGCCCTTGCATCTAGAGTGTCCGGTTTATCTCGGCTGTTTGAGGGGCCTGGAAAGGCCCGAGGTGGCCTTGGGGCAGCCCGCGTATCGAAGGACGAGAAGAGGCTTCAGTTCTTCTTTCGGTTTTTATGTTTATTAATTGTTTATCTAAAAGATGTTCTTTCAGCCGAACAGAGATCTGCTCAGCAGTCAGCCATGAGCACACTGTCTGCCCTCCCGGGCAGCCACGTATCTTTATACCCATTGTTACGTGTAGAATATTTATCATTTTTCCCCAATACCATTTATTCTTATAACTCGGTGCACTCTCAGTAATAACCAATCCAAAGGTGCCACCATCACCAAAGAAGATGGAGGAGAAGAAGAAGAAGAAGGAGGACAGGACACACCCCAATTCCTCCATCTTACTCCTCTAAACCCCCCTGTACATAAATCCTAAACCCTGTGTCTCACCCTCTAATTAACTAATCCCTTCACCATTCACCCTGGTGAAGCCCTCATCCTTGTCGTCTCCTGTGTAGGACCAAAGTGCAGCCACCAGACACTTCTGGCAACATTCCAGGACTCCCGAGCCCCCCAAGGTGGTCTCAGTGGCCCAGCATCTCAGGACTCAGATCCTGAGATCCGACACTAGAGCACTGCTTTTTGTGGTTCCCCCCATCCTCAGACATTGTGGGTCAGCATCTCCATCAGTTCTAACCACGTTGCTTCCCTCTCCACTCAGGCTTTTCCACTGGAAGACATGGAGCACGTGTCCAACAAGGATGATGTGAAAACTTCACTTAGGAAAGTGGTCAGAGAGGTGAGAAGTGGATATTGCCCACTCATGAGTGGCTGCGGACATCCCTGGGGACGTGGGTGAGATTACTTGGGGAGAAACTGGAGTGAGAAGTTTGTGGTGAGAAATTTGTGGATTTGTTTGTCTGTCAGTTTAGTGGCCATTCTGTGTCTATCCATTAAATAATTCACAGGAGCAGAGGTTCAGCACAAGAACAAATCTCAAAAGAGGGACCCAAAATGTGTGAGGGAAAGCGAGCAGGGGGAGCACACAGCTTTTCTCACAGCGTTTTCTCCTCCCTTCCCAGACATCCCACGAGATGATGATGCAGTGTGTGTCCCGGGTCGTGTCACACCCCCTGCACGGTGAGTCCTGTGCCCTGGCTGGCAGCTCCCTCCAGGCTGGGCATCACCCCAAACCCTGCACACTCAGGGGGATGGTTCTTATGATGCTTTCTGTCATATGAGGCTGATGCTGGGGTTTGCCTTCAGGCACTAACACAGCTGAGCAATGAGTTTCTCTCTTGCCACTCATCCAGGACCTTGTCCTAGAGATCCCATTGGGGTTAGGGCCAGTAGCAGCTTTCCAGTGCCTAAAGGGGCTCCAAGAGAGCTGGAGAGGGACTTTGGATGAGGGCATGGAGACACAGGACACAGGGAATGGCTTCCCACTGCTGGAGAGCTGGCTTAGATGGGATTTTGGGAAGAAATCTTCTCTGTGAGGGTGGGGAGGCCTTGGCACAGAGCAGCTGTGGCTGCCCCATGCCTGGAAGTGTGCAAGGCCAGGCTGGACAGGGCTTGGAGCAGCCTGGGAGAGTGGAAGGTGTCCCTCCCTATGCCAGGGAGTTTGGGAAAAGATAGATCTTTTGGAAAAAGTTAGGGACTTGACAGATCCCTTCCAACCCAAACCTCTCTGTGATCCTCTGAAATCCTTCCCACCACTTACAGGCTCAGGAAAGGCCCCAGTTTCTAATGAGTCTTGCAGTGCTGATGACCACTGAGAGGAGCTGGAGATGCTGTGAGTTGAGGGAGAGCAGAAGGGTCATGTTTCATTTCCCTTGACATCCAGTACAACCCAAAGTGGATTTGTTTGTCTATCAGCCCTGTGTTTCTTTCCTCCCAGTGATCTCCATGCGCTGCATGGTCCAGTTCGTGGGCCGGGAAGTCAAATACAGGTGAGTGGCTGCACCTGGGGAGGCTCTGGAATGCCAGGTACTGACCCCAGATCAAATATGGGATGCTCTATGTCCGTGAGTGGAGCTGGTGCGCTCACTTGTGATGGTGGTCCATGGCTGGTGAGTGGCAGCAGGGCTGGGCTGCACAACCCTCCACCTCCCAGGGAAGTGATCTGAAAAAAGCTGCCACATTCCCTTCCATCCACATGGAATAAACACTGCTGGTGGCTTAATGGTGGCTCCCATGCCATGGGAACAGGGTTATCCAGGAGGCTTGAGAGGCTGAAAAGTGAATCTGAGCTGTGCTGAGAGGGTGGGTGACTGGGGTTTGAAGGTTTGTGGAAGGCTGGGCTCTGTCCCTGATTGCCTCTGTTCCACCTTGTGCTGTTTGGGGCTGTATCACCCCTTGCTGAGTCTCCTGCCTTTTTCCTTTGCCTATTAATGGAAAGGGAAGGCAGCAGGGAGGCAGAGTGGATAACACAAAGCTTTGCTGCAGCCCTGCTTAGTCTGTACAATTTTTCCAAGCCTTTTGCAGTACCAGCTGCCTCTCTGCAGGGCAGAACTGCCTGTGGAGCAATGTGGAGGCACACTAGACAGGATTGCAGCCAGCCCACAGCAGCCAGCTCGAGTTCCCAAAGGCAGGACAGGGTTCTTGGGCTTAGAATCATCCAAATCAACCCATGTCACACAACATCTGTACCCACTCACAAAGCCTCACAGAGCTCCTGTGCCTTCAGCATTGACCAGTTGTGTGCAGCTTGTTCTGCTGGTGTCACTGCAGACTGGCAGAGCACAGACACGACCTTCCCTCCCTCAAAGCTGCCTGGAGTGAGGAGAACAGGCAGAACGAGCTGCTGGAATGATGGTTGAGGGCTGCAGGATGTGTATGAAGCTGCACAGGGCAGAGGTGGAACAACTCTGCACACTCACAGCTCTTTTCCTTTCTTGGCAGCGGTGTGTTCAGTGCCATTGGCAGGATATTTAAGGAAGAAGGGATCCTGGGATTCTTTGTGTAAGTGAATTGTTGTTTAAATACTTTCTCCCATAGCCTGAAGGCGCTGATGGCTCTGCTGGCAGCTCTGCCACCCCCAGATGGAGTCACACTGAGCTGAAACCTTGTCTGACCAAGGGACTCCCACGATTAAATCTGTGCCTTTGACAGCGCTCCAGGTTGACCATTAAGTTTGCCCCAGATCTTATCTTCAATCAAACCTTCAGAGCCCAGGGCAAGCTGTGTTTTTTCTTATCTTTCTTTTTCCCTTCGTGCTTCTTTGTGTTTCAGTGAAGGGCCATTTAAAGCATTTGTTTGTGCAACAGGCACCAAGATCAAGTGCAACAATAAGTTCCCTTGTTGAAATGAAAGCCAGGGCCTGGATAAGCAGCAGATTGCTCTGCTGAGCACCGTGGGTGCTTGTAATGAGCAGGTTTACCTGTGTGGCTGCAGTGTGGTGGTGCCTGGACCAGGAGGAGCTGAAAGGTGTTTCCAGCTGCTTTCAGAGCCTGGCAAATTGGTGCATCACTGAAATGGAAGTTTAGTGGACACCTTTTTGCTTGAACCCTTAATTATTGCTTCCTGCCTTTCTTTTTCACGTCTACATAAAAGCAGAACCACCTGCTGTCTCTGCTCGTGGTGGGGAGATAACTCAAATTATTATGTCAATAATAGTAAAGGCAGCTCTGGAATTTCAGTAGGGGTCTCCAGGATGCCTTTGGCTCTGCACTCACAAAATATGGGCCTCCAGATGAAACCTGAATGCATCAGGAAGAGGGAAAAAATCACAGGGGGTCTCACCCTGTCCTTCCTCAAGGGGAAATGGCCAGGGATCTCCACCCATTGAGGGTCACTGCTTCTTCCTGTGGCAGCCCACAGCTTCTCAGCTGAGCTGTGCAGCTCCAAATCTGCTCCACTAAATCCAGGATGGTCCCTGTGAGTGGGGCATGGCTGTGAGTGGAGCAGGCTGCTCACAACCCTCCACCTCCCAGGGAAGTGATTGAAAGAAGCCACCACATTCCCTTCCATCCACATGAAATAAACACTGCTGGTGGCCTAATGAGACTTAATGGTTCTCAGGAAAGGCTTTAACACAACCCAAATTGTCTCAGGAGGGCTCTGAAGTTCTACATGCTCTACAACCCTGTTAGGAAATCCCTTTGCTGTGAGGGGAGCACAAACTGCATCTGAAGGGCCAAACTGCTGATTTTCTCCTCTGAGCCCTGGTGCAATCCCAGCACATCCACTGCCCTAAAATCATGGCAGTGCACTTGTTTCTCATGGCCTTATAACAGTGGCACACACTCTCTGAGTCTCTCTCTCACTCTCTGGGTGTGTGCCTGGCTAGAGATAAAGCTTTGCAAGGATGGGTTTATCTCCCTTCCCCTCTTATCTGCAGCAGGCTCCTGCCAGCCCAGGGAGGTGTTCCCTGAGCTCCAAAGCTGCTGGGCATGGTCAGTTCAAACTTGGCTTGTCCCAGGTCCCTTGCACTGGGGTTTTTGCTGTTGGGTCACACTGCTGTACATCATTCAGGCTTCCTCCTCTGCCTGCTGCTGTTCCAGCTTTTCATCATCTTCCAAAGATATTCCCAGTTCAGATCTTGGACATCTCAGCAGGTGTGAGAATTGCAGCACTCACTTTTTTATATCAATATTAGTAGAGGCAGTGCTGGAATTCCAGGAGGGGTTTTCAGGCCTGATGCCTTTGACTTGTTGGCTTTTTTTTAGTTACTTTTTGCAGCTCTCAGACCCCTGGTTTCCAGTCATCAGCTCAGGGCCAGCAGCTGTCATTACTTTGGAGGGGAGAAAGGGATGGGATCCTTATTGGAAGTGGAATAAACAGTCTGACTCCCTCTCAACAGTTGGGTGAGGTTTTCCTTCTGGGGCTGCCCTGGCCCAGCCCTTTGCTTCTGGAATTTATTAGGCTCTGTTGTATCTGCAGCAGCTCAGGAGCTTCAGACTTAACTTTGAGTTAGAGAAAGGATGGATTTTTTACAAAGGCCGAAAGCCAAACACAAAGCAGAACATCTCTTTGGGGCCAGAGAGCTTTGATTTCTTTGTCCTGTCTGCTGCTCTCATGTATCACATCTTTGAAGCCAGTGAATTTTCTGCCGAAGGTTTCTGCTGTGCCTGGCCCCTGAGACCTCAGCTGCATCCCCAGGGCTGCTGAGGCATTAACAATGCTCAGGTTGTTCCCAAAACCAGTCCCAGGTGCTGCTTTGCTGCTGCCGCAACCACAGCAGGAAACAAACCGGTGCTTTGCTCTGAGGAGGCAGCGTGGTGTTTGGGGAGAAACAAAAGACTCAGATTAACGTGCCTGGAGGGGGCTCTTTGCAGCTCAGCAAGCACTCCTGTGGCTCATGATGGGCTCCTTTTCAGAGCTGACCACATCTGCTGGTGAAACACGGGTTTGACACACACCTGGGTCCTTTTGCAGTGGAACAACCCCTGCAAAAGCAGGAAACCCTGCCCTGCTGCAGCAGAGAAAACTGGAGAAACCCTCTGGAATATTTTATTAAAGTTTTAGTGCTGGTATCTGCAAAAGCTGGAAGTGCTGGTGCTGTTGGGAGCTCCAGTGTGTCAGTGGGAGGCATCAACCAAAGAACTCTGCTTCTGGGGCAGCAGGGACTGGGGAAAATCAGTGTTCCCCCAGTTATTCCCATTTCTCAGTGAAGCAAGTTGTGCAGGAGCAACCCCTCTCATTTTGATTTCTAAAACGAGAGAGATTCCACAAAGAGATGAACTTCTCATTGTGCATCCAAAAGAGCATCTTCAGAAATGGAAACCACTTCATCTGTGTCTCACTTGGGTTTCTCAGCAGGAGCTGGGCCAAGAAGATTTGGGATAGAACAAGGGGAATTGAATCATGCCCAAAAAACATCCCAGTTTGCAGCACCTGTAGTACCAAGTTTGAAGGCTGAGAGAGCTCTTCCCTGAAATTTCCCTTTTCAGTTCCTCCCAAAGTAAAAATTCCATTTTGGGGGAGTGGAGTTCCTCTGAGCTGGTGGAGGGAAGGAGGGCTGGGCGTCTCAGGAGGTGGTGCTGGACCCTCCTGCACCTCACACCCTCTTTTTGCCCTTGCAGTGGGTTAGTCCCTCACGTCCTGGGGGATGTCATCTTCCTGTGGTGCTGCAACCTCCTGGCTCACTTCATCAACACCTACGCTGTGGATGACAACGTGAGTGAAGTGCCTGAGGCAGGGCTTGGGGTTCCTGGGGAGCAGGGGCTGACTTAGTACAGACCCCAGGCTTTGGGGACATCCCTGAGTGCTGGGGGCTCTGTGTCTGCTCAGGGCTGTGCTTCACCTTTGGGTGATCACAGTTTGCACTTTGGGGGATCACAGTTCCCCAAATGCCTTCCCAGACTCTCAGCTGGAATGCAGCTGCTCTCTGTTGCTTTCTGCCTCCTCCCCTGCCCCTCACCTCAGGCTCAGGGGGTGTCACACAGTGACAGTGCCAGCCTGGTGCCATCCCCTGCCCCACAACGCCTTTGGTTTCTCTCTGCAGTTCAGCCAGGCCTCGGTGATCCGGAGCTACACCAAGTTCGTGATGGGGGTATGTAGGAGCTGCTGTGTCCTTTCCCCTCCTCCTGCCCCCTCTGGGCTCAGAGCTCGTGCCCTGGGGACACAGGCTGCTCTGTTCATGACATCCCTTATCCAAGGATAACTCTGCTAACATGCAAAAGCTGGAAATAGCGTTTTTGACATGGGGAGCTTTAGAGAGGCTGCTGCTTTTCTGTGCTTTCAGATCGCTGTGAGCATGCTGACCTACCCGTTCCTTCTCGTGGGAGATCTCATGGCAGTGAACAACTGTGGGTATGTCCTTCACACTGAGATCTAAAGCTTTTCTTTTCCTTTCTTGCAGCCCCTTGTTGTCTGAATGGGCTGCTAACGACCGTAAAGCTTTCCTCCAGCCCCGTAAACTCTGTGGCACCTCGCAGAGCTGGCTCGTTTCCTCTCCCAGGTTGCTTATAATTTTAGATCAGAGGGCACAGACACGAGCAGCAGAAAAGCTCAGGTGGTGAGAAATCGGGAGAGTTGTGGTGGTCTGAGCTGAGCTGGAGGCACAGGGATCAAAGGGACAGTGCTGGCTCCAGGGAGCAGCACGAGGGAAGCAGAGCTCTTACGGCAGCAGACAGGAGCAGGACCAAGCTTGCCTTCCCAATCGCACTGCTGCAAGTTTTCTGCATTTTTTTGCTCATGGGAACGGGATCCGAGTCTGGTGCCATGTTTTCTCAGTATCTGCTGGCTTTTGAAGGTGTAGATACGGTCCTGGACTCTCAGAGTCTCCAGGTAACGCTCCTTGTTTGTGCACTCCAGGGGTAATTAAATTACAGATCTGCTGCATTGTAAATAACGAGCTGTCACTTGGCTGCCAGCCCGGTGTGGACACTGTCCCCGTGTCCTCGTTCACACCTCCTGCTGCTCTTTTGTTACCTGTGCGGGTAAGGTGACACATCCACCTCAGCTGTTCCCTGTTGCCGTGCAGGTTGCGCGCCGGCCTCCCTCCCTACGCTCCTGCCTTTGCATCCTGGATCCACTGCTGGAGGTACCTCAGTGCTCAGGTGAGGGAGCAGGGCACACACACACGGGCCTTTGGGCTCCCTCTGCCCCTTTCCCAAGTCTCCAGCATTCCCCAAAAGTGCCTGTGCTGCATCCTTGCTGTGCTCTGTAACCTGCTTTTGTCCCTCCAGCTGTGGCACTGGTACCACAATGGCAGTGCTGCATCCTTGCTGTGCTCTGTAGGCTGCTTCTGTCCCTCTGGTTCTGGCACTGGTATCAGCCTGGCAGTGCTGCTGTGCTGCATCCTGTGCCCTGTAACCTGCTTCTGTCCCTCTAGTTCTGGCACTGGTACCACAATGGCAGTGCTGCATCCTTGCTGTGCTCTGTAACCTGCTTCTGTCCCTCCAGCTGTGGCACTGGTACCAGCCTGGCAGTGCTGCTCTGCCCCTTGCACACCCCAAGCTTGCAGCCAGTGAGCTTTTGTCCCGTGCATAGCACACAGCATGTCTGTGCCCCTCTGCATGTCACCCCTGGGTGAAATGCTCACCTCAGCACCCACAGGGCTGGAACCTCACTTTGCCCAGCCTTGCAGCCCTGCCATGGGCATGGAGTGGGGCCCTGCTGAAGCAGCTGCAGCTCCCTGGGCAGGTGTGAGGCTGCCCTGACCCAGGGCTCTCCTCCTCAGGGGCAGCTGTTCCGTGGCTCCAGCCTCCTGTTCCGCAGGGCGCCCATCCCAGCCTCCTTCCCCATGGACTGACGCCTCGGCAGGGACAGCTCATCAACCTGGACTCCTCAAGAAACCCCCAGCTTGTTTCGATATCTGTATATTTCTATTTTCTGATCCAAAGTCCATGGTGCCAGAACTGACACCTCCTCTCCAGCAAGGCCAGGAACAGACTTCTGGACATCTGGCTCAGGCTCCAGCTGCACCAAAGCTCCGTCCTCGTGGCTGTCTCAACTGGGGTGTATAGCAGAGAGAGCAGAAAGCTGTTGTCTCTTTGGTCCAGGCTGTAGCTCTGGAGTTGCTGGGGAAGTCCAGGAATCCAGAAAATGCCCAGGTACTAAAGGAGCCAGCCATGAGCTGCAGGGACAAAAGACTGCTTTGTTCTGCCTGAGCTGATAAGCAGCAGGAGATCCAAGGTCACCTCCCTGGGAAGGTTATGCCAGGTGACAGCTCCTGCCTCATCCCTTCTGGAGAGAGCACCTTGGCCTGGCAGGTAGCTCATCCTGGGCAAGATCAACCTGGCATCCATATTCAAGGTTTGAGGGTACCTGATCACCCAGGAACATCCCACCTCCCACAGGCATGAAAAGGAAATTATAGGATCAAAATAGGGAAGGGAAACAGAGTCCCACTGCAAAGAACAGCAGAGTCCCAAAGAGACAGGTCCAGCCCAGCTCAGGGCAGTGATGGGATGTGGACACAGAGAGAGCCCTTGGGAAGGGACATGTGCTGCCAGTGGTGCTGCTTTGGGCAGGGTTTCACTCATGGAATGGGCTGTGTTTGGGTACACCCAGCAGGGCTGTGGGCTGGGCAGGCAGCCTGCACACGGTGGGTGCTGGGTTGGACTGGCCTGGCTGCACTGAGGGGCATCTCCCAGTTCCTGCTGCTGTTGCTGATGGAAATGGAGCTGCTGGGATCTGAGAGCTGCTCACAAAGGGCTCTCCTGCAGCAGGGGCAGCCATCCAGGGCTGTCTGCAATGAAGGGATGCACCTTGAGCTGGCCAGAAGCTGCTGAGGCATCAGAATTGAAGGCTCCTGGTCTCAGTGGAGCATGGCTCTGTGTGTAGCAGAGCTCACCAGGGCAGGATTGATGCTTAGCTCCCCAGACAAGACTTTCTTTGCACCAGTCTGTGCTGTGATGGCAGCCAGGCAGATTTCCCCACCTCTTTTGTACAGAGGTGATGCTGCCCTCCTTGGGAAGAGGTTTAGCATTGCTTGAGCAGGTTCCCATGTGGGGTCACATCTCATCCTGCTCCTCTGGGGTCCTGCCACCACAGGGGGCTTTTCTCCAGCAGACAGGGTTCATGCACACCCCAGGCAGGGCTTGCAGGACTGCTGGTGTGTGCAGGGTTGCAGGACAGTGCTGCTGTGTGCAGGATTGCAGGACAGTGCTGCTGTGTGTAGGATTGCAGGACAGTGCTGGTGTGTGTGCAGGACAGTGCTGCTGTGTGTGCAGGATTGCAGGACAGTGCTGCTGTGTGTGCAGGATTGCAGGACAGTGCTGGTGTGTGTGCAGGGTTGCAGGACAGTGCTGGTGTGTGCAGGGAGTGGCAGCCCCCACCCAGCTCCCTTCTGTGTAGTGAAGTCCATCCTGTCTGTCCTCCCTCACTCCCAGTTTGTGTTACAGTTAAATAATGCATGGACCTGTTCCCTAACACCAGAGATGATTTCAAAGAGGATTTAATTATGCTCCAAAATACAGTTATAAAACAATTATTGGGTAGTTTGGTTTTTTGGGGGTTTTTCTGTGATTTTTTTTGGTGTGATTTTTTTCCCCCTGTATAATGTGCTCCCTCAAGGAAAGTTTCACTTTAAGACAGGTACTTCCTTTGGTCTCTTCTACAAATCAGGGGGTAAAACAGCTGTTTAAAACTCAGATTCTCCCTGATTTTCTTCACCTCCACAGAAGGTGGGCATATTTAGGCTGAGCAAACTGCAGTGGGTGCACCTGGAATGAGGGTGGAGGCAGCAGAGGGCTTGGGTGCTTGGAGCAATATATTTGAAATTAGGTTTTTGGAGTTAAAATTGACCCTGAGGTCTTCTGGAAAGTGGTGATGGAGACCCTTTGCTGCTTTGACTGGTGAGGTGGCCTCAGCCATTCCATCTTCCCCCTCACAGCTCCATCCTTCCCTTTAACCACCTTCCCTTTTATGACCTGCTCCCACACAGGGCATTGCACCTGCCAGGTCACTCAGCACCTGCTCAGGAACCTTTGCCCTCCAAATTAAAGCCACCTTCTGCAGCTCACCTGCCTGTCAAACCTCCTGCAGCCTCTGCACAGCCTGACTGCAGCCCCTGCAGGGAAAAGTGCTATTTCCTGTCCTTTGAGGAGTTTACCTAAGGAATTTACCTAAGGGATTTACCTAAAGCTGCACCAGTGGATGCATCCAGCCAGGAATTTCTGCCCAGTTCATCAGGGCCCACAAACTTGGCTGAAACCCCAACAGTTGACTGTAGTTTTTGCTCAATTTAAATGAAAACCAGGTTTCAAAGCTTTCACTGCACTGCCTTACTTTGAAGCAAGGGGCTGCCATTCTTAGGATGATTGAATATTTCCTCACCTCCTCTTTCTGTCCCTGATTCTTCTTGTCCTATCCTTCATTTGAGGGGCCCTAGGACAAATTTCATTTGAGGGACAACAGGGGCAAATGTCTGCACCAGGAGCAGGCAGGGAGACAACCCAAAACCAGGCTGGGCATCCCTGTCCCTTAAATTGCTGCCATTAGTCAGTGCCCAGCCCTGCAGCTGGTGCTCAGGTGAAGGGAATGGGGCCCCATTCCCACAGGAGAGGGGATCCAGGGTGGAACATGTGGTGGGGAGAACAAATGAAGGGGTGGAGGAGGAGGTTTGGGTCTGGCGCCCAGGATGGAGCCGGGGGTTTGTCCTCCTGTCTGCCCAGGAAACAGCCTCTGGTTTAAATATTGACTCTCCCTCCTGCACAAAGCCAGGCTGGGTGGGGATTGCTGCTGTTCTGTGCCCACACCGTTTATCAGCCTCCAGTGCAGAGCTGAGATTGCTGGGACTTTGGCCTCATCTGCTCCCAGCTGCCCGGGGGAGAAGGGAGGCAGCGACAGCAGCCAGGAGAGGGAATCTCAGGTCAAGGCTGGTCTGTGTCTCCGCTGGGCATGGATGCTCGAGTCTGGCAGGATCTGGAAAGCAGCAAGATGAGCCTTTGTGCCCAGGGAAGTGCAGCTGAGCTCAGAGCCAATGTTCCATCCTCTCCTTTCCCCTGCAGAGCTGTCCTGCTGGAGACCCTTCAGTTGAGTCCAAACCCCTCCTGGCCGCGCCGCTCTCCTGCCGTGGAGCCGGGAGGGAACATTCCAGAGAGCCCTCCCGATGCCTGGATGGTGCCTGGTGTTTCCTTGGTGTCTGGTCAGTGGGAAGGGCAGGGCTGCCAGCCTTCCCTCCCCTGCAGCCATGGAGGGCCCCATCTTGCAGCCACGCATGAGGAAGTGCCCTGTGGCACAGCTGCCCTCGATAACGCTGTTTGCTCTGTTCTCCCGCAGCGCCGAGCTCCACGTAGGCAAATAATTCCTTAAAAAAAAAATATATATATATATGTAAAAAAATAATAACCCTCACAGAGGAGATCCTGCTGCCGGGGTGGTGGGGCTGGCTGGTGCCAGGAAATGCTCAGGGTGGGGACTTGGACTGGACCCAGGACCAGCAGTGTGGTGGCCCTGGACCTGTCTCTGTCCCTGTCTTCACACAGCCCCATCCCCTGGGATGGCCTTCATTTGAAATAGGGGATTACAGAGGAGCCAAGTCCTCGTGGGTTCCCTCCTGGATAAGGGAAATCCCGTCTGGGAAAAGGAGAAGAGGCCACAAAGAGCACAGGAGCAAAGCTCGGCACAGCCACGCTGACAGGGACAGCCCCGTCCATCACTCATGGCTGGTAAGAGGAGGGGAAGGAGGTGGGGAAGCTGCTTTCCATGCTCCTGCTTGCCTGCTACAGGGTTTTTTTAGGGTAAACTCCCTCAAATCCCCCTAAGCTGAGCTGCTCTGTTCCTTCCTGGGCAGTGCTCTCAGGGGGAGCTGGTGATGTTTCATCCCACCCTGAGGGGATCTGGGTCTTTTGGGGAAGAGGTGGCAGCACAAGGTCAGCACAAGGTCAGACTCCTTTCCCTGCAGCCACCGTGACCCCTGCACACCTCCCTTGGCACTTACAACGTGCTGTGCCCCCATCCCAGGGAAAAACAGGAGGGGAAGAGACTCCCCAGCTTTAAACTTGTCCCCTCTCCCCCTGCTGTGACCCCAGGCCGGGCTGGCATGGCGAGGGTGGGCATTGCCGTGGCTGCGGCCCTGGCTCGAGGCGCTGCCCCTCGCTGCAGACATGTGAACGCTCCCATCCCTCAGAATGGAGTTTCTCCCTCCCTGAAAAGCCGCCTGCGCTCTGCGGCCGGGCGGCTCTTGTCAGGCTGCCAGAGGAGGCCGGAGCAGCGTCACATGCAGCAAAGTTTTACAAGGCGAGCGAGCGTCTGGGGAGAGGGACGGGAGAGGGACCGACCGCCGCACGCACACACTCGGACGCGCACGCGGAGAAACCTCCTCCAGCTCTCATCCCAACGCTGATTTTTTTTTCTTCCCTCCTTTTTTTTCCTTTTGTTTTTGGAAGAACAAAGACTTTGGGGTGGGTTGGCGCTGTTGTTTTTCCGGGATTGCTGTCGGTGGATGGCGGGAGGCTGGAGGTGGAGGGGGGCAGACGGTGGCTTGAATGTGAGAAAGTCCCAAATTTCTCTGGCCGAGTTGCCGAGATCATCTGTGCAAAACTTAGAGGAGGAAAGACGGGGGGGGGGGGGGAAATAATTAAAAAATAAAATATGATGACGTCACTCAGAGCAGGGGTGCCTTCCCTGCTGCCTGTCAGATGCGCCTGAAAAGAACAGGGCAATAAAACAACAGCCGCCTCTGTCTCCCTCGTTAAACACGGCACTAATTGGATGTTAATTTTTCCTTGCTCTTCTCGCTGCTCGATTGTGAGGGCTCTGCCTGGCTCTCCCTCTCCCGCTTCCTTTCTTTCCTGTTGCAATGCTCTTGGCAGCTCTGAGGGACTCCGGACTGTTCGCTCCCCTCCCGCTCGTGGACTGGAATAATTCAGGAGCTGGGAGAATTAAAAAAGACGAGGCGCGGGGGCGAACGGTTCAGAAACGGGGCGGGCGTGATGGATTTTGAGAGCTACGCTAATCTCCCCGTTTCCCGTGCATTGTCCTGCCGACTTGGAGCTATTCTCTTCCCATTTGATTTCTCTTCCCTTCCTTTCCCTTCACGTTGGGTTTGGACTGCAGGGCAAAAATATATGTTTGGAAAAAAAAAAAGCATAAAAAAAAGGAAAAAAGGCAGGAAAAAATAGGAAAAAGACTAAAAAAAAGGGGGGGAAAAAGAAGAAAAAAGCCAAAAAAAAAAAATGGAGGAAAAGAAAAAAAGCCTGGTTCAATGACGACAAACCCCCAAACCTCCTCCCAGCTCCCCCCGTCTCGCCGCGCTGCCTAACCCCTGCGTGGAAACAGGCGTTTTAGGGAGCCAGAGCAGGAAGTTGTTGTTCTCTGTCTTGCCCAGGTCATCCTTCCAGGGTATGTGAGCAAGGGCGGTGGGCACGAGGGCTCGGTGGGCGCCCAGCAGCCGTGGGCCGCCCCCCACGCTACCCCCGGCCAACGAGGCGGGTGAGCAGCGCAGGGGGAACGGGGGCCGGGTGGTGTTTTGGGGGACGCAAGAGGGGCCCAAGGGACAGGATGGGTGGGGGAGCGGAGGGGAGGGAGCAGGAGGCGGAGGTGGGGGGAGAGAGCGAGAGCCGGGGAGTAAAGTCCTACCTGGGATCGGTGCCAACTTCCTGCAAAGGGTTACAGACCCGCGGCTTTGAGAGCCCACCAGAGGCGAGTGCGCTCTTGTCACGGTTCCAAGGCGAGATGAAGGCAGCGGGAACAGGTACAGCAGATGCCGAGTGGCCTCGTTTGCCCGCCGAGCGGGGCTTCGGCTCGATTTAAGCCTCGCCGACGAGGAGCCTTCGGTGCTCCCGCCGGCGGGGGCCTCGCCATCCCCGCACGAGGCCACCGGGGCTGTCGGGTGCCAAGGGTGGGGTGGGTGGCTCGGTGGCGGGGGGGTGTGTGTGCATGGCACGGGGGGGGCCTCCGCAGCTCGCTCGCCTTCTTGCCGTTTGGATTAACATGCGGAAGATGCGCCTGTCACTTTGCTTACTGTCAGCTCCGGCTCGGGGATGGGTGACGGCTTTGTTCGGCGCAGCCGGGGGAGCCGTGCCAACTCGGACTTGGCAGGCGAAGCCGGGTGGGCAGGGAGAGGGGGACGAGGGAGCGGGAACGGCTGCTGGGGCGGCTGTGGAGGGACGTGGCCGCAGGCCCGCGTCTGAGCACGGCAGCTTTCTGTTGGCGTGCGCCTCCCTCTCCCTCCCTCTCTCCTGCGCTCGCCTGCGCCCAGGCTGGTGCAGACAAAATGAAAACGTGTTTTGTTTTGGTTTTTTGGCATCTCCCCAGCAGAGCTACCAACCCCAGCTGCCCCCCCTCCGCTCCCTTTCCCAACCCGCCGTGACTCCCTTTTACAATCGGCACGACCCAGGTGCTTGGGCAGCAACAAAATAAGGCCAAAAATACCCCCTGGCACCCAAACCACCCCCAATCTGCCACCCTGGGCAACAACTGCTCCCAGCCGTCCTCCATGGCGGGTGGGTTGTTGTTTGTATGTACATATATATATTTTGTCCTCTTTTTTTCTGCCCCCATCGAGTCCCTCTCTCGCGTTGGGTGTGTGTGTTCCTATTCAAGGACCCACTACCTCCTGTCATGCTAAAACCAGGAAGGAGGGAGCCAAGGGCTCATTTCTGCCTGGACGCAGGGGCGGCGTGCGAGGGAGACAACGATGGAGGACAAGAGGCGGGCGGAGAGGGATGGGAAGGCGGGAAAAGGAGCATGGGGAGGGCGGAAAAAAACTAATCCACCTCCCCAGGCCTTTTGTTTAACCTGTGTCGATGCAAAGAGGGGTCTTGGGGGTTTTTTCCCTGCCCTTGTCTTTTTTTTCGCCATGTGCTTGAGCCTCATGGGGCGTTTTCGAGCCTGACGGGGCAACTTTCCGGAGCGGGCGGTGTCGGAGGTTGATTTTTTGGGAGGTGACGGGCTCGTCCCGCAGGCGCGCGGCTCCCAGTGCAGGAATTCCTGCCAGCTCGCCTTTGTGCCAGCCTCCCTTGGCCTTGGGTGTCTCGTTCGGATGGAGCCTGGCATCCAGGCACCGCCCATTTCTTGGCATTGAGCTGCGAGGAGAAGGAAAGGGGAGAGAGCGAGCAGAGAGAAGGGAAAAAAAAAAGCTGTCTCACTCAAACTGGCCTTTCTCGGAAAAGGATCCTTCCCCGATGATTGTCCGGATAAGCGGAGCTAAATCCAGCCACTACTCAACAACAAAACCACTCTCTTCCACGGTGCGTCTCTCTTGCTGCCTTGGTACGAAATCGAACCTCACTCTTAATTTTGGTTGTTTTTTTTTTTTTTTTTTTTTTTTTGTCTGTGCGGTTGGGGTTTTTTTTTTGCCTTTGATTTGAAATAACGTTTTGTTCCTCCAGTTGCTTTGTTGTTGCTGTAACCTGCCTTCTCCCCAAAATCCCTTCCCGCCGAGTCCTCTGGCCCTTGGTGCTAAAACACCCGACTTTAATCGGTCTCCTAGAGAGGGATGTGTAGCATAGCAGATAGGCAGGTCCCTACGTGCAGCATTTGGAGCAGAACTGGAGGGTGATTTCTCTCCCTGCCCGCACCCCAGCACCCGGGACGTCCCCAAGAGCCACCCGGAGCTGGGCGTCGTCGCCCGGGTGCCTCTTTAGTTCCCCAGCGGGCACCACCGAGGGGGAGAATGTGTCGAATCATGTCGGATTTGCAATTCAACATGGCAGCCGGAGCAAACGTGGTGGGAGACGCTGGGCACGGGCACTCCCGGCAGCGCCAGCGCTGGGTGGGGGCACAGCAAGAGCGGATGCACGGACAGGGAGGACAGGAGGACAGCGGGGAGGACAGCGGGGCGAGGTCAGAGCAGGAGGATCATTTGATTTCATTTCATTCGAAAGGGGTGAGTTCTACCAGGAGCGGTCTGGGAAGGAGGGAACTCAAGCCGCCTGGTTTTGTCAGCATTAACTGTTTAGAAGCTGGCTGGTTCCCCACGCTGGCACGGCGTGCCTGGGCGGGCGCGGGGCCGGGAGATGCCCAGCAGCGGGGCGGGACAGGGCACTATGGAGGCGGCTTTTCCTGGAGCCATGGCGGCCTCAGGGCTGGGCCGGGTGCTGCTGGTGGAGGCCTTGAGAAGGCCCGGGGTGGAGGAAGCCGTGTGAAGGCTCAGGGTGTTCCCAGCCTCTGCTGGACGGAACCCTGTGAAGGCTCAGGGTGTTTTCAGCCTCTGCTGGAAGAAGCCTTGTGAAGGCTCGGGGTGGAGAAAGCCGTGCAAAGGCTTGGGATGTTCCCAGCCTGTGCTGGAGGAAGCCCTGAGAAGGCTCGGGGTGGAGGAAGCTCCGAGAAGGCTCGGGGTGTTCCCAGCCTCTGTGAAGGCTCAGGATGTTCCCAGCCTCTGTGAAGGCTCAGGATGTTCCCAGCCTCTGTGAAGGCTCAGGGTGTTCTCAGCCTCTCCTGGAGGGAGCCCTGTGAGGGCTCGGGATGTTCCCGGGCCCTGTGGCCCCTCCGGCCTCGTGCAGGTTCGCGCCTCGCACCGGGGCGAGGTTTGGCACAGCCGAGGCTCCCTCTGCAGGGTGGCCCAGCCCTCCCCGAGCCCAGGGCTTGCCCCAGCGTGGGGGAATATGCCCTCTTTCTGTCAAACTTAATTTAGGCCTGGCTGGGACACAACAAAAGCAGCTTGTTTGCAGGGCAGGGTCCTCCTTCCTGGCTGCCGCGCACTCCGCAGGCGCTCGGAGCCATGGAAGCCACCCCTCCTCCTTCACCAAATTTTTCCTCCCTGCTCCTCCCCCTTTCTCTGAAAAAAATCTTTTTTTCAGTGAGCAACGCATGGCCCTACAGTAAAACCTTAAAAGTGGCCACAAAATACCCGAATGCTGTGGCCCTTCTGTGCCTCTGTGACCCAGCGGCCTGCACTGGCTGTATCAGCCCTGCCCTGGGGACATTCCCAAAACTGCCTTGCCCACCAGGATGGTGACAGCTTCACCTCCCAGAGATGGTGTCCTGGGCATTTCACATCTTCCTGACCCTGTGGCCTCATGCACCCTGGTTTAGTGGTTGGGATGCTGGGGTCCAGTCCTGGACCTTGCTTGTGCTGTTTCCACAACACCCCACGGCTGGTTTGGCAGCTGAAATCCCCACATTGAGGGAATTCAAGCACTTGTGGGGTCTGACCCCCAAAATGTGCCAGGATGGTCTCTTCAGCAGAGCACGTGGACACAGTGGGTTACATCCAGATCCTTAATTCCTGTGAAAAGGCAGCACAAGTGTTTTACTCATCATTGCAGCTTTTCCCTTGCAGATTATTTATACAAAGAGGGGCTGGGGTGAAACCAGACCTTTCTCAATTTGTTCCCAATCCCTATTGCTTTCCTGTGAAAATCTGGTGGAGAAAAAATATGAAAAAAACCCAAAACCCCACTGAAGGTCCTGCAAGCAGCCTGAGAAGAAAAAAAGTCTGAACTCAAGGCTCTTCTGACGTGTCCTAAGCAAAACATCTGGCACCCCTGGAAGAGCCATGCAGCCAAGGGACACAGCTGTTTTATTCCACAGCTCACAGCACAACAGGGCTCGTGCTTCCAGAACATGGCTCAGCAGAAAGGGTGAATTCTTGAAAGGGGGAGTCAGATCTTTGTGCTGTTTATTGCCTCTGAATCCCCAGTTTGCTCTGAGGCTGCTCTGGTGTGGGCTCTGCTCCATCTCCTGGCAGGAGACCAGGAGCTCTGCTCTGAGGCTGGAGCCTCGTTCAGCTGCTGTAACCCCCAGCAGGCAGCAGAGCCACTCTGGATTTGCACAGACATTCCTCACAGCAGGATCAGGCCCCCAGGTTTCTCGAGGGTGGCTCTGGGTAATTTCCTTTCCTTAAAAGGACCAAGTTTGGCCAAGGCAGAATTTGAATTGTGATTTCCTTTTTTCTTTTTCCTCTTTTTTTTTTTGTTTTTTTGTTTTAATCCCCTACAACTCACAGCAAAATTTGTCTTGGTGCGAACTGCCTGATTTACAGCTGCAGAAAATGCTGAGCTCTGTGTCTCCACAGGCCAGACCTGAGGGGGAAAGGTTCCCCCATGCTGGACCATCCATGTAAGCAGCTTCACCACTCCAGCAACCACTTCTGGTGGGAAACAAGGGGTAAAAGGCAATGAGACCAATTTGACCTCTGTGGGCTCCACCCTCAGCCTTTCCACTAATTGTTCCAAGGGATTTGGGGTACAAGTTTCATGAGATCCTTGCAGAAGCCCATCCGAGGCAGGGCTGATGCTGGCAGGCTCCATGGGGAACACGGTGTCCAAGCACAGCCACATCAGATTCACCCTCTGTACCACCCCACAGAAGAATCAATCCCATTTATTTTTCCCCCTGCAGCGTTTTTCTCTCTCTGCCACCTCTCCTCATTTCTCTCTACCTTTTTTCTGTGGTACTGGATTTTTATGTTGGAGTTGCTCATAGCTACTGTTTAACTTTGCTGAGAATTGGCTCTGTGAAAGGTGAGGGCTAGGAGGACACAGGAGGTGCCCAGTTTGTTATTGTAGGGCTGCTCATGGGCACTGAGCTGTGCTGTCTGGCTCTGCAGCTGGAAAGCCCACGAGACACACAGGCTTTGGCATGCTAGGGCTGCTCTCCAGATAGTCCTGGCCACAGGAAATGTGAGAGAAATAGCCCAGCAAGGACACAACCAACACTGCATGGGGTGAGGTCTGTGCAGTCAGAGGGGTCGGGGCTGTGTTGCTGAGGTGATGGCAGCCAAAATTCACCCTGGGGTGGCCTCACTGAACCTCTCCTGCTCATTCCCACGCCAGGGCTTTTCGCCAGCGTGGCTTTTCCCCTCTGTGGTTGCTGCCAGCATCCCCATCCTGCTGCCCAAGGGAGGTGTCCATGCATCCCTGGCTCATGCAGGGCTGGGCAGGTTTCTCCTCATCTGCAAGACACAACAAACATTGTGCTTCTTCCTCCTTTCACCTTCCTCCTCTTCCCCCCAGCTTTAGGGCAGCCATAGCCACCTTTATCTCAATATTAGGTCCATGTGGACTCACAGCATGGCCCATGCTGATGTTTTATTGCCAGGTGTGAAGACCTGGAACAGCTTTGCCAGGCCTGGGAGCTTCTGGGAGTAACACCAAGAGTTCAGGTTCTCCCATCCTTCAGTCTGGGTTTGCCTGGCACTGGGCATCAGCTCTGATGAGGGGAAGGGAGGTTGTGGGGCAGCATGTGGCATCCTGGCACGGGAGCCAGAGTGAATCTGGATGGGGAGCAGGCCCAAACATGGGAGCATCAATTGCATCAATTTTGACAACAGAAATCTGAGCTCAGGCTGGTAGTGGAGGCACCCTGAGCATGCAAGGAGAGAAGGTCCCAAAATCCCAACTCAGAGCAACAAGTTGGGTTATAGAGTTTTCTGAGCAGGAAACTCCTCACAGAGACTCCACCAAAAGTCAGGGCAGCTGCTGATGCCAGTGTGATTGATAGCTTTAGTGTCTGCATATCTGCACATCTGCTCCCAGAGCTGCAGTTTGTGGGAGCAGGGTTGGGCTAAGACCCCTGGAGCTGAGCAGCGCACGGGGAGGATGTTGGGACCATCCCCACAGCTGCTGTGTGTTGGGAGCTGCCTCTGAAGAGAGCTGGGATGAACACAGAGGGAGATGGATAAAAGGAGGGCTTTGCTCCTTCCTCCAAGGTGGCACTGCACAAAATCCAAGCAGGTGATGAAACCCATCCACTTGGCATGTTTCAGTGTCCAGATATAATACAGATGAGGTTTCCAACGTCACCTCCCAACTCAGTTTGGCCACTGGTGGGGAATTGCTTCTGCTGCTTTAAATCCACAAAACTTCCTTCTCTCCCTGTCCCAACGGCCACACACCAAACCCCACCCTAGGGGCAGCTGCATCTCAGCAGAGATGAGGAGACACACAGTGAGTGATGTGTCAAACCCCACAGCCTTTGCTGATGACCTTGCTGACCCTGAAATCTTCCTGGCTCTTCAGAGGGGCAGCAGCAAAAGAAGAGCCTGGCACCAAACTCCCAGCGCTGAGCTGATGGAGCCGGGCTGTGCAGGATCTGCCCTGCCCCGGGGCTGGTCCAGCCGTGCCTGAGCACGGTAGGAGCTCCCATGGGCATCTCAGCTTTGCAGTCCCGGCCCTCCCTGCCCGGGGGATTAGCGGGGCTGCGGTTCCCAGGGCGGGGGAGGGCCTAATGAGCACAGACAGGATAACCAGGCAGGTATGGGCTTCCTGTGCTTTAGGGCTCAGGAGGAAATCCTGCAGCTGGTGAATCTGGATGCGATTAGTGTCCATTTCTCCCTGTGTAATCAACCCATCTGTTCATCCTTGTGCATCAGCCACGCACGGCCCACTGCAGGCAGTGCCTCTGGGGCATTGTGTTCATCCCTGCCATGGCTCCACTGCAGGCAGTGCCTCTGGGGCAGTGTGTTCATCCCTGCCATGGCTCCACTGCAGGCAGTGCCTCTGGGGCATTGTGTTCATCCCTGCCATGGCTCCATGCAGGCAGTGCCTCTGGGGCATTGTGCTCATCCCTGCCATGGCTCCATGCAGGCAGTGCCTCTGGGGCAGTGTGTTCATCCCTGTTTGTCACAGCCCCACTGCAGCAGATGCCTCTGGGGCATTGTGTTCATCCCTGTTTGTCCCACTGCAGGCAGTGCCTCTCTCAGGCACTGTTTCCATCCCTCTCTGCCACAGCCACTCAGGCAGGATGGGAACAAGGCTCGCTCTGAACCCAGGCAGCGCCTGCTCCTCTCCCTGCTGGGCTGGGCCACAGTCCCAAACAGCAGCACCCAGCCCTTTTCTTCCTCCCCTTGTCCTTTATTTTTCACCATGGGGCATTTTTGAGCCTGATGGGGCAACCTTCTGTAGCAGGCAGTGTCAGAGGTTGATTTTTGGGGAGGCAGCAGGGCCTCCAGTGCAGGAATTCCTGCCAGCTCCCCTTTGTGCCGCCTCCCTTGGCCTTGGGTGTCTCGTTTGGATGGAGCCTGGCATCCAGGAAAAGCCTCTGCTGTGGCAGGAGGGAGGGTGGCTGCTCCCAGGCCTGGAGCAGTTCAAGGGATGGCTGTGACACACAGATAAGCTCAGCTTTCCACACTCTGCCTGCTCATCCCAGCTCAGCTCTGCCACACGCAGGTAAAGGTGGATTATGTTTGGCTGCCTGGCTTCAAAGCCTTGTTCATCCCATGGGATGCTGAGCACAGGACACACAGGGCCCCTCATGGTCAGGAGAGGGATTGAACTCTCAGTCTGCTCTGTGAGAACACTGGGAAAGTTGATAGGTGCTGTGAAGGATCCTCAGGGCTCATTTCAGCTTCTTTTCCTTGGCAGTTTTGTCCAACTATTCAAAAAACACGACAGCCCTGCAGTGGGTACAAATGTCAGGTAATGCACTGGCTGAAATGAAATCAAAAGAGGAGCTGGTGTGTGGATCAATGGGGTTTTCTTTGTAGGGCAGTGGCTGGAGTTTGCATGGTCCTTTAGGGTCTTCTGAAAGGTCCAGCTTGGTGACAGTTGGGACAAAACTCAGGGTTACAATTCCCAGTCCTGTATATCCAAACAGTGTCAACCTCCACTGAAATGGCCCTTTCTGGTGGTCACTGGAGTGTCCTGGGGATCTGTCACACCAAATGCTGTCCATGTGAAGGTGAAGGTTGTCCCTAGCTAGGGCAGTTCACATGCACAGCCCAGTCCTCCCCCATGTGTGGTGTTCAGGCACCTGAGCTCCTGCCAAAGTGTCATTACAGCCAGGAACCATCTCAGGAATGCAGCACAGGTTAAACATTTCATTTGCTTTCAAGGGCTACTTGTTGCTTCATTTCTAAATGCAACCTGTCCTCAGCCCCTGGGCTGCTCTTTGGCTCCTAAATCTTCTGATTTTTGTTTGGTTTGGAATGCACTGACTTACCATAAGGAATAAATGAAAAGCAAAAGAAAACAGCAGTAGTTGTTTGTGTAGGCCCTACATTGTTCTGTGCTCTGCTGCTACTGAAACAGGAGAGACAAATCCCAATCCCTGGGTTTGTCAGGGGGTTTTTTGGGTGGTGGCTGTGTGCAAACAAGGCTGGGGAAGATAAACAAGCAGAAAACAAATGGGTTTAGGAAATGACAGTTGAGGATGGTCAATAACTGATGGGTCAAAGCCAGCACAAGACCATCAATTAGCAAAGCCATATTGATATTGTTTCTCCAAAGCATTTTTGCATCCACAGAGAGGGCTGAGAGCTGGATCTGTGGTCAAACTTGGCTGCAGTTTGGAATCTGTACAGTTTCTATGTTGCAAAGGGGGGGTTTTAGGAAGGATTCTGCCTGTAGAAAATATGTCCACAGTTCCAGAAGGGCTCAGCCAAAAGGGTGATGAAAATCTGTCTGTTGGTGTCATCGTCAGAACTGCTGGAGGTGGGAACATTTGCTAATCTTGCTTATTTTAGGGGGCCTGCTTTCAGCAGCAGTTCAGTTCTGAAAATGCAGCTCTGAAAACTCAGCTCTTCAGAGGCTCATACAACACCTGCCTCAGACTAGACTAAAGAGGGATGAATTTTTCAGACTTGCTTGCCTAATTGTGATTTTCAGCTTCTTTCCATTTGGTCTTTGCATTGTGTAAATGTGACACAGAAGGAATAGCTGTGACATTGCCTGGTGTTTTCTGTTCCAGCTGGGGAGGAACCAGCTAAACCTGCAGGGTTGGTGTGGAAGGAGAATTTTGTTTCACATTTGGAAATCAAACTCAGTAATCTGAATTGTCACAATTCTGTTCTTCCAGTGCCCCCAGGCCTGGGGGCAGTGTCACTTTTAAGGGGTAACTTTGGCACCCTGAGGCAGTGCAGGCTTGAGCAGGATTGTTGTATTCATCCCAAACATGAATTCAAGGCAAACAGCCTTCATCAGCTCCAGTTGTTACATCTCTATTGGAACATTTCAGTGGGTTAAAATCTCCACTATGGGCTTTGACTTCCCTGTTCAGTTGCCTCAACAGACACATGAGGTGCCTGAAGCTGCACAAAATGGCTTTGGGATGAGCTCAGGACTGGCCAAAGCCTCAACTGGTTTGGCTTGCAGGATCTGTGGCAGCTGCAGCTCCAAATCCAGCCTGGGATGGGTCCCAGTGAGATGGACAGAGAAGGCATCTCCCACTTCAGAGAGTTCTGTGCCACCACCCAGCTTCTGGAAGAGAGAGGAGTGTGAGCAGAGCTGCAGAGCAGGGTGGGATGTGGCTCACAGACTGCTGGGCATGTACTAAAGAGGTCAGCAATGTTGTCAAAACCCTGGCTTGGGGTTTTTCTGGAGCCCCAGAGCTCTGTTTGTGATGTGGCAGCTCCATCTTCATCCCTGATGGGAGCTTGGATGGACTCAGCCTTTGTGCTTCAGGAGTGCCAACAGCATGAATAATGTATAGGAGTTCAATTCTTCTCTCCCTGGCCAGGGGCAAGGTGTCCCAGCTGATAAGAACTGGGAGCCCAATCTTGTTAAAGCCAGTGTTAGACTTAGACCTTCATGAGATCCACTGCCTCGAGCAATTCTATTGTTCAAAGCACATTTGGTTAATTAGTACATTAACTAATAACCTTCTCAGCATCCCAGGTAGGGAATATCTGTCTCCCAAAGGAGGAAACAGGCAAAGTGACTCACTAAGACTGCATGCAGAAGCTTAGCAATGCAGCTGTTAAGTCTGGGTTTTTCTGTCCCAAATGGTTTTGTGTGACTGCTGCTGCCTTATGCACATCATTTACTCGAGGCAGAAATGGAGGAATCCTAAAAACTCCCAAGAGAGTGCTCAGGCCCAGTGAGGGAAGGTACCCCTGGACAAACCTGAGAAGAACTGAATCCATCCAAATACTCAGAGGAGGCAATTTGCTTCACCCACATGCACCAGCTAAGGAATAAAACCAAAACCACTTCTCCTCATTTTCAAGGAAAGTTTTTCTCACCACCTTGGCTTTTCACTCACATCTTCATCTGCTCTAAATGTCATGAGCAAATGGCCAGTGTGGGGAGGAGAGAGCACATGAGGAATGGCAGTGGGGCTGTGCTTGTACGGGCTCACTGGGATGGGATCAGAGCAGAGGGATAATTCCTGAAGAGATTCAGACAAACAGCCAGAGGGGAAACTTTGATGCTGAGGAAGCCCTTCAACTCCAACACATGATGATGAGCAGCTGATTTACACAGCTGGAAAAAACCCTGAGCTGAAGCACAAGGGTAGAGTTCTTTGGCTTGCCAGACCCATGACAACACCACAGACCCTTCTCACGAGCCCTGATCCCAAACAGAAAGGAGAAGTTTGTTCTCTCCACCCAGCCCTGACCTGAAGGCTCTGTGTGCTTTGCCTGCTCTCAAATGACAATTCTCAGCAGCAAGGATGTGTGTGCAGAGGAATGAGAACCAACTCCTGCATGCAGGGATGCATCCCTGAGGAGGAGAATCTCACAGGGTTTAATTGTGGGGCCTTATCAGTCTGCTGGCTTCCAGCAGCCCAGGCAGCCACAGCCCTGCTCAACTCTGGAATGTCAAGGGAGTGCCTGGAATGAGGGACTGGTGAGGTCTCAGGAGCAGAAGGCACCAAAGCAAGTGGCCTGTCCTGCAGGAGGGACTCCTTTCATGACCACAGCTCAATCCACCACCAGTTTGCTGAGCCCACAGCAGCCCAGATTGGAGGCTACAAAAATATCCCTGCTCAGCAACTCCTCCCTTGTCCTTTGTGAAGCTCCAGCATTTTAATCATGTTCACACCTCCCTCTCCTGACACAAACCATCTCAGCTCCCTCCCAGGTCCACAAAACCTGTGCATTCCTGGTCTCATTCTCTTGCTGATGCATCAGACACTCTCCCCTCCATCAGCCTCCCAAAAATCCCCATTTCTTATTCTCTGTATTTCCATCTTTTCCCCCCTAATTTGACTAAGATTTGTTGAATAACCAACTAGTGCTGAGGGGCTGCATGCAGCTCTGGGTGTGCTGTTGATAGACTGAGCAGCCCCAGCCCCTTGCATGTCCCCAGTTCTGAATTTCTCCATCTCAGTTCTGTATTTCTCCATCTCAGGACCACCAGGAAGGTGCTGCTGATGTAGGGGAGCTGTTATTGGGAAAGGCAAAACACCCCAAATGTGTCTTGTAAATGTGTCTCATCCTACTCTGTTCATTTTCACTCAGAATAAGGGTAAAAGGGCTCTTCAGGTTGTTGAGGGTTCCTAGAAGAGAATATTGGGTGCCAGAGCAGCTGAAATTGGTTTTTACTCTGAGCTGCAGCCTGACATGCTGCATGTGGCCATTCTTGATCTGTTCTGTGCACATCTAGAGCCCTTTGATCATCATTCTCCAGCCTGTCTTGCTGGTTTTCCTGGAAGAGTATTTCACAAGAAATGCACTGTTCTCTCCATGCACAGGTGTTTTCAAGCAAGCCTTGTCTTCTCAAAGCCTAGTAAAATAAACCAGACTTGGATCTCTCAAATTCCTTCAAAATTCCCAGACTTTGAGGTTAATACAAAGGGCACAAACCTGTGGGGTCACATGGCTCCACATCAAACCCATACCAGAAATCAGGATATCCTGAGCAGGCTCTCAGTGGAGTTTGTTACAGGTGATACTTATTTTTAGGGACATTTTAATAAGGCTAATCAATCACAACAAATTACTAATAAATCATAACAATTTTCACCGGGAAATCTTAGGTTACTCTGCCAGAAATTGCAGTGAGGAATAGTGGTTATTTAAAAAGATCTAAAGATTTAACATTTTCACGGGATAATTCAAGATGTTGCCATTATGCTTCTGCTCTGAATTACTCTGCAGAGAAATTACCCTCCCCAGTGGCTCGAGAAAGCTGAGCAGGTCCAGCCTCCTGTGCTTAAATTTATCCCATGTAAATATGGCACAGAGTGCCTCATCCTATTGACAGCCTTCTCACAGGATTTTCCTACGGGCCCTGCAACAGCTTCACAGCTGTGCTGGGTTTTGGCATTTCCAGTTCCCTGCATCCTTAAGGGATAGGAATTCTAATTGGGAGATCTTACCAGTCCTAAATCTTTGAATACTCCTGATTTTCACAGCTTGTCCCATCTACACCAGCAGACAGCCCAGGGGCTGTTTGATTTGTGTCCTCCTAAGGATCTTCCCATGCTGGGTACTCCCAGACAGGTTTGTGAGGTGTTTGCCTTGCTCTAAAAACCTGTCATTGGTTTTGGTGAGGATTTAGAGGAACGTCACACCTGTGGTAGAGAGTGGGATTCATCTGGGTGTCTTGCTGGATGTAATTTCAGCCCTGTGCTTTTGGGGGAAGAGGTCCTCAAGCTGGTCCAGGGGCTGTTTGATTTGTGTCCTCCTAAAGGTCTTCCCATGCTGGTACTCCGAGACAGGTTTGTGAGGTGTTTGCCTTGCTCTGAAAACCTATCATTGGTTTTGGTGAAGATTTGGAGGAACATAATGTGCATGGTGGAGGGTGGGATTCATCTATGTGTCTCTTTGGATGTAACTGGGACTTCAGCCCCGTGCTTTTGGGAAAGAGGGTCCAGTGAGAGGCATCTCTGGTTCCTCAACCCATGGCATGGGCAGCTGTGGTGCTGCTCCATGGATGGGCAGCAAGATAAAAGTTGTGATGGATTTTGTGGGCACAAGGTGCTGCTGGAGAGAGCCTCTGTTTCTGAGGCAGGCTCATCCTGACGGGAGTGAGAGCAAGCAGGGAAAGCTGGGATTGCTGCTGGGATTGCTGCTGGGATTGCTGCTGGGATTGCTGCTGGGATTGCGGCTGGGATTGCGGCTGGGATTGCTGCTGGGATTGCTGCTGGGATTGCGGCTGGGATTGCTGCTCCCGCGGGTGCCGTTGGGATCCGGGCTGTGGAGGCCACGCTGTCCCCAAGGCGGGTTCCTCTCCCCCTCTCTGCGGGTGTTATTTACACCATTTCCTGCCCAGGGAAGTTCAGGAGTTTGACGTTGCTGCGTTGGTTTCCGCTCTCCTGCCCGGTTCCCTTCGGGAGCTCTCGCAGAGCCCGGCAGCAGCCGGGCCGGACCCCGCGGGCGGGATGGAGGTGCCAGCCTGGCCCAGGGAGGGAAATGTCACCCACATCAGGCTGGGCAACTCAGGTTCAACCATCTTGGGAGGGCTGGAAAACCAACCCTGCGTCCATCCCTCCGGCTCAGTCCTGTGTGGAGGAGGAAGGAGGACGCGCCCGGGCATGGCTGCAGAGCTTTTGGGTTCCTGCCGAATCGACGCCCTCCCCTCTCCCCCCTCATCCTTCCCGCCTGGCCTGCGTCTCCCCTCCCTTCCCTTCTCCCTCCCATCCCGCAGCAAACAAAATGGCTGCTCCATGGCCATTTTGTTTCCCGTCTGGAAGGGGGAAGCCGGGACGCTGGGACTTGGCTCTTTTTTGAAGGCTGCGGCCATGTCCGAGCCCAACTCTCCCGTCTCTACGTGGCACCGGCTGTAGCAAGAGAGAGAAAGGGAAAGAAAAAAAAAAAAGAGAGAAAAAAAAAAAGGACATTTTGGAATGAGACCAAAGGCAGAGGCAGAGAGTGGGTAGTTTTGGCGTATGTTGAGCACTGAAAATGCCTGGAATTGCCAAACTGAGCTTTTGTATGAGCAGCGTAAGGGCTACTCGGTGCACGCAGAGCCGCGGGGCTGCACGGAATAGCCGGACGGAAAGGTTTGTTCGCTATATTCAATAAAACAGCCCTCCTTTCTTCTGGATTTATAAAGTACCAGAGAGCACTGTTGTCTTAATTTGTTTTTGGACGGGCGGATGGTTTTACACATCGGCTTGGTATGACCAGAGCCGGTCACTGCCGGACGGTAGCGTTTTAACCTGTTGTGTGTCCTCTTGTTTTTGGTGCTTACGGGATCTGACCTTTCCACCGAGCTGGCACTGCCTGGATTTAGCTGATGTAATCCGGAGGATATTTTTTTAGGGATTTTTTTTTGTTTATTGCCTTCTTGCCTTGAAAGTTTTCATCTCAGGAATAAAAACATCTTAATTTAAATATTTAAAGCAATAGCTGTTCTTGGCTTTTTAAGCCCTTGCTTTTCTCCCAAGGCTGGAGCTGTACTGTGCTCACAAGCTGTTTACTGCACTCTGTGTGTAACTGCACACGTTAAGGTGTGATACACAACAGAAACACCATCAACAGGAACACGCCTTGAAAGTTTAAAGCAACTTGGTGGCGTTACTGTAAAATTTTGCGCAGAAGCAGGGCAAAAACACCAGAACATGCGCCAAATAAAAGTGATTTTTTTTTTTTTAAGTGATTCTGCATTTCCTTCAGTAGCCTGGATGTCTTGGCGTTAGTAGCCACGTCACTTTGTTCGTGGACACTCTGAGGAGCAGATCCCTGCCCTGTGGCACGGGGGGGATCAGGCTCTGATAAGGTGCTGGAATGATCGTCCTGCTGTTCCTTGAGTGGCTTTCCAGACATGTGGAGAGAAGCAGAGCGGAGCTGGGAAGGAGAGCAGAAAGAGGTGAAAAATGGCTTTCCTTGCACAGAAAGGTATTTGATTTGCCTCCATATCCCCTTGGCTTGTTAGCAAACAAGAAATAGAGAGAATGGCAGGGCCATGGTGGTCCCGGAGCCGGGGCTGCATGGGCAGGGGCTGGGCGGGTGCTTCACGGTGCAAATTTAATGTTTTGGTCCAAATCTACATTGGAGGTGGACATTACCTGCACACCTTTCATGAGCAGCTTATGAACTCAACATTAAGAAGGTTAACAGTATTAATAGACCAGTTTATAGAGTATTACAGAAAAAAAGAGGTTTTTCTTTCAATTTTTGAGTTAGACTGTAGAATTGAGTGCAGAACAGGTAGAAATAAGCCTGAAGGATATTTTTTTTCCTCTTGTTTTTAGTATTTAATGAAATTATGCTGTGAAATATCAGTAGCGGCTATCTTTTATGACAAAAATTCTGGGACATTTTTTGCTTCAGGAGAGGGTGAGGTATATACAAATTTAGAAGGAAAATACTTAGAAAATATTTAGAAAAATTTAGGAAAATATTTAGAAAAAGCATTACCTTTATAGCCACCTTTAATAATACGTTTATGAAGGGTTAATAAAAGATAAGTCATACAACAAGCAGGTTACAGATGCCTGCATTATAGATAACAATATCAGATTCATTAATAATGATCCAGATGTTTAGAAACATCTGATAGGACTCAAGACAACCCCTTAGTGATGAGCAATTGTTTATAAAGATACCTGCTAATTGCTTAATAATAAATGCGATGACAAAATTGATGTGAAATATTCCCTATGTCATTAAAAGTGTGTGGAGTAAAAGCATTGCTGAGAGACATGGGCTGTTGCAGCATTGAACTGTAAATATTTTTACTTCCATTTCTCTTTCCCTATTCATGGTGTCTTTGATTAATTGTTTCAAAGTCTGATATTTAATATTGACTTTAGGATGGGGTGTTTGCGAAGGTGGTTGGCCTTGCTTTGCTGAGAGGCTTTCCTGGCCTGGGAGAAGTTATAAACAACTTGTCTTCATGGCTAGTTTGGCAAATGTAATTTTTTATTGCTTTCCCGTGGCACAGGGTGTGTCCAAGATGGGTTTTTGGGTTGTTTTCTGCTTTTTGTGCAAGCGGGTTCCTCGCTGCTGCCCGGATCGGCACCTCCAATTGGCACTGTGGGTCCTCACAATATTGGGGAGTTACTGAAAACCTTCCACCCTTCTTTTTGCTTATTTTTGGTTTGATTTTTATTTTATTTTAATTTTTTATTTTGGTCTGTTTGGGTTTTTGTTTTTCCAGCCAGGTTGGGAGGACACGAAGCCAAGGGAACAAAATGGCCACACTCGGCCATTTTGTGCCACCACCGCCGTTCCAGGGAGCCGGGGCTGGTTCTGCCCCAGCTCCAGGAGGCTGAAAATCCTCCTGGACACTCAGGGTCCTGATTTCCCACTGAGAAACCCTCCCTGTGCCTGGCACGTTTCGGCACCACACAAAGGCTGAAAGTGGTGTCAGCTTTTAAAGCAGAGACTTTGTTGTTTTCTGGTTTCCTCCTCCCCCCTCCTCCATTTCATTCAGTGCTCCTTAATGAACCAGAGCAGCTCCTCCAGGCTTCGGAGCCTTTCCAGCTCCTCTCCGAGGTGGGCTCCTTTTAAATGCAGACACTTGGCCGTGCTCAGCAATCTCTGGGGCAAAGATGTTTCAAAATTTGGGGGGCAGCATCTTGGGTTTTCTGCTGGAGTCATCACAAGCCACCCCGAGCCCTGATAAATGAGGAGCAGTTTTGGTCACTTGGATCCCAAAAACAAGTCTGAAAGCTGGACTGGAAATGCCATTTTTATTGCAGCCTGGAGGATCTTGCTGTGAAAAAATTCCCTTTATCTCCCAATTTTCCTCACCCCTCCAAGCACCTGTAGACAGTGGGACCATGTAGTGACACACTCTGTGCACAGGGACCTTCGTGCAGTGGCTTGCAGAAACCTATGAAGTTTTTTCACAGAAATCAGATTTGATCAATTTTGAGGGATTCCTATGAATCTGGAAAGTGGAAATTACAGGGTCACTGCCTTAAGGCCTGCACAGAAAGTGGTGTTTTTTGAAGAGGTTCTTGGCAATCAGGGATCCAATAATCTTTCAAAACTGGGTTTAATCTCAGAGGGCAGAGAGAAGCTTTGAGTGTGGTTCTCTGAGCCCTGCAGACCCTCTTGGCTGTTTTATCCAGAATTTTGCATAGCTGCATCACATCCAGGCAAATTTGGGCACATCTCCTTCCTTCCTTGTCTTTTGTCTTGATGGTTTAGACCTCGGGCCATGAGGAGAGGGAATTCCTGTCATTGCAATTTGTGTAGGACAAACAAGTGTGACAGTGATACTGAGGGTAGGATGCTCTTAGTCATCCTTACTGGGCATAAAAAATCCCCCTGTTTGATCCATAAATCCTCCTGTTTGACTCCTTTCTTCACAGATCCTGCTAAAATCAGGATTCCAGAGTCAGCAGCTGGGTATTCCCAAAACCTATACTCATTAAGACAATTATTATAATTAAGTCTTCTGTTTTCAGGTTTACTTATAGAAGTCAGAAGGGATTTTTTTTTTTCTCTCTCCATGTATAATTACATCTATGTGAGCTCAGAGTTATTTAATGTAATTTTCCACCAACAGTTTGAGATTGGCCCAAATGCCTGTTGTCTGCAATGGTATCAAGAGTGACCTTTGAAATGCCAGCCTGATACATCTGGCTTATGTGGTTAAAGTAATAAAAACCACCAGATTGGGAACTAGGAAAAATTATTCCTCCAGGCAAGTTGCTAGAAGTCTCCTTGGAGAAGACAATCATCCTCTGCCTCTATGCATCCCCCAGGAGTCATCTAGACCACCCACCCTCCCAGTCCCTGACCAATGCAGCATCTGGTGGTTTTCTTGCCACCCTTCTGCTTGATGCTTGTGGTAAATTTTTGGGAAGCTGAAACATTTTAGTTTCAACTATCCCTTCTGTCCCCAAGGAGCTGAGCAGTGACAGACCTGATAGACCCCAAAGCCTGGCTGTCACCTCACCTCAGCTCTGGCTGGTGTGCAACCCCTGTGCATCACTTTCTGTGCTGATAAAACCAGGACAAACAGCATTTCCCATCAGGAGGCTGTTTGGGATGCACTTGGCACCAGGGATGGGCTGGGCACTCCGGTGCTGTAGGATCCAGTTCTGCCACGTTGGGTTTTGAGGTTTTTCATGCCCTGTTACACCAGGACAGGCCTGGGCCAGATGGTCCAGCACAGTGGGTCACTCTCTGTCAAGGACCAGTTTGGCAAAGGAAATTAGGAGAATTATCTGTGCTGAATGCCATGAGGAGAGCCCGTGGAGAGCTCTGGGAGAGGGCACTTCCCAACCCTGCTGCAGAGACAGCCTTGCACCTGAGGCCACCCTAAACTCTCCCAAGGATTCCAGCTGCAGTAGCTGACCAAAGCTTTGGGATTATTTAGCCTGTTGCCTGGTAGCTGTGGAAGCACAAAGCATTAGGCAGCTTTTATCCCTTCGGAAACTTCTCCCCGAGCCCCCTCCTCTCCCAGCACAGCGCTCAGCAGATGCTTGTGGAGGCTGGGGACATCTCCTGCTGAGCTCCCATGGGAAGTTGTCCTTTGGGGCTGTGCTTGGCGTGGCTCCCTCGTCGTTAGGGCCTCTTTCATCTCCAAGGGGAATTCTTTCTTCTCCTTGCAAAAGAGCCTCACACGTTCCTTTCAAACTCCCAGATTAATACCTCGCCTCTGTATTTGGGTGTGCAGAGAGTGAAGAAGCCTCAGAAGGTGAGCCAAGGGCTTGGGGGGAAGCCAGTCTGTCTCAGATCCATGCTAATACTGCTTGGCTGGGCTGCAGCATTAGAGGGACAGCACTGGCTGCATGTTGCACTCATTTGTTTAGGAAATAAGATCTGCCTTGATGTACTCGATACCATTACATTTGCAGCCTAAAAGCTTCCTTGTACTTAGTTATTTCTAATCTGCTCAATTCCCTGGAGTGCACAGGGAGCTAAATTGATGGATTCTCTTATCTGGTCTGGCAGGTTTGTTCTAGATATGCTGTGTGTTCAGGAGGTGAGGTCAGCCTGGCTGGGTGTGCTTGGCGCTGCTGCAGCTTCCCGAGAGCTCTGCTATCTCCATGTGCAGCCCCAGGTTCCAAGGGCAGGGCTGCTGCTTTTCTGCACCCCTGGGTGCACGAAGGCTGCAGCTGGTGTGATTGCCAAGCACAAGGTACAGTCCAAGTGGCCTGAAGGAGGTTTGAAGAAGGAGAAGGAGATCCAGGAAAGGCTGGATATGAGTCCTCTCCCCTGCCATCAAGAATTCTGATTTTTCATGCATTCCTTCTTGCAGGACCTGTGGAGCAGCCAGTGCCTGGATAAGGCTCATCCTAGTGCCTGGATAAGGATGATCTCAGTGCCTGGATAAGGCTCATCCTAGTGCCTGGATAAGGATGATCTCAGTGCCTGGATAAAAATCATCTCAATGCCTGGATAAGAATCATCTCATAGCCTGGATAAGGATCATCCTATAGCCTGGATAAAAATCATCCCAGTGTCTGGATAAGGATCATCTCAGTGCCTGGATAAAGATCATCTCAGTGCATTGATAAGAATCATCTCAGTGTCTGGATAAGGATCATCTCATAGCCTGGATAAAGATCATCTCAGTGCCTTAGGCTGCCACGGTCCCAAGCTGTCCTTGAGGCTGAGGTAGTAGATTGAATAGTTGTGGAGTCTGGTCCTCCCTCTGAGCTAACTATACAATCTACTGTCTTTCCTAAGGAGACAGTCAGGTCTTCAGCTCTGCTCGTCCACTTCTACACCAGCTGTGGGGCAGGTGGTGCCAGGAAAGCAAATCCCTGCCCGTGACCCGTCTGTTCTGCTCTGTGGAGGTGAGGTAGTAGGTTGTATAGTTTGGTGGGAGGGATTTGATCCCATTTCAGGTGATAACTATACAGTCTATTGCCTTCCTTAAAGAGCAGCAAAACCACGGAGGAGCTCCCGAGGCATCGCTTCTTTTGTTGAGGATCCAAAAAAGCAGCATGGCATTGTTAAACAGCTCAGTGGGTGTTTCTCTTACAGCATCCAGAATTGCATTCTTCCAGGAATTGCTTCATGCCTCAGGCACTGGAGCATGGAGCCACCTGCTTCCAGGAAACCCACCTCTCTAAGATTCCAGAGAACCAGGGAAATGAGTCTGCACAGCAGCTCAGGGTTCAATTCTATTCTTTATTTTTTGTTTTTCAGGAGATGGATTCAAGTTGTAAAGTGTCTAAACGTGTTGATCTTTTCAGGTCTGGAGGGGAGCAGATACTTTTGTTTAAATGGGACAGATCTGAGTTAATTATTTTGTGTTTTTGTGCTCAGTTCTGAAGTTTGGGTTCAGAAGCAGACCCAGGGCCAAGCTCAGCCTGTGGACTCAGAGCCCTGGGAGCTGATCAGATTTGGCTGCTTGGCCCCTGCTCAGGAAGTGCATTTGGTTTTGGACCAGTTCCCAGCCTGTCCCATGGAACAGAGTCAGAGGGTGGTTCTTTCTGATCTGATAATCCCTTATCAACTGAACTCCCTCACATGCAAACCCTGTCAGGGAATTTTGGGGCTCTTGGGTGTTTACATAAGGTGATCCAATAATTCCAACTAAAATCTTGTCCTGAAGTGGAGACAGGTAAGGAAGAGACATGAGGCAGAAGGAGCAGGTTCTAATCCTCCTGGGTTCTCCCTGACAACAGACATGAGAGAAGTCATCAGCGCTCAGAGCTCTGGCCCTTGGCAAGGGACAGGGAACTGTTAATTCTTCTGTTTCTTAGGAGCAGATGGGACGATCCCTCTGCCGTTTTCCAGAGCGAGTAGGATCAGGAGCAGGAGTGGAGCTGTAACCCGATCAGGGCTGCACCAGGAAGGACATTTCAGGCCATTATCACGAGCATCTCAGTGCCAGGGAGACTGTGAGACCCGAGACTGGGGAGCGAGGGCAAGCAGAGGACACCTTCTCAGATGAAATGGGAGGGAGAGAGCACAGAGAAATTGGAGCCCTCCAATTTCAGAGGCACAGGGAGAGCCAGAGCTGGCTGCTGGAGTCCCCAGGATGAAGCAGAATTTCAGGCCCCTCTGCTGGGACAGGGCGGAGCTGCAGCTGCTGGGTGGGGATGCTGCAGCTCCGAGCAGAGAAGGAATGCAGCCCTCTCTCCATAAATCTGGCTTTTCAGCAGTCCTGGCGACTTGCTGTGCAAAAAACTACAGCTTGGTGCTCTGAGCTGCATTATTATCCTCCAGCTGCTGGCTCAGGGGCAGGGCTCCTGCCCACAGATTGCCTGGAAGGTACCAAAATAGCAGCACCAGGATGGGAACAGGGCAGCAAATCCACTTCATCTGGAGAGGTGTCCCCTGGAAAAGAGCTAATCCCACATGTCCCACATGGAATCCCTTCAGTCCCCCTCCATGGCATTGATATTAACTCAGAGAATCTCAAACAGTGGAACTGTGTGAGCTGGAAGCCATGAATAAAATATTACTGGAGATATTCCCTCGTGAAAATAAACTTGGTTTGACTTTTTTAAAACTGAGTCATTTTATTGCCCTGAAGTGAGCTTGGCTGGTGAACTGGGACCTCTTGAGGGGTGATCACTGTTCCTGACTGACCAAAATCCTGGGTGTGAAAGGGAAGCCACAAACAAGATGAGGATGTGGGGCAGACTGAGCTGGCCAAGCAGCTGAGACCATGTGTGTGGCTGTCAGCAGGTGCTTTCCTGACACAAATTCTCAGCACAACTCTTACACAAAGCCTGACCTGCTTCCTCACCCTCAGTCAGATCAAGGGTTGCAGGCTGGGCTTCCCTCTGCCCTGGATAGTCCTTGCTATAAACATCTTTATAATGTGCATACCAGCAAGAGGAGAACACAGGGTTCACCAACCCAAATAAATCCCCTCAAGGGCCAAGAAACCAGCCCAGGTAATGTTTAATTGCTCCAATGGATCCTGGCACAAAGGAAAGGGCAGCTTTGCCCAGGAGGAGGGTGACCAGCCTGGCTGAGCTCACACCCATGGATCTGTGGGACACAAACCTGATTCACCAGCCAGAATCCCACAGCACATGGCACTGAGGCAGCCACATCAGCCCTGACCACAGTGGCAGGCAGGAATGGGCACTTCCTTTCAGCAAAAAGCAGCCAGGAAGCAAGATCAAGAAAGGAGGGTTGCCCCTACACCCTCACAGGGCATTGAGGAACAAGAGCACTTTCAGCCCAAACACTCTGAAGGAATGCTTGGAAGCTGGATGGAACTGCCAGCAGCACAACCCCAAATACCCAGCACGGTGTAGGTGCTCACCCCAACCCTTCTGACCCATTGCATTCATGGGAGATCCAGGAGCTGAAGCAAAGGAATCTCCTCTCCCTCAACCAGCAGCAAACACCTCCCTGTCCCTGCTGGGAACAGGCCCAGGGATGGAGGGAACCCAGCAGGTGAGGCTGATAAAGAAGCCAGGCCTCACAAACACCACAAGTGCCACCATTTCAACCCAAGCAGCACAGCTGGTGGGTAATGCCTTCTCCTCCTCCCAGAAAAACAGGCCATGAGGATGTAAGAACCTGGCAGAATCTCTGCCAGGGTCACCCCAGTGCCAGAATCCCCTTTATGCCAACCCCAGAAATGGAGTGGAAATGCTGCAAAACTCTGCCTTGAATATTTGTCAGCAGTCCCCTGTGCACCACACCAAACCTTGCCTTGCCTAAAGCCCCAAATTCACCATGAGCCAAGCCCCCAAATGCCTGTGTGGGCAGGCTCAGCCCTGCTGTCCCGGGGAGCAGGGCAAGAGGAAAGCGGATTTCCTTCTGGCTTGGAGTTTCTGCTGCAAGGATCTCTATAAATAGGTCCTTGCACAACAGCCTGTCCCCACAAGTCAAAACCTCCAGGAAAACAAAACTCAAGGGTTTTCACAGCCCCACACCAGTGATAAAACACTGCAATCCTGGAATTCTGTTGGTGCCTGATAATCAGCAGCAGCAGCAGCATTGTGCCTCCATGGCTCTCAGCAGGGTGGGGGATCAGCACTGAAACAAAATCAGGGTTTGCCCGAGTGCCCTGATCTTGCTGGGAGGAGAAATGTTCTTCTGCTCTTGGTGGTGTTTCTAGGGAACATTTAGGGAATGGCACACTGCCCTTCAGTCAGATACAAAAGCAGACGAGGTCCTGAGATGCTGTCCCAGCTCTGAGCCCTCTCCCCTGGCAGGGCTGAGTTGCAGCCTCTGGGGCTGTGTTTTTATCATCTGTCCACAAGGCAGGGATGGATTTCTCCCCCAAGGCAGCGGCAGCAGGAGATAAGAAGCATCCACAGCACCTGGGCACGAGGTTATTTCCAATCTGATTCTTAACCACACCTGAGGCTGGCAGTGAAATAAAGCTCAGAGCTGCGGGCAGGGTGTGGGGGCGAGTTGAGGTGCCCAGTTCTCAGGGTGCCTCTCCCAGTGCCATCTGCTGGTCACCTCCTGGCTGGGCTGGGCTGGGCCGGGCTGGGTTAGCCTGGGCTGGGCTCAGAGCTCAGAGCTCTGCCTGGCTTCTGCAGAGGGGCTGGGGACAAGGGGAATGAGGAGCTGCAGGACAGCTCTGCTGGGAAAAGCAGGGGCAGGAGGATGGGGAAACGCAGAAGGCAAAGATGCCAGCATCACTGCAGTGCTGATTCTGCCTCTCAAGGTCCTTGCCCCTTATGCTGCTCCCACATGGATGTTCTGATGTGATAACACTGCAAAAACAGAATCTGGGGGCCCACACTTGGAATTTAACTTCTTTCTGTGCTGCAAAGTGGAAAGTGTGTTTAGGGTGTGAGAGGCTTCCTAAAACAGGGAACCAGATGTGCTCCAGTCATAGTTTTTATTTCTTGTTTTGCTCTGAGCTCTTTTTCTCTTGCTTCCCTTGCCCAAGAATTCCTGGTGGGGACACATTTTTACTTTACACTCAGCTGGATGCTCAAGAAAAATTCCCTACGTCATCCTCAATCCCCATGGCCTCCTGCTGCTTTTACAAAGGTTTAAAAACATTAAGTTACACCCTTACAAAAGGCAGCACATGGATGCTTTTGCAAAGCCAAAAAACCCCTTCAGGACCCACAGAAGTCATGTTGTCTTTTAGCAGTTCTATGTGAGCACATAATTAAGAGCATTTTAATAGTAAGCAGCTCCCAGGTGTCCAGATCCCCTAGAGAGAGAGAGCGAACAGATTTTCACAACAGGATTTATTCAGTGCATGCTCTGGAGATGCAGAGGACAGAGCAGCAGTGGAGGAGGTGAATAATGGCCTTCAGGTCATCCTCCACCTCATCTGTAAGAAATAAAGGTTGCAATGACCAGAGCACGGGCTGCATCTCCCCATTATCTCCTTTCCATCTGTCTGCAAAGCTTGGCACATATTTAACACACCTGACTGGGAATCCTCAGGTGAAGGGAGGAGAGACAAACAAAAACAAAACACAGTGGCCCAGACAATGCCAGTGGTCCTGCAGCAGGCCCAGGAGCCACCAATAACCTCTAACAGTGTCACTTGTACCTCTGGAGCTCAGATTGTACCAACACAAGTGGGGATTTGTTCTCCCTGACCACAAACACACAAGTTACACGTCAAGAGGAATCTGTATCTAAATTCAAATACACTGAAATTATGCAAAGAATGAAGCCATGCAGGGAAAAGCTACATGAAGGAGCTGGTGGCCCCTCTCAGCTCTGAAGGTTTCTCTTCTGTGTGTGCACACAGGTGCAGGCACAGGCGTAAAATGAATCTTGGGAGGAGGCAAGGGCTGCAGAATGAAGGAGGAGAGGGGAGAACAGCTGGGCAGTACTGGCCAGAGCTCCACCAGAACCAGGAGGAAACAGAAATCCTCAATTCTGTTTGGACAAGAAGGGAAAGAGGTAACACTTGTCCAAAATTGAGACGGATACATTGGGAAAGAAAAGAGCATTTCTGCTGGAAAAAACCACCAAAGCCAACCACTGTGTCTCATCTACAAACACCAAAGCCAACCACCGTGTCTCATTGTCCCCAAGTCACCCTGCTGTCCCCAGGGTCAGGCTGTGGCAGGGCCTGCCAGCCACACGGGCAGATGGGTGGGAGAGCTCAACACTTCCAGCCTGGAAATGGAACAGAAGCCAGGAAAAAGGAGAAGCATCCAAGGTCACCAGCATTATGGCAAACACCCTCCCGCCCTCAGGTCTCCTCAGGAAGGGGACAAAGCTCCCCCAGCATCAGCTGCCCTTGGCTCTCTGGGGCTGCAGCAGAGCAGGCAGCGCAAGGAGGGAGCACGGGAATTGTCCAAGGAGCTCCTGAGCCTGCCAGGGCTGTGGAACAACCAGCGCTGACAAAAGCCTTGGGGAGGGTGCAGGGAGAGCTGAGGAAGACCCTTCAGAGCAGAAGGCCCACCAGGATGGCACTGGGGAGGAGGAGGAAGAGCGAAAGGCCCAGGCAGGTACTGGGGGCTCCTCCTTTGGGCTGATCCACACTTGTCTGGTCCGAGTTTGTCTCCAGTTCTGTGTCCAGGGCACCTGCTGGAATAAGAGAGGAGAATGTGGGGTTAGAGGGGAGGATCTGGCAGAGGAGAAGCTCCCACTCATGCAGGTGTGCCATGACGTGCTCCGTGAGGCAGCAGAGCTCTGTCCAGGGAAGCTGTGCGTTAGTGGGAGCAGGCTGTGAACGGGACCATGCTGCAGGGACGGGACATCCAACAGCCCCTCAGGGTTAGAGCAGGGAGTGAGGGAAAGGCTTGGTGCCACATACAAGAGGAGGATCCAAAGGACCAGTGTGACACTGCTCCTCCCAAGCCCTGTCCATGCTGCTTGGGGATCCCTGAATGTCTGAGTGTCCATGCCAGGGCAAACTCCACAGTCGCCTTACCTGAGAGGGAGGTCTGGAAATGGGGGCTTGGCCCTTTTTTGTCTTTGGAGGATGATGTTAAGCGCAAGAACGTGGGCTCTTCAGGGCTGAGGACCACTGACTTGGAGGGGGTTATGAGCTCAGCTCTATTGGAACCTAGCTTCATCTCTGGAGCAGCTTGGCTAAGGGATGGAGATGGGCTGGGAAAGGCTGATTTCTCCTCCCCATGCTCTTTGACACCTTTCTTTATTTCTGGGACTGATCTGGGGCTGAAGGCCGTGCCCATGCTTTCTAACAAGGCTGGATCCTCTGTAGTGAAGGAGCTAAGAGGCTCTCCAGTGTCTGCCTCTGGAGATACTTTATAATCTGGGTCTAAGGTGGGCTCAAAGGAAAGAGTGATCTTGGCTGCCTCAGTGGGATCAGGCCTTTCTGGTTCTGGCTTTGTGGTTGTGGCAGTTTTCAGTTGTGTCTTTGCTGTTGTGGCAGGTGCTGGTGTTGTAGCAGCAGGTGCTGGCTTGGCTGTAGTGGTGGTGGATGTTGGGGTGGTGGGTGTTGGTTTGGCTGTGGCTGCAGCAAGTTTTGGCTTAGCTGCAGTTGGGGTGTATTTTGGTGTGGTGGGTGTTGGCTTGGCCATAGTTGTGGTGGGCTTTGGCCTGGATGTAGGGGTGGTTGTGGTGGGGTTTGGTGTGGTGGGTGTTGGTTTGGTGGTGGTGGTGGTTGTGGTGGTGGTGGGTGTTTGTTTGGTGGTTGTGGTGGGGTTTGTTGTGGTGGGTGTTGGTTTGGTGGTGGCTGTGGTGGTTGTTGGCTTGGTGGCAGTGGTTGTTAGGCTGGGTTTTGGTGTGGTGGGAGTTGGCCTGGCCACAGTTGTGGTGGGTTTTGGCTTGGCTGCAGTGCTGGTGGCTGCTGGCACGGTGGGTTTTGGCTTGGCCATGGCTGCTGTGGTGGGTTTTGGCCTGGCTGGGGTTGTTGTTGGGAGTGTGCTGGCAGGTTTTGGCTTGGCTGTGCTGAAGGGTGCCTGTGCTGGGGGCTTGGGCTTGGCTGTGGTAGACACTGGTTTTGTGGGCTCAGATTTGGCTGTAGTGGACACTGGTGAGGGTGAGGGTTTTGCTGTGGTGTGTACAGGTGTTGTAGGTGCTGGTTTGGCTGTGGTGGACACTGGTGTGGGTTCTGGTTCAGCTGTGGTGTGAACTGGTGCTGTGGGCTCTGGTTTAGCTGTGGGCTCAGGTTTGGCTGTGGGCTCAGGTTTGGCTGTGGGCTCTGGTTTGGCTGTGGGCTCTGGTTTGGCTGTGGGTTCAGATTTGGCTGTGGGCTCTGGTTTGGCTGTGGGCTCTGGTTTGGCTGTGGGCTCTGGTTTGGCTGTATCCGAGGCTTCAGGTTTGGCTGTGGGCTCTGGTTTGGCTGTGGCTGAGGGTTCAGGTTTGGCTGTGGGCTCTGGTTTGGCTGTGGCTGAGGGTTCAGGTTTGGCTGTGGGTTCTGGTTGGGCTGTGGGCTCTGGTTTGGCTGTGGCTGAGGGTTCAGGTTTGGCTGTGGGCTCTGGTTTAGCTGTGGCTGTGGGCTCTGGTTTGGCTGTGGGCTCTGGTTTGGCTGTGGGCTCTGGTTTGGCTGTGGGCTCTGGTTTGGCTGTGGCTGTGGGCTCTGGTTTGGCTGTGGCTGTGGGCTCTGGTTTGGCTGTGGGCTCTGGTTTGGCTGTGCCTGGGGTGGATGGCCTTGCCTTTGTTGTCACAGAGGCCGGAGTGGTCTCTTCTACAACGAGTTCTGGTGAGAGATGAAAAGTGCCGTGGGTTAGGGCTGGCTCAGCTCATCTCAATGGATCCCCTGCACTGAGCAGGACCAGCAGAAACCAACGAGGGGCTGAAACAGCAGCTGACCCCTCTCGGGTCACTCTGGGCCATGCCCCACTCTGGGGTTCCCATCCTGGAGACATCTCATGGCCCTCACAACCTCCTGCCATGCAAGGGGCAAATAATGCTGCCTATCAGGGTACAAGCCCCTCCTTATCTTAAGGCAGTTGTCCTGTCTCATGGTCCAGCTCTGGAACTGCAGTTCCTGACAGCTCTGGGAGGGTTCAGAGCTCAGACCAGCCCAGGGTCTCAGTCCCAACAGCCCCCCCAGGGCCATGCATGGCTCTGCTCACTCACCACACAGGTTGTTCACACAGACTGTGCCCCTGGGACACATTTCACATGAGGGTCCTTCCACGTAGGGCTTCTTGCCTTTCATGTTACCCCTGGAAGCAGAAAATGCCAAGATAAAGAATGTTGCAGTGTGATGTAATGTTGCTGTGTGCCTGTTTCAGTCATCCCGGTTCTTTCCCCAGGTGTGCCAACAACCTCTCCCTTCCCCTCCCTTGCCCCTGCTGAGTGCTGTCCCTCAATCTTGGCATCCCAGAAAGGGCGTTGTGTGATTGGTGAAGTTCAAAAGATGCCTCTCAGCCCTGGGGACACTGGGCCATCCAGGTGTCATTTGTCCCCTGAGACCTTTTCCCCCTTACCTGGTTGGTGGGATGTCACAGACATCTTTTCATTAAAAATCCTTTCTTAGGATTTTTCTTCCTGAGAAGCTGAGAGGCCTCAGGAACAAAATGTAAACAATGGTTATCTGCTGCTGTGGAATGCAATAGGTGCATCTGTGACTGGCCCATGTTGGATGTTTATAATTAATGGCCAATCACAGCCCAGTTAGCTTGGACTCTCTGTCCAAGACACAAACCTATTCATTCCTTTCTATTCTTAGCTTAGCTAGCCTTCTGAGATGAAACTTTTCCTTATTTTCTTTTTAGTATAGTTTTAATGTACTATATATCATAAAATAATAAATCAAGCCTTCTGAAACATGGAGTCAGATCCTCATCTCTTCCCTCACCTGAAAGCCCCTGTGAACACGGTCACAGTGGGATCCCTACCCCTTCCCTGCCCCTCTCCCTGGGGTTCAAAGACACAGCAACCACGGGGTTCTCTGTTCTGTTGGAATGCCAAGATTGAGGGACAGCACTCAGCAAGGGGCAAGGGAGGGGAAGGGAGAGGTTGTTGGCACACCCGGGAAAGAACCGGGACAATCGAGACAGGCCACTGCATCACACTGCAACAAAAGGAGACATGAGGAAAGGGGAAACACCCATCCCAGAGAGGGGGCTGATTCAGCTGGGATATCCCAGCCAAGGCAAAACTTGGGATTAGTGTAGAAAACAGGTCTTGGTCTCCTGCCACGGCCTGTCAGGGTGTTTACTCACCAGCCTGACCCCACGGCAGCTAAAGCCAGGGCAGACAACTTTGGGGGTGAGCACATCCCTGATCCCCTCAGGACAGAGCAGGGGATGGACACTGGGACAGGGAATTCTGTCTCACTTCTGCTCCAGACCCCAGGAGGGTCTGCAGCCACCAACCACTCTTGGTGCTCTCAGCAGCTCCAAGCCAGTGGTGCCAAGGCTGGTCCCAGGGCTGGGAATGGGGTACCCAGCTCTCCTCCCATGTCCAGCCCTTCCTGCTGCTGCAAAAGGGCAAAAGGCACCCAGGGAATGGCTGCTGCAGGCAGGGAAGAACCAGGCCCAGGGCAGGGGAGAGTTTGTACCCTCAGCTACTGCCACCTCAGCCTTGAGCAGCTCTTGGGGAAGAAGGTCCCTCCCTGGGTGTGTTCCAGGAGTTGAACCAGCACTCAGCAGCCACAATCATGGGCTGGGATTTCCAGACAACCCTTCCTTAGTCTGGGACCAACCCAAGATAACACCAGCATTATTTGGAACTTCTATTTCTGACCAAGGACAAACCCTGCTGTGACATGAGGGCATTTCCAGCACAGAAACCCCACTGAGATGCACCAATCCATGCAGGGGCTGGGACTTACGGGGGATAATAGTTGCAGACCAGCAGGTGCATGTTCTCTGTTTCAATCCCATCAATCTTCTCACAGAAATGTGCCCCGCACCCGATCTGATGCGTGCTTGACCAGACCACCTAAGGCAAAGACCAGGGTGGAGGTGAGGGAATTGGGTGAAAGCAATGTCCCCTGGCCTTAAAGGCTGCTCCAAAGACCTCCTCACCCCACAGAGTGTGCCCCACATGCCCATGTTGCTTTGGCATTCAGGATCCACCACTGTCTTTTTTAAGGTTTTCTAAGCCTTCTGATGTTGACATTCTTGTAGCGAACTTTCTCACACACTTTCTGTAAATAACTCATTGTTTTGCATTCCTTTATGGAGGAAGAGAAAGTTGATGGAGTGTTGGTTTGTCCAGTGTCATTGGAGAGGTGGCACTGCCACCCTCCAATCCACTGTCACTTTTGGAAAACTGTAAATGTTGGAGTCAGAAAATAAACTTCCCTTTCTTTCTTCACCTTGAGAACAGCACTGTGTGCTTGTGTTCTTTGGTGTCCTATAGTGACACACCACCATCTCTGCTCCTACCCAGGCTGTGAAGAAACACTCAAACTTCATCTTTCTGAGAAAATCCTTCACCCAGCTCCACTGAGCAGCCACCCCTGCACCCCCGCAGCTGTACCTGGGTGTAGTGGCCACACATCTGCCCAGGGACACACGTGGATGTTGTGAAGTTGTAGAATTTCTCCTCCCCGTTCCAGTCTTCCACAGCGAATTCCAGTTCCAGCATTGGGGCCATGGCAAAGAGGTTTTCTCCCCGTCGGCCTCTCTCCTTGTTGTGGTCCCAGATGCATTTCTCTGCATAGGATTGAGCAAGGGCCTCCAGCTCCTTGTCCCAGGTCTGAAAGGAGCTCGGAGTCAGCACACAGGGAGGGACACTGGGCTCTCCAACAGGAACAAGGCACCCACCAAGGACCCCTGCCCTGTCTGGCCAAAGTTTCCCCATCCATGAGGAAAACTCAAACCCCTGCCCAACACAGCCCTCAGGAGAGGGGAGCTCCATGGTCAGTTCAAGCACAAAATGAACCTTGGCTTATGGGTCAAACAGGAGAAGGTCAGGGCACCAGCACAACTCTCACAGCCTCTCCTGGAGCTCATCTAACACCATCATGGACCATCCTCAACTCAGCGTGGAGACACCATGAAGTCATGGAAGAAAGAAGGAAACCCACTGTGGGTCACGCCAGAGGGGTCTGGGGCCATCCCTCCTCACCCAGGGTGGGGACAGGAGGGGAATGGGACGCATCTCTCCTGGCAGCTGAACAAAGGCTGGGAGCACAGGCTCCTGGAAACATCATCTGTTTGTCTGGAACTGAGATGTGGCCGCCAGCCAGGAGCCCCGACACCAGCTGAGCCCCCGGCCACAGGGATGTGCAGGAGGAGGAGGAGGAGGAGGAGGAGGAGAGCTTTTCTCACAGTGGGAAATCCTTTTCTCATATGGAGAATCCTGCAGTGCAGCTGTTTGGACCATCCTTGATGGACAGAGCAGCTTGGCCCTGCAAACAGAGTCCTGGGGGAACCTGGACAGAGCCAGAGCTGGATCCAAAAGGTGCCAGACAGGAGGACATGGCACCACTGGGGTGTTTAGGGGATGAGGACAGGCCTGAAGGCACTGGGGGAGGAAACACCTGGATGGGACACAGAGTGTTGGTTCAGCTCCCACCATGGCCCCAAGCCACGCTGACAGAGACCCAATTTGGGGAGCACACACCCCTCTCCCTCTGGCACAGAGCTGGGCTCCATAAACGGAGACTCACACCTGCAGATTTGCCTCATTAGTAGAGGGGCTTTAGGCTACAGATTCCCCCCCTTCAACTAAATATTTCCAAAGCAAGCAGCCCCATGTCCCCAAAGGAAGCACGGAGTGACCTCAGCCAGGCACGGTGCCACGGCAGCAGGTGAATCCAGAGCAAACTCAGCCCAAGCAAAGGTCCCAGGAGGGAGGTGAGGACGGTGTTCTCATGGAAAACCTCTGCTGAGGAATCGTCAGGGCTGCTGTGAGCTAAACATTTGCTGGGCTTCAAAAGGAAAAAGCCTTTGGCCCCAGACCAAGAGCAGGTCCTGAGTGTTCAAGCAGGAGCAGAAGCTGCAGAGGGAGCACCTCAAAGCACAGGGGCTGCAATCAAAGATTCAGCCAGGAGCAGCCCCCACAGGTTTGGAATTGACTTAAGGACCCTGAGAGATCATTTCCCTCAGGCTTTCTCTAAGACTTTGGCTCCAAAGCCCTGATACTCTGAGTTTGCTGTGCCTGGTGGGTCCCATGGGATCACAGTGCTGAGGGTTCTGGCTCTGTCCCCTTTGATTCTGCAGTCACTGCTCAGGTCTCCTCTCCCTGAGTTTAACTTTTTGCTTCTTCTAATTGTTAAGCTCCCATTTGCCAACCCAAAAAGATTTTACTTATTCTGGGTAACTTCTGGGCCAGGCAGGGAGGTGTCCTCCAAGCACACTGCGACCCAAAGAGGAAAGGACTCCAACTCTCCATGATAAACAATTGTCCTTCTCTGTGGGATTTGCAAACAGTGAGCAAAAATCACATGTGGTGCAAGATAAAACTTCATAGCCAAGTTCTAATCAAATCAAGAGTCTGAGCAAGACAAAAAGCAGCACCAGCACCAAGCTTGTTTTAGGTCCTACTACAGGTCCCTCTGATGACCTCTGACTTGATTTCCCCAAGCAAAATAGGGGATCCTGCATCTCCAAGACACCAAGTCATGGCGAGGATTAGGAGTGTGATGAGCCCAAATAACTGAAAGACCTTGACTGACAAGCTGACATTCCCTCCAAAAGACAAAAGTACCTTCACCAGCAAAGGCAAATACAGAGCAGTGTGTGGTGTCCCACACAGCAGGATTCCCTCTTTTCACCTCTTGGCAAACCATGGCCAAGTCTCCAGGTCATGGCACCTGCTCATGGCAGGGTCTCACCTGCCCTTCCTGCCATCACAGGGGGCTCCAGCAGCCACTCCTGTGAGTGAGAGCTGCACCACTCTCATGGAAGAGCATCTGGGGACTCACATCATGCTTAGGAACTTCCAGAAAATGATCAAAGACAACTCCAAAGGTAAAGGAAACTCTTCTCTACAGAGGCAGTTTTGGAAACCCCTCCATTAACACCTACTTGTAACCCACGATGAGATTTGCTCTGCCTCCCCTAAGGAACTCCCTGACCCCTGCTTGCATTAAGATCAAGCCTTGGACCACACAAACACCCCAATATTCCTCTCTAATAAAAACCACTTACCATCTTCATCATAGCCTGGGCAGGAGGAGAGACCTGGGAGCGATATTTATTGTGCTCATCCACGATGATCTTCTTTTCTTCATCACTCAGGCACCAGCTCAGCTCCAGCACTGAGAGCACCAGGAGAACGGGAGGAAGACCTGAGCTCAGCATCGTGCAGGCAGCTTCTGCTCTCAGCAGCCCACGGCTCTGGCAGTCAGATTTAAAGCACCTCCCAAAAGCCAGGAACACCCAACAGCTTGAAGACTGGGGAGGAAATGTATTTATTAGAGTTTTGGAGCCATGCAGAACACACCCATCTCACATATCGGCCTTGATGGAGAGGCAGCAGTGCCAACGACAACGCAGGGTCCTCTCCCTGGGACAGACCCTGTTCCTGAATCCCAATCCCTGGATTGGCATTGCTCATCCAAACCTCTGCTGCTCCAAACCTCAGCCATCCCCTGAGCCCTCAGTTACGGGTCCTCTCCTCCACCTCCTGCTCCATCTCTCCTAATCTGTAACAACAATCCCACAGCATTTGACAAAGCCCTGTTTCCACACGGGTCTTCCCCCGTGCCTGGAACGCAGCTGCGTTAGAAACAAAGGCAGCAGGATGCAATTGCTGAGAGCAGTTTGCAGCACAGCAACTCCCCAGGCAGAGGCAGAGCCCAGGTCTGTGATGGGGGGACAGCATTTGGCAGCTGAGGAACAGCCCCAGCCTGATGGGAACAGGGGCAAGCTGAGGGTGATGCCTCTGCCCTGAACCATCAGCACAGGGGGGAGCAGGAGAGGAAGAACAGGGTACAGAGCTGAAATTGCCCCACACAGGAGAGCGGGAAGTCTGGCTGGAATAACCAAACCATGGCTCGGCAGGGATAGGCTGTGCTCCCTCCGCAGACACCGGGGGGGTTCAGCACCCGTGTCCCGCAGCCCCGGAGCCGGAGCGGGTCTGGCCGAGCCCCCCGGGCTGCTCAGCCCCGGTTCCCATCTGCGATTGTGCAAGCGCCCGGCCCGGCTCCAGCAGCTCCGCAGGGATCGCGGAGGATCAGCGGGTGGGCAGCTCTGAGAGCCGAGCCAAGCTCATCACAGCCCCGGCTCTGCCTCCCCTCTCCAGTCCCCAGGCAATGCTCCGTCGGCTTTCCTCCGGTTTTGGGCCACACGGGTCACCTCTCTCACCACAACAGCTCTGCTGCTGCCCCCCAGCTCTCTGAGCTCTGTGTGTTCCTTTGTCCTTCACCAGCTCTGGGGTCAGCCATGCCCTCGATTGTCCAGCAATTCCTGCAAGTGGGGTCTGAGGCCAAGCTCTCACCAGGTCTTCAACTGACAGTCAAACCAGAGATTCCCGTGTATTGCTGAGTTAAATCTGTCTCTTGATGGAGACACCTGCACACATTTGCTGTTTGATCTCTGGAGACTGAGAGAAACATCTAGAAAACATCAACACAGGCTTCAGCTCCTGCTGGCCAGCTCACTGTGGCCTGGCTTACAAGGAACAAGGCAGTGCTGAGAATCATAGAGCCATGGAATGGTTTGGGTTGGGAAGAACCTGAGAGTTCACCTCATTCCACCCCCTCTGCCATGAGCAGGACACCTTCCACTAGTGCAGGTTCTGGTCTCCCCAAAGGTGATGTGGGGATGCAGGGCCAAGCTCCCCATTGACCCTGGCACTACAGCACCCTGGCTGAGCCCTGCAGGAGATAACGTGGCCACAAGGATGAAGGAAATTGGGATACACAGAGCTTGTGGGGAAGAGCAAACAGCCCTGGAGGAGTCATCACCAGGGCATGTGGCTCGTGGGGAAACGTGAGTAAGATCTGATGCCTCTGGCAAGTGCAGGGCGGCTGCCAAAGGGGTGCAGGGCCATTTCTCAATCCCAACCTGCTCTGACAGATTCTTCTGGAGCCAGTGTCTGAAGCATCAAGATTAGCAGTGCAAGGCCCAAGCCCCACCCTGGAGCTGACACTGGTGTCCAGCCGGCATTAGGTAAGTGTGTGTGGAATGTGGGATGCAGCTTTCCTCCTGCTCACTCAAGGAACAGCCCGTCCCCCACCCGGGGAGCAGCAGCCACTGCATGGGGACAGGGACAGGAGCCACACACCAACACCTGACAGCTCTGCTGGCTCCAAGAGGCCCCACTGTGCAGCACAGAAGTGACCAAGGCTGGATTTCTATTGACTCACATCTCCAGGGTCCCCAGCAGGGCTGGCCGGTGTCTAACAGGCTCCTGCTCTGCTTTGGGAGTAACAGGATCTCTCTTTTCTCCCTACTCACACAGATTTATGAGTTCTGGAGGAGTTTGTCATCTTCCACACTATTTATCCATTAATCCACTCTATTATTTAAAAATGCTGATACACAAGTGTTGATGGGGAATTTCCCTGAGCTGGGCAGGGTAACAGTGTGGTATTGTCCAAACCAGTTCAGTGAGTGCTAAGGAGAGCTGAGGTGAGGGAATCCACCCCATCTGCGACTCATCCAATTGTTCTGTCACCACAATGCCTTGACAGCTGCAGGAACAGCCCCATTCCCACCCAGTTCCACCTCAGCAAGTCACCAGGAACATCAGGCTCTCTAGGGAGGTCCCAGCTCCTGCAGCCTTTCCAAGGATCTGTAAAACTGGAGCTCAAGATGAGGAAAATGACCTCATGAGGGCTCACTTGGAGCTCTTTGGCCAAGGTATCAAAACCTCCCCCTGGTCATCCCAGTTTTGCCATAGTGGGTTTCCCACCCTGGCAATGCAGAAGGTGTGAGCACCACTCCCCTCTGGCAGCTGAAGACAGGAACTACTCTGGAAGCTGTGCTGCAGACTTGGCCAAAAGAGATCCCTTACTCCCAGGAGAACTGCCCTCCTGTTTTAGTTTTGCAGATGGTTGCAATGGCCTGGAAATAGGCCTTGGGAGAGAGGGAACCCAGCAAGTGAGGTTGATAAAGAAGCCAGACTTCACAAACACCACAAATGCCACCATTTCACCTCAGACAGCACACTGGTGGGTAATGCCTTCTCCTCCTCCCAGAAAAACAGGCCATGAGGATGTAAGAACCTGGCAGAATCTCTGCCACAGTCACCCCAGTGCCAGAATCCCCTTTATGCCAATCCTAGAAATTGAGTTGAAATGCTACAAAACTCTGCCTTGAATGTTTCTGTGTACTCCCCTGTGTACCACCCAAACCCTGCCCTGGCCTAAAGCCCCAAATTCACCATGAGCCAAGCCCCCAAATGCCTGTGTGGGCAGGCTCAGCCCTGCTGTCCCGGGGAGCAGGGCAAGAGGAAAGCGGATTTCCTTCTGGCTTGGAGTTTCTGCTGCAAGGATCTCTATAAATAGGTCCTTGCACAACAGCCTGTCCCCACAAGTCAAAACCTCCAGGAAAACAAAACTCAAGGGTTTTCACAGCCCCACACCAGTGATAAAACACTGCAATCCTGGAATTCTGTTGGTGCCTGATAATCAGCAGCAGCAGCATTGTGCCTCCATGGCTCTCAGCAGGGTGGGGGATCAGCACTGAAACAAAATCAGGGTTTGCCCGAGTGCCCTGATCTTGCTGGGAGGAGAAATGTTCTTCTGCTCTTGGTGGTGTTTCTAGGGAACATTTAGGGAATGCCACACTGCCCTTCAGTCAGATGCAAAAGCAGACGAGGTCCTGAGATGCTGTCCCAGCTCTGAGCCCTCTCCCCTGGCAGGGCTGAGTTGCAGCCTCTGGGGCTGTGTTTTTATCATCTGTCCACAAGGCAGGGATGGATTTCTCCCCCAAGGCAGCTGGACAGCAGGAGATAAGAAGCATCCACAGCACCTGGGCACGAGGTTATTTCCAATCTGATTCTTAACCACACCTGAGGCTGGCAGTGAAATAAAGCTCAGAGCTGCGGGCAGGGTGTGGGGGCGAGTTGAGGTGCCCAGTTCTCAGTGTGCCTCTCCCAGTGCCATCTGCTGGTCACCTCCTGGCTGGGCTGGGCTGGGCTGGGAGCTCAGAGCATCCTGCAGCCAGCTGGGCTCCTGCTGCACTGCTGGGGCTGCTGGGCAGCAGAGCCACCAATAACCTCTAACAGCATCAATTGTACCTCTGGAGCTCAGATTGTACCAACACATATGAGGATTTGTTCTCCCTGACCACACACACACAAGTTACACATCAAGCAGGTTCTGTATTTAAATTCAAATACACTGAAATGATGCAATGAAGCCATGCAGGGAAAAGCTACATGAAGGAGCTGGTGGCCCCTCTCAGCTCTGAAGGTTTCTCTTCTGTGTGTGCACACAGGTGCAGGGACACATGAAAAATAAATCTGTGGCATTGGAGTGACTGAGGAATGGGATATGTGCCAGGGAGCAAGAGAGGAGGAGGAGGAGGGAGGGAGGAGGCAAGGGCTGCAGAGTGTGAGGAGGAAAGGGGAGAACAGCCGGGCAGTACTGGCCAGAGCTCCACCAGAACCAGGAGGAAACAGAAATCCCCAAATAGCCATTCTAATTGGATAAGATAGGAAAGAGATAAAATATGACCAAAACTGAAAGAAACACACTGGGAGGGAAAAGAGCCTTTCTGTGGGAAACTCCTCCTGACAAACACCAATGCCAACCACCATGCCTCATCTACAAACACCAAAGCCAACCACCATGTCTCACTGTCCCCAAGTCACCCTGCTGTCCCCAGGGTCAGCCATATGGGTTTGTGGGTAAGTGGGAGAGCTCAACACTTCCAGCCTGGAAATGGAACAGAAGCCAGGAAAAAGGAGAAGCATCCAAGGTCACCAGCATTATGGCAAACACCCTCCCGCCCTCAGGTCTCCTCAGGAAGGGGACAAAGCTCCCCCAGCATCAGCTGCCCTTGGCTCTCTGGGGCTGCAGCAGAGCAGGCAGCGCAAGGAGGGAGCACGGGAATTGTCCAAGGAGCTCCTGAGCCTGCCAGGGCTGTGGAACAACCAGCGCTGACAAAAGCCTTGGGGAGGGTGCAGGGAGAGCTGAGGAAGACCCTTCAGAGCAGAAGGCCCACCAGGATGGCACTGGGGAGGAGGAGGAAGAGCGAAAGGCCCAGGCAGGTACTGGGGGCTCCTCCTTTGGGCTGATTCACACTTGTCCGGTCTGAGTTTGTTCCCGGTTTTGTTGTGTCCAGGGCAGATATGGAAGGAAAAGAAGACAAGATGAAGTTAGAGTAGAAGATCCTCTTTAGTGAGGGAGCTAAGAAGCTCTCCATTGCCTGCCTCAACCTCTGGAGATGGGTCTAACTTGGGCTCACAGGGAAGAGTGATCCTGGTTCAACAGGATCAGGTCTTTGTGCTTTGGCTTTGTGGTTGTGGCAGTTTTCAGTTGTGTCTTTGCCATTGTGGCACGTGCTGGTGTTTTAGCAGCAGATATTGGCTTATGTAGCAGCAGATATAGCCAGAGTTGTGGTAGGTTTTGGCTCACCCAGAGTTGTGGTGGGTTTTGGTGTTGTGGGTTTTGGCCTGGCTGGGGTTGTTGTTGGGAGAGTGATGGCAGGTTTTGGTTTGGCTCTTGTGATGGGTGAGAGTTTTGGGGGTTTGGGCTTGGCTGTGTTTGGCAGTGTGGCTCTGGGGGGTAGCTTGGCTGTGATTGTGGTTGGAAGTGAGTTTTTGGATGGTGGCTTGGCTGTGGTTATGGCAGACTCTGATGCTGTGGGCTCTGTTTTGGCTGTGGCTGTGAGTTTTGGCAGGGCTGTTAGGGTGGGTGAAGGAGATGCAGAGATGAAAAGTGCCATGGGTTAGGACTGGCTCACCTCAATGGATCCCCGGCACTGAGCAGGACCAGCAGAAACTAATGAGGGGCTGAAACAGCAGCTGACCCCTCTCAGGTCACTCTGGGCCATGCCCCACTCTGGGGTTCCCAACCTGGAGACATCTCAAGGCCCTCACAACCTCCTGCCATGCAAGGGGCAAATAATGCTGCCTATCAGGGTACAAGCCCCTCCTTATCTTAAGGTGGTTGTTCTGTCTCATGGTCCAGCCCTGGAACTGCAGTTCAGGAGCTTCCTGACAGCTCTGGGAGGGTTCAGAGCTCAGACCAGCCCGGGGTCTCAGTCCCAACATCCCCCCCAGGGCCATGCTCTGCTCACTCACCACACAGGTTGTTCACACAGACTGTGCCCCTGGGACACATTTTACACGAGGGTCCTTCCCAGTAGGCCTTTTTTTCTGTTATATTACTCCTGGAAGCAGAAAGTGCAAAGATAAAGAAGACATGAGGAAAGGGGAAACACCATCCCAGAGAGGGGGCTGATTCAGCTGGGATATCCCAGCCAAGGCAAAACTTGGGATTAGTGTAGAAAACAGGTCTTGGTCTCCTGCCACGGCCTGTCAGGGCTGTTTACTCACCAGCCTGACCCCAAGGCAGCTAAAGCCAGGGCAGACAACTCTGGGGGGTGAGCAGATCCCTCACCCCCTCAGAACAGAGCAAGGGACGGACACTGGGGCCCGGGACTTACGGGGGATAATAGTTGCAGACAAGCAGGTGCATGTTCTCTGCTTCCATTCCCTTGATCTTCTCACAATAATGGCTCCCACAGCCAACACGAGTTGTTGCTGCCCAGATCATCTAAGGCAAAGACCAGGGTTGAAGGTGAGGGGACAGGCTGAAGGCAGTCTCTCCCCTGGCCTTAAAGGCTGCTCCAATATCTTCCTCATCTCCCAGCATATCCCCCAGATCCCCATTCCCACGTTGCTTTGGCATTCAGGATCTTCCCCCTTGCCCCTGTCTGAACCACTTTCCCAAGGCCATATATTCCAGTGCCACTGCTTTCCTACCATATAGTCTACCCAGGGAGAGCATCACCACCTCTGCTTTGGTGTTTGAACCATCCATCCATCCATCCATCCATCCATCCATCCATCCATCCATCATCCATCCATCCATCCATCCATCCATCCATCCATCCATCCATCATCCATCCATCCATCCACTTACCACCACCATCGCTTCTCCTCCTTGCTCCCACCCAAGTTGTGAACACTCAGACCTCATCCTTCTACCCAAGATAAGTTGGCACTGAGCTGGCACTGCTGAGCAGCCAAAAAAAAAGGGCTGCAGAGCTTGTCTCAAAAAAGTTCTCCAAAAGGCCACTCATGACTGACACCGTGCCCAGGTCTGCCTCCATCATTGTGAATCCCACCTGGTTCCCTGTCCTTCTGCAAAGATTTTGGGAGGAGCTGGGGCAGTGCTCCACCCCAACAGCCCCTCCACCCCTGGTACCTGGACGTAGTTGTCACACGAATGCACGGGGACACACTCGGATGTTTTCAGGTTGAAGAATATCCTCTCCCTGTTCCATTCTTCAATGGCCAATTTTACATCCAGGGCTGAAGGTGTACCAAAGAAGTTTAACCTGCCTGGGCCCCCATTCTGGGCCCTGATGCACTTCTCTGCATACTTTTGAGCATCAACCTCCAGGTCGGGGTCCCAGGTCTGAAAGGAGCTCGGAGTCAGCACACAGGGAGGGACACTGGGCTCTCCAACAGGAACAAGGCACCCACCAAGGACCCCTGCCCTGTCTGGCCAAAGTTTCCCCATTCATGAGGAAAATTCAAACCTCTGCCCAACACAGTCCTCAGGAGAGGGGAGCTCCATGGTCAGTTCAAGCACAAAATGAACCTTGGTTTATAGGTTAAACAGGAGAAGGTCAGGGCACCACCACAATTCTCACAACATCTCCTGGAGCTCATCTAACACCATCATGGACCATCCTCAACTCAGGGTGGAGAAGCCATCACAGTGCTGAGGGTTCTGGCTCTGTCACCTTTGATTCTGCAGTCACTGTTAGGTCTCCTCTCCCTGAATTTTTGGCTTTGTTTGGTTGTTAAACTCCCATTTACCAGCCCACAAAGGCTTTACTCATTCTGGGCAACTTCTGGGCCAGGCAGGGAGGTGTCCTCTAAGCACGCTGTGACCCAAGAAGGAAAGGGCTCCAACTTTCCAGGATAAACAGTTGTTCTCCTCCTCCCCATAATTTGCAAACAATGAGGAAAAATCACATGTGGTGCAAGATAAAACTTCATAGCCAAGTTCTAATCAAATCAAGAGCCTGAGCAAGACAAAAAGCACCACCTCTAGAGCTCAGTTTTGCTCCTGCTGCAGCCACATGTGATGTGAGACCTGATTTGATTTCCTCAAGCAAAACAGGGGATCCCTCACATCCAAGGCAGCCCTGCACAAGGCATGGGGAGGAGTAGGAGCATGATGGGCCCAAATAACTGACAGATTTGACCAACATGTTTGAAGTTGATGCAAATACAGAGCAGTGTGTGGTGTCCCACATAGCAGGATTCCCTCTTTTCACCACTCTTGGCAATGACCATGGCAAAGTCTCCAGGTCATGGCACCTGCTCATGGCAGGGTCTCACCTGCCCTTCCTGCCATCACAGGGGGCTCCAGCAGGCACTCCTGTGATGAGAGCTGCACCACTCTCATGGAAGAGCATCTGGGGACTCACATCACGCTTAGGAACTTCCAGAAAATGATCAAAGACAACTCCAAAGGTAAAGGAAACTCTTCTCTACAGAGGCAGTTTTGGAAATCCCTCCTTTAACACCTACTTGTAACCCTAGATGAGATTTGCTCTGCCTCCCCTAAGGAACTCCCTGACCCCTCCTTGCATTAAGATCAAGCCTTGGACCACACAAACACCCCAATATTCCTCTCTAATAAAAGCCACTTACCATCTTCATCATAGCCTGGGCAGGAGGAGAGACCTGGGAGCGATATTTATTGTGCTCATCCACGATGATCTTCTTTTCTTCATCACTCAGGCACCAGCTCAGCTCCAGCACTGAGAGCACCAGGAGAACGGGAGGAAGACCTGAGCTCAGCATCGTGCAGGCAGCTTCTGCTCTCAGCAGCCCACGGCTCTGGCAGTCAGATTTAAAGCACCTCCCAAAAGCCAGGAACACCCAACAGCTTGAAGATTGGGGAGGAAATGTATTTATTAGAGTTTTGGAGCCCCATGGGACACACCCGTGTCACATATCGGCCTTGATGGAGAGGCAGCACTGGGACTGGTGCCAACACGCAGGGTCACTGTCCATGCCTGAATCCCAGTGCCTGGATTGGCATTGTTCATCCAAACCTCTGCTGCTCCAAACCTCAGCCATCCCCTGAGACCTCCATTATGGGTCCCCTTGTTCACTTCCTGTCTTTTTCCTCAAAATCACAGAATAGCTGGGGTTGGAAGGGCCCTCTGGAAATCATCCAGTCTAATCCCTCTGCTGCTCCAAACCTCAGCACCTTAACCTCATATGGTCCCTGTTACCTCCTTCCTTTCTCAATCAGAACCTAGTGGAAGCCCTCTGAACCTCAACCCTTCAAGATCACCAGGAACAGGTGACACAGGAACATATCCTGGTGGGTTTGGGATATCTCCAGAGTGAGAGGCTCCATAACTCCCTGGGCATCTGTTCAGTGCTCTGCCACCCTCCATGGAATGAATTTTTTTCTTATCTTGAGGTGGAACTTCCTGTGTTTTGAGCTTATGGCCATTGCTCCTTGTCCTGTTGCGGGGCATCACTAAAGAGTCTGACACCATCCTGTGACATCTCCTGGATATATTTATATGGATTGATGAGATGTCCTCTCAGTCTCCTCTTCTCCAGACTAACCAGGCCCAGGTCCAGCAGTTTCTCCTCATCAGAGGGATGCTCCAGTCCCCTCATCTTTATGGCCTCCATTGGAGTCTCTCCAGTAACTCCTGTCTTTCTTGGAGACCAGAACTGAACACAGGTATGGCCTCCCCAGGGCAGAGCAGAGGGTAAGAATCTGCTCACCACACTCTTCCCAATGCCCCCCAGGATCCCATTGTCCCTCCTGGCCTCAGGGCACACTGCTGGCTCATGGTCAACTCATGGATCTCTGCAGAGCTGCTCTCCATAGGTCACTCACCCTCAGCCTGTGCTGGTACCTGGGGTTATCCCTCCCCAGGTGCAGGACCTGCTCCTGTTGAACCTCACTGGGTTTCTCTCCACCCCTCTCTGCAGCCTGTCCAGGTCCCTCTGAAGGGCAGCCCAGCCTCCAGGTGGATCAGCCACTCCCCAGTTCTGTGCCATCACCAAACCTGCTCAGGGTCCATTCCATCCCTTCACCCAGGCTGTTGATAAACAAATTAGGTAAGACTGGACCCATTACTGATCCCTGGGGAATGCCACTGACTACAGACCTCCAGGGATTCTGCTCTGCTCACAACTCTCTGAGCTCAGCCATTGAGCCAGTTCTTGATCCACCTCATTGTCCTTTCATCCAACTCACACTTCCTGCTCTTATCCATGGGGATGTTACAGGACACAGTGTCACAAACCTTGCTGAAGTGAAGGCAGACACCACCCACTGCTCTCCTCTCATCAACCCATCCTGCCATGCCATCACAGAGGGCATCAGATTGGCCAAGCAGGATTTCCCCTGGGTGAGTCCATGCTGACCCTTCCAATAACCTCCTTTACTTCCAGGTGTTTGTGATGATCTTCAGAATGAGCTGTTCCATCACGTTTCCAAGGATGAAGGTGAGGCTGACTGGCTGGAAGTTTCCCAGATCCTCCTTGCCGTTTCTGAAGACAGGATTTAACACTGGCTTTTCTCCAGTTTTTGGGAACCTCTCCCATTCTCCAGGGTTTTTTAAAGATGATGAAGAGTGGCTAAACAACTTCTGCCAGCTCCCTCAGCACCTGTGGGTGCATCCCACCATGGATTTATGGGTGTTAAGTCTGCCTGGCTGATCTCTCTCAACTTTCTGTGAGCAAGGGGAAGTGTTCCTTTCTCCATCCTTCATCTCTTACTTCCAACATCTGGGATTCCTGAGGGCTGCTCTCAGCAGCAAAGACTGAGACAAAGAAGGTGTTGGGAAATTTCACCTTCTCTGTGTATTCCATGCCCAGGACACCCACTGGATTCAGCAGCAGCCCCACATTTTCCCTAATCTTCCTTTTGCTGCTGATGCACTTGGAGAAACCCTTCTTGTTGTTCCTGATATCCCTTGTCGGACTCAATTCCAAGTGGACTGCAGCCTTCCTTCCTGCATTACCCAAAGCTGTTCCTATAGACCTCTCACCTGCCTGTCCCTTTTCCAACACCCCATAAGTGTCTTTCTTCCATTTGAGAATTGATTGAATCTCCCTGCTCTTCCATGTCTCTTACCCCCCTTTGCTTGATTTTGGATCATGGGGATACACTGGTCTCGAGTCTGGATGTTTGATATTGACCAGCTTTCCTGGGCCCCCTTTCCTTCTAGAGCCCTATCCCATGGGATTCCCCTGAGTAGGTCTTTGGAAAGGTTGAATTGGCTCTCTGGAAAATCAGGGTTCTGGCCCTGCTACCCACACAGGATCCTGAGTTTCACCATAACATGGGTCACTACAGGCAAGGCTTTCCCCAACCTTCCCATCATCAACCAGTCCCTCCTGGTTTGGTGGCACAAAACAGAAACACACCTCTCCTCCTTGGCTCCTCCACCACTTGTACCAAAATTATTCTCAATGATCTGCAGGAACTTCCTGGACTTCCATGTTATCTCTCCAACAAATCTCAGGATGGTTGAAGCTCCCCAGGAGAACCAGGACTTTTGACCATGAGGCCACTTCCAGCTGCCCAGAGAAAACCTCATCAGCTTCCTCCTCCTCACAGGTGCCCCGCAGCAAATACCCACCACAGTGCCACCCACAATCTGTAACAACAATCCCACAGCATTTGACAAAGCCCTGTTTTCACACAGGTCCTCTCCTATCCCTGGAATGCAGGGTTAGAAATGTGTTAGAAACAAAGGCAGCAGGATGCAATGGCTGAGAGCAGTTTGCAGCACAGAACTCCCCAGACAGAGGCAGAGCCCAGGTCTGTGATGGGGGGACAGCATTTGGCAGCTGAGGAACAGCCCCAGCCTGATGGGAACAGGGGCAAGCTGAGGGTGATGCCTCTGCCCTGAACCATCAGGAGAGGAAGAACAGGGTACAGAGCTGAGATGGCCCCAAACAGGAGGGCTGGGAGTCTCAGGGCTGGCTGGAATAACCAAACCATCCAGCAGGGTATGTACAATGCAGCTTTCCTTCTGCTCACTCAAGGAACAGCCCATGCCCCACCCCAGGGAGCAGCATGGGGACAGGGACAGGAGCCACACCCATTATGACCCCAAACACCCCATAATCCTTTCCTATGTCTGGTAGTGTCACCTGCTCATCCTTGGGAACCCAGCAGGGAGGGATTCAAAGTGTGCAAGGAAAAAGGGCTGCACCCTTTCAACCCCACCACAGGGATCAAGGGGGTCTCACACTGGGTTTAAGCTCCAGAAACCCTTCATGCACTGCCCCAAAGCTTTGGGATCCCAGAATTACCTCAGCTTTTCCAGGGAGTTTCTGGCCAGAGTCAAATCCCTGTTCTCCCATCCCTTCCTCCACCCTCCTGAAGGTTTCCTCATCCCAAAACTGCTGCCCACCCAGGATTGTCCACAACACCTGACAGGCTCTGCTCCAGCACAGAAGTGACCAAGCCTGGGTTTCTACTGACTCACATCTCAGGGTCTCCAGGGGGGCTGGTTGGTGTCTAACAGGCTCCTGCTCTGCTGTGGGAGTAACAGGATCTCTCTTTTCTCCCTACTCGCCTGGATTTATGAGCTCTGGAGGAGTTTATCGCCTTCCACGCCTCAAAGTTTGGCTAAAATCAACTGGATTGTGAAGGAAAGATGGAGATTGTTGCTGGGAAGAAAAGAAAGGAGGGATAGGCAGAGTTGTTGCATCAACTTGGTTCAGAAAATCAGGCTAAAAATTTCCCAACCTGCTCCTTTTCACAAAGTGTTTCTTATGACATTTTCCTAACAAAAGTGTTCTGACTTTTCATTTAAAATTACACTTCCCTTAGAAAAAGTGTACCAAAAAAGGTTAAATAACCCCTCAAAGTTGACATGCAATATGAGAATAAAAATCAGGAAAAGGGAAAAGGGTCATTAACACTTGTATTTAATTGCAAAAATTAAAAACTTTTTTATTCTTCTTACATACAAATCTCATTTATTTACATACTTTACAGGCTTTTCCCAAGTATTTACAAAGTTTGCAATATATTAAATTAGGACCATCCATAAAATTCTGCATTAAGTGCATATTCACATTCTTTTTTTTTTTTTTTTAAATCCATCACTAAGTTTAGTGTTCAGCATTGAAACAGTCTTTATGCATATATAGCTTTACTTCCCAGCACCTCTGAGCCTTTAGAATGTGGCTCCCCTCCCCAAGACAAGGAGAAAATGCTAAAAATAAATCACCTGCCATTTGTTTGAATCTCCAAAGCAAAGGGAAGTCCAGCATCTCCCTTGTCTAACTCAGCAGGACACTAAATCTGCCCTTTACAAGGAGGAGGTTCCTGAAGAGGAGGATTTCGAGTTCTACCTATAAAATTTACCAAGAGGAGAAAAGTTTGATTTGCAGGAAGCAAAAACTCTTTGTGCACCCATCAAAATGGCCTCACCCCAGGAAATATTCCATTTTCTTGGGGGCCATGGGGCTGAATGAGGACCTGGGATTGGGGTGTGTGGAAATTTCCCTCCTGGAGGGAGGGAACAAGAGGGTTTCAAGGCAGAAGGATCCCCATTTCTGAGACACTGGGGATTACAGAGCTCACATCTCTACCATGAGATGTTCTCCTGCTGCTGCTGGAGCCCAGGAGGCCACGAGGGAAGGGAGGTGCTTTGATCCAGCCCAGACAAAGCAGCTTCTCCTCCAGAATATTCCAAAAACAGGCCTGGTGGGAGAAGCTGCAGTCTGGAGACTCATGGGGAATCTGACTCAAAAGAGACCCCTCAGGGGAATCAATGTGTGCAATAACAGTGGGCAGGGGAAAAAAATGAAAAGGAACAAAGAAAGCAAAAAAAAGAATCAATAGGAACTGCCAGGTTGGCTCCCGTGGGGGCCACTCATTTCCTGGTACTGCAGTAAATCATCATAATCCTTTCTCCTCCTTTCAGTTACCCTGAGTTCAGGACTGACTGACAGCACTGGTCAGTGACCCTGCTTTGGGGAGCAGCTTTAAACCACGATCCTCCTGCCCAGCTGATGGGCACAGCCCGTCCTTCCAGCCTGGCAAGGGCAGAGGTGCCCCCTCCTCTGGGCTCGTGGGTAGTACCGATCGCTGGGGTGATTTCAGAGCAGCTTTGCAGCCTTTGGGATGTGGGGTGAGGAGGAATCCATCTCCCAGCTCACAGGCAATGAGCTCTGAAGCACACAAAGGGATTTTAAATTGTTTTAACTGGGGACTTGTGTGAGCTGGGCAGAGTGGGGGATTGTCCAAACCAGCACAGAGAGTGCAAAAGGAGAGCTGAGGTGAGGGAGACCACGGTGGGACACCCCCTTTGTGATTCATGTGATCATGGCTGTGAAACCTCAACAGCTGCAGGAACAGCCCTGTTCCACCTCAGCAGGCCTCTAGGACCACCAGCCTCCCCAGGGAAGTCCTGCAGCCTTTCCAGGGACTCTGGCAAGCTGCAGCTCTGGATGTGGAAGACAACCAGGTATCAAAACCTCCCTTTGGCCATCCCAGTTCTGCCATTGTGGCCTCACCTCTGGGTTTCCCACCGTGGCTCCTTGCCTGCCCTGGGATGTGGAAGGTGTGAGCACCACTCCTCTGGCAGCTGGACACAGGAGCTGCTCTGGAAGCTGTGCTGCAGACTGGGGCTCTGCACTTGGGCCAAAATTGACTCTTTATCAGCAGGAGAACTGCCCTCCTGTTTTAGTTTAGCAGCTAATTCCTTACAGCCTTTGGAAGAGGAAGAGAAAATATACCGGAGAGCTTAAAAACAAATGATGTAAGCTCCGAAGGGAGCGAGGCTGGGACATATGCAATGTATCTGAGACAGAGCTGGAAACTTATGCAGAGCCCATAAAGTGCACTTGGAAGGCTGCTCTGCAAACAGGCCAGACTCACCAGCTCCTGTCCAACCAGCTGCAACTCTTCGAGGAAGGGAGAAGCACTACGTGAGAACATTTCTGCTAAAAACCTGCCCCTTCCTCCCCCCAGTCCAAACAACAACTGTAAATAGATCCATTTTCTCTGCTTCTTCCTGAAAGAGCCAGACAGCCACAATGGCTTAAGTGTGACTCTCAAAATCCAGGCATTTCACAGACACTTGGGAATTGTCTCCGCAGCTCTTTTACAAGTTACAGTCAAGGACACTTAGCAGTGACAGTGTCACCAAACCGCCGCAATCTCAGCAAGAATGGCTCCAGCAGCATCTTTGAGCAAATGCTTTACAAAAATGGGTCAGATACAAAAGCAGTAAGAGGTGAAGTAACCTGGTCAGCCTTTGAATTTGATTTGAGAAGCTGCCAAAGTGTAAATAGCAACAGTCACTAATGAGGCCCTAATTCTGCCATCACTGAACTCCCAAATTTCCATTAACTAAGACCCAGGCTTTAAGAGGAGGGAGAGGGGTGGTGTGTGTGTGTGTCTTGGCATGTGCAAGATTGAATGTAGTGTCATGAGTGTGAAATACACTCCAAGCAGTGAGAACACTAATGGAAGTTCTATTAGTCCAATTCCCTTTAATACTTGGTAACAAATTATATCAGTCCTCTTCTATCCTGAGAGAGCCAGACACTCTCTCCCATTTTGGTTCTACTAGATCTGGTGTGTGTCCAGCACCAAGGGCCATGCACAGACTGACACAGGTGCTGGGCTTGTTCTCATTGTTTTGACAGGAGAAAAACAAGGGTTATGCATAGAAATGTTTGTAGTGTCAAGGCCTCAGACTGAATTCTTTGGAGCAGGAACTGTCCTCTGCCTTATTCTTGTACAGGAGCCAGAAGTGGTCATCCCACTTGGCAGCTTTAATCAACTCCTAATCAGATTAGCACAATGTTTGCTCCCTCCCCTCAAAAACAAAGGCTGGACAGACATTTTCCCAATCTGTCATTTTACATGTACCTAAAATATTTACAGAGAAAAAGGCTCTTGCTCCTGAGAACAGAGTTAACTCGCTGTCAACCAAAACCCCTCCCAACTCCATATTAACAAGTGTGAGAGAGTATGTCCTGAACTCCAGCCCTGGCCTATGAGTTCAGCCTGACACATCTGTAAATGATCTTCAGCAGTGGGATCAGACCCAAAGGATCAGACTTGGAAGGGACCGGAGCATCCGCAGTCTGCAAAGCCCGAACCCGAGCCTCTCTCAGGGCACTGGAGACAGCGCTGCTCCAGCAGCAGGAAACACGCAAAGGCAGCTTGGAAAGGACCCAGGAAAAACCAATGTTCATTCTGAAGACAGAGTTCCAGGTCTGGAAGGAGTCAATGTAAATATATGCCAGGGAAGAGGGAGGTTTCAGGTGCTCCCAGAGGTACCGAGGGCTGGGAATGCAGGCAGTGCCTCCAAAAACAAGGAGCAGCTGAGAATGGCTGGGCAGCCCTTGGTGTCTGAGGTGAAAGCTGGACAGAGCTGCTCTCTCCCAGCCACAGCTCCATCCAGAAGTCCTCCACTGCCAGCACCTCTGAGACGTGTGTCAGTGTTTTTGCAGGAAAGGAAGTGGAGGTGAAGAAAAGCACAATTACCATTTGACTCACTCACACAACCTGCTGACAGAGAGCTGCAGAACAGTGATCACAACACGGAGAGGCCTGAAGGGATTCTTTTGGTACAAGAAGGACGAAGTGGGTGAGAGTTTCTGCCCTCAGGCTCAAGGCTCTCCCCAGGCAGGGAGCAGGAGCCAAGGTCAGTTCTGCAGGGCTCACACAGCTGCGGACGTGAGGAGAGCTGGGACACATCACCAATTCATTCCCTTTATAGAACTGGCCTGACTACACAGGCTCAAAGCTTCCTCCTCAGGAGGAATGTACACAGAAATGTCACACACCCCATCCACTCCCAAACCCCCCAGGAAGTTTCAGAAGTGCCATAATCCACAAAGGTGAATCTCATCCTGAGAAATCCATCTGCTGCTCCTGGAAAAAAAAACCCTTTGCTGCAAACCCAGGGCTTACCTGAGGGGACAGGGAGGGTCATAAATAGCTTGAGCTTCTCCCAAAATACATTTGAGGAAAGGCAAAGGATTACCTCAAGGGTCAGGAAAATAGTCCTTTTTAAACACTGTAAACATGCAGGGTGGCAAAGCTGCCTGCCCCAGTTGCCCTGGCTCGCTCTTCTCAAGACGTTGCCTTGGCTTCAAAGCTGAAAGTCTTCTTGTCCTGGGAACAGCTCTGTTTTCCCACCCCAGCATCCTTAGCTGGCAGCTCCATCACAAATCACTGCTGGCTCTGTCCCTCTGGCCATGAAGCTCATTGTCCAGTGATCCGTGCTGGCATAACCTTGGGAAGAGGCAATGGAGAGGCTCTGTTAGATGGGCCCATCCTTAAGGAGCGCTCCCATTTCCCACAAAGGGATGTGCTCATGCTGGAGCTTTTTGGAAAGATAATTCCCTCAGTGGGCACTGGGTTTGTAACACCCATTGTGCACCCACACTGCTCAGCTTGGAGCATCTCCAGTGTTGCAGTTGCAGGCCACAAACTCACTCTCTGTGAGGATCACTCTCTGCTGTGACAAGCAGGCACACACCAGTGTGGAGGTGACAGTGGCACAAACCACCATCCCAGGTGTCAGACAGAAAAGACCCAGCTGGAAGCAATCTCCTGATTCCACTCCCAGCCCCTGCAAGCCACAGCTCTGGTACTCACCCAAATCCCCAGCTTCCAGCTCCACCTTGAACACCTCGCAGTGTTCTCTGCACGTGTCCAGAGGTGACACAGTCAGGGTGAGCTGCCCACTCCCAACAGCAAAGAGGCTGTGCAGGCTGTAGCTCTAGGACAGGAGGAGAGGATTTCAAAAGCTTTCCTTGGCTCTGTCTGCCCAAAGCAGGGACAGCCACTGCCCTGCAGGCAGGTGAAACAGAACAAACAGCAAGTTTGCTGCTCCACCAGTTACCAGTGGAGCACAGAATTTTAGCTGAGGTCAGCTGCATGCAAGGGTTCTCTTCTGCTCCAAGGCAAGGCAGGGCCTGCACATCCTCACAACCCAGGAAAACACAGAGGAGGAGATCAGGCCAGTGAAGTGTCAGAATGAGTGAGACTCACTGCCAGAACAGCTCCTAAAATGCAGCTCTTAAAACAATTCTGCCCAACTGTGCTCAGAAAGATCTCACCCAGCTATAGAGCAAGGCCAGACACGTGAATGGAGCAGGCAAGGGGTGTTGGGAACAAGGTGATCTTTTAATGTCTCTGTTTCTGTGACATTTCCAGCTCCAAGGGAGGTTGGCACAGGGTATCTCCTGCCCCAAATTGGACACAAGTGCTGGGAAGCACAACCACCTTGAGATGCCACTTTACACAGGGATGGACAGAACTGATACAACCCCAAAAGTTCCTTTTCAGGACTGAATCAGCTAAAAATACCCTGAAAATCCCACAAAAACTCAGAGCTGCTGGGAGATAACTCACAGACAGGAGGAGAATGCCTTTGGAATTTATTTCTCACCTTATTCCCCAAGTCTGGGTGGCGGATGAGGAAGCAGCTCTCCAGGGACAGTGTCTTGGGGAAGGACTGCAAAAAGGAGGCAGGGAGAAAATCCTGGAGAATCCTGGATCTATTCACAGACTTGTTCCTAAACAAACCAGCCCATATTAAAGAATCATCATACAATGATAAACGTTTGCATTAAAAAGCTACTTTCCAGATAAAATTCTTGCCAAATGTTCATGCTTGATAAACAGCATGACAGACTGGCCCTGGGAATCAGGAGCAAAATTCAACCTCAACCTCTAAATCTGCTCCTCCCCACTCTCCTCTGGGCTCCTGCACCAGGACCATGTAAAGATGGAGCAAACAGATCCTTATGGATACCTGAACTTCATTTCCCTCTCATTTTCCCTTAAAATGATCCAAGTCATTGACCAGATCCATTAATTACAAAAGATGCAGAGAGGTGGCATCATACACAACCATAACTGAACCCACACTGTGAGACAGGGGGGATCCAAGGCTATTCTCTAGACCAGGAAATGTGACTGGAAAAGGCCAGGTGGGGCTTGTTATCTTTACATCCCTGTCTAGGGGATTAATTCTTCTGTACCCTGACCATCCCTCTACCAGTGCTGGCTCTGAGACCTCAGAGAGCTCTGAGTTGTTCACATGTCTTGTTCCCATTAAAGGCTTTGGCAAAGAGCTTTTGGATAAAGGGGCAGGATGAGGGTTGGCCATATTTTCTGCACAAGACCAAACACACACTGCAGGATTCTTTGACTTTCCATTACTTCTCAGTGTTTGCAGAAGTCATGGCATCTCTCCTCAGTCAGCACCAGTGGTGGAGGATTTCCACTGAGCAGACAGAGGTGATAGAAATGTGAACCACTTGTCTCAGGTGATTTGATCACAGCCCAGATGATTTACAGCCTGAAGAACAGTCCTTGGGATAATTTTATCTTACAAGAGGAGCAATAGCTGGAGACCAAGCACCAACTCTCCATTTTTAGTGCAGAAGTCTCGTCCTCAGAACAAATCAGTGCCAGCAAGCAGAAGCAGCCTGAAACCCACTCCTGTACACCCTCCCTCCAATTAAACTGCAACTTGGTTCACACAGGCAGAGCCTGAGCACCCCTACAGAAAGGATGTGTCCGTCCATCCATCCATCCATCCATCCATCCATCCATCCATCCATCCATCCATCCATCCATCCATCCATCCATCACATGGTTGGTCTGACTCACCAGGGAAAGAAAAATGGGCAGCTCCATAATTCAGCTGAATTTTCTTCTATTATAACCCCTGCCAGTTCTGGATCCTGGGACTGAAAATGCTTCAGTTCTTCATAGGAGAGGTGCTGCCCTGTCTTAAAGACCATGAAACAAAAATAAAAGCTGTGCCCACAGGGTTGCCCCCTGCTCCCATTTCCATCCCACTAGAAAACATCCAAGAGCAACAGCCACGTGGATTGCTAATGTTCAAATACAATGATCATTAGTCAGAGGAACAATGCAGGGAGCTCTTTCCCCCCACATCTTTACAGGAGTGAAATATCTTCTTAAACATGTCCTGAATGAGCAGTTTGAGCTCATGGGTGAAAATACTGGGCAGGGGTTTTGGGCTTGTGCTGTTCAAGGGTTTGGAGTCATCACCCAGCCTCACAAATCCCTGCATTACCTTGATTAGAAAAGGCTGATGCCTCTGGAGCTTTTTTGATAGCTCGCTGGTGTCTGTCACTATGTGAAGGCTTTTCACAGCAGAACAGACTGTGCAGTTTGCAGGAAGTGCAGAAGTGTTCTGTCTGCAACCTGCTGCCCACCAGTCCTGGCATTCTGGGGAAGAAACAAGGGAAACCTCTTTAGTAAGACCAAAAATGGAATGGAAAGGAGACAAATTCAATTACAAACTCATTATCCCTAACATGAAACACTGAGATTTCTTATAGTTTCTGATGGCTGTAACTCAAAAAGAAGCAGCTTCACCAACAGGGAATGTTTCCAGCACATTTTGGAGACAGAGCTGAAGGTTGTGAGCAATAGAGAGCTCATGGAAATTCCATTTCTGTGTACATGAGGCACACAAGCTCAGCTACCCTTCCATGAGCAACAGAGGGATGGCAACCATCATCTGTAGTGTAATTAAACTGAAACAACTCCATAAGCAAACGAGCAACCCAAAGGTGTTATCAAGGAGGTAACACCCAGTAAACCAAAAAAAGATCCAGGGTGGAAAGAGAAACTCCCACATGGCTGGCACTGGTGTCATGAACCCTGCTAGGACATACCTGAAATCATCACCCTCCCCTTTACCACTGTGGTAATTTAGAAATTTGTCCCTGGCAATGGTTGCCCAATCTCTGATGTGCAGAAGATGCTGGGAAATGTCAAATTTCACCAAGACATGCTGCTGCTGTTTTCATTCATGCCATGCATTGACTTGAAGATGAAACTGGGAGAAAAGTCCCAGCAGGAGCAACCCCTGGACCACAGCCACATTTATTTTAAATTCCAAAACTTGTTGTTACACCACAATCAGCTGAACTGGCCTACAGTGAACACTGCATATGTTTACATCTTCAAAAATTTAATTTTTACATGAAAACACAACTTGATGCCTATATCCCACCTCCCTCTTCCAATTAACAGCTCTCCCAAAAAACTAATAAATATTAAGAGAAGGGACTTGTTGCAGCAGGGAATAAGCAGGAAAATGCTGAACACCCTCTGAATTTCTATGGAAAGGATGTGCAGAGCAGGCACTGCTCTGAAAGGGTGTGCCTCTAATTTGCAGAACCACACAAAGATCAAATTCCAACTCCTGGCCCTGCACAGAGACATCCCAAACTCCCACCCTGTGTCGTCCAAGCACTCCTAGAGCTTCAGCAGCCTCAGGGCTGTGCCCATTCCCTGGGGAGCCTGTTCAGTGCCCAGAATCTCTGGATGAAGAACCCTTCCCTGATATCCACTCTAAATACCCCTAACACAAATTTATTCTTTGGAGATACAGCAGCAGGCTGTGAGAAATGGGAGAGCTTAATGGAAATTCCACTTCAAACACAGATTTTATGGCAGTGACAGCCCTGGTTCTGCAGCCTTAATCCAACAGGAGAGCCTTAACTTGGGCAGTGGCAGCAAACCCATCCCAGGCCTGATCTGACAGGGTGGGTCAGGAAAAACCCAAGGCCTGGGACACATCTCCCATGAAATATCCAGGGATCTGTCCTCACCAGCAGGCCCACCCTGCCAGCACATGTCCAAACAGCCCCAAAGTCTCCTGGACATTGCTGCAGGCAAACCAGGAAAAATGGAGGGGATGGCAAAGGGAGAAAGAAGAGAGAAGTCTGGCAGAAAAATCAAAGATGCACAGCAGCTTTTTGGGGCAATAAAGACCATGCACAAGCTGCTTGTCACTGCCACTGCAATTTCCAGCCACACTCATGCTCCTGCACAGGGCTAAGAAGGGATGAGCAACACTTCAGAGGGAAACTCTTGTTTTATTTTCCCCTCTGACATCTGCAATGGGCCACGAGGAATGCTACAGAGGATTTATGTTCATTGGGACATAACAACAAGGAGCAGACTGGGATTCATTTTGCTTCTTTCTTGCTGAGTATTTCCAACTCCCAAATGCTGCATTTCCCACCCTACTGCTGGGATATGGACTGAAAAGGATCAGGATATAATTCCTAGTCTTTCTGGAAGAGGCAGCTACACTGCTTTCAGGGGAAGGGGAAAAAAGGCAAAACAAAGTGTAAAATCCTTCTTGCAAGCAGAAGTCCCAGTCCCATGAGAAACTGCTCCAATGTACTTTCCCTCCCTGCTCACAAGAGAAAAAAGAAAATCTTTGTTCCACTGCCTGTGGAAAGCTTCAGTTTTACAACAACAAAAAAACTCAACTCACAAAAAACAGCTGGTCAGTGACAGGAAACAAAAGGCTGAAAGATCTCACCAGAGAAAGGGCAGTCGCTGTGAAGAGAACACGAAAACATCTCTATGGTCTGTCATCAGATGGGGCGTAGCAAGGCTGTAATTTCTCTCTGGGCAAAACTCAGAAACCTCATCCTTAAGCATTAAACACAGTTGTCCCCAAATTTTCCCTCTGGGCTCAGGGCAGCACCCCACGGAACAGGATGCTAATCAGCTTGACAGTACAGAGCTTGATTCCTCTTTTGAGCCAGCCTGGGATATTTGCATTCTCAATTGCTCGATTCAGGAGGTGATTTCTTTTCCCCATGAATAACCAGAGCACAGCACTGGCTGAGATGCATTTCAAATGCTGCAAGTGGGGTTGTGGGATTTTTTTTTTTCCCCTAGTAATTAATCTTTTAGATTTATTGTGGAGGGTGTTAGTCTGTGCACCAGCATGTGTGTGACTGGCATGACAAGTACAGGCAGAGCCTGCCCTTCCCAGGGAGGGTGGGAGGAGAGATGGAGCACACAGGAGCCAACAGCCACTGGGGACCAGGGCAGGATTTTACCCAGGATGCTGATTTTGTCTCCTCACCCTCCCTGCATTCCTTTTACATTATCACCCTGCCTGCCCAGACACCCTGGGGATGGCTCGGTGGAGGCTGAGCGCTGTCTGTGCACACACACACTGCTCAGGGATGCAAATGGAAGATGCTCTTTTCATCCCAGCACAGCCCTCACACCATGGTCCCATCCACTCCCATCCACACAGTGAAGGGCTGGGCGTGGGCAATTCTCCCTGAGGAGCTGGAGTGCAGGAGAGCAGCTGGAGCAGTGACACATCCAGCTATCCATTACAGGACAGAAGTGTGGCCAACTTCTCTCTGCTTTCTCACCCCTTTTTGAGGGGCAGCCTTTGGTTTGTTCAACAGAACTTCAGTTCCCCATCGGCCATAACCACCTCATATTTCCTTTTATGTGTTATTATTTCTCCAGAACAAGAGCTGCCTTCTCCCCTGTGTCAGGAGAGCTCCTAGCAGAGCCAGGCCTGGGATTTTCAGCTGCTAACACAGCACAGACCAAAAGATAACAATCTTCCCTCAAAACACATCTATGATTAATACTACAAGGAGTTTATGACTCTACTTTCCACTATGCAGAAAAATAATTTTCAAGTCACCCTCAATTTAAAATGAGCACCCCGCCCTTCTTGGCTGTTTTCACAGAGGATCTCCCAAATTTTTGGCTGCCCACAGCACTAGAGAGGGGTGTGTGTGCACAGCCCCAGAGATGCTGGGTGTGGATGATCAGATTGTAAACTCAAGGCTTCTGAGAAGACCTGGCCCTGCTTCTGCCCATTGCAGCAAAGCAAATTAACGGATGGAAACGTGCCCACATGGATTTGGGAGCAGGATCCCAGCAAGCCCTGCTCTCTTCAGGGACCCTACAGAGGGTGCAGGATCAATCTGCCACTGCAGAAGGCTCAAAGGGAAGCCTCTATCAGGAGGAACTTTTGTTCCTGCAGGATGTAGAGCTAAGGGCTGATCCTGACCCTAACAAAGTGTTCAAAACACAAAAACCTCCTGCTTGCAGCACTGCAGGTGCTGAGGCAGTTTGCTGGCTCCCCACGACACTGCTTTGCTCCCCAGCACTCAGGGCTGCAAGGCGGAAGCAATCTCCACCAGGAAAGCACCTGCCAGGTGTGCACAGGCAAGTCTGGTCCCAGGGAGACCCCCCAGGACTTCAGAGCCCCCCAGGTGTTGTGTCTGCAGGGGCTGCTGCTGCCATCACCCACAGGCACTGACAGGAGGCTCCCCAGAGGACAGGCTGAGGTACTGAGCAGCTCCACAGCCTGCAAAGGCTGGTTCCAAATCCCAGATCCTTCTTTCTGAGGATGAGACCATTCCCCAGACCTACCAGATACTTCACTGGGGCCAATCCTTGGAATATTCAAGCAAACATAGAATGAAATCCTTGGAATATTCAAGCAACTTCAGCAAGCATTTTGTTCCTGCAGGATACAGAGCCAAGGGTTGCTCCTGACCCTAACAAAGTGTTGAAAACACAAAGCCTCCAGCATTGGATGAACTCAGGGCTCCCAAGAATGGCTGTGCACTGAATATTCCCCAGACACTTCCCTGTCCTTTCTTGTAGCTCCATTGTACAAACCTGGGTGTTCCATTAAAAGGGGATTCTGCCCCTCTGCCCTGCGCAGGTGAGACCCCACCTGCAGAGCTGCCTCCACTCTGGGACCCCAACACAAGAAGGATGTGGAGCTGCTGGAGTGAGTGCCAAGGAAGACACAGAAATGCTCTGAGGGCTGCAGCCCCTCTGCTCTGGAGCCAGGCTGGGAGAGCTGGGGTTGTTCATCTGGAGAGGAAAAGGCTCTGGGGAGACCCTGGATCCCCTTCCAGTGCCTAAAGGAGATCCCAGAGAGCTGGAGAGGGATCTGGGACAAGGCCTGGAGTGTTAGGATGAGGGGGAATGGCTTCCACTGCCAGAGGGCAGGGATAGATGGGATATTGGAAAAGAAATTCTTCCCTGGGAGGGTGAGGAAGCCCTGGCACAGGGTGCCCAGAGAAGCTGTGGCTGCCCCATCTCTGGAAGTGTTCAAGGCCAGGCTTGAAGAGGCTTGGAATAACCTGGGATAATGGAACAATTTAGGCATCAATTCATGATCACAACATTTACACAGCTAAATCCCATCATTCTTACTTTACAGATCTAGGAATTCCAAGCTCTGTAGTTACCAGTGGCACAGCTTGGGAGAGGCATTTGGAGCACTTTGTTGCACAAGAAATGTTTCCATCTCGCTGCAAATTCTTCACTAGGCTAAAAATTAATTTGATCATTTATAATGTCATGTCAAAGTCAGGCTAAACTGATGGGCTCTTAAGTAAGTCAGGCAGGAAACAAGGATTATTAATTACAGCCTGCAAGTCCTGATTAAGGACTGCATCACAGTGGGGCTTTAAATATACACTACAAAGAGTGTCCCTGTTCAGCACCACATCCTCACCCCTCCCTCATATTGAACTTTTATTGTAGCTCTGGCTATACCGAATATATTTATGCCACGAGAAGAAAGCACCTCCCAGTTTGGTTCACAGCATTTTTAGGAACAAAATAACAACTACAAAAAAGCCCATCAAGAACCCCTTTATTGTTGTTCTGAGTAGAAGTCAACAGCTTGAAGAACTACTCGTTCATCTCACTAATGGGTAACGGCTGCTCCACCAGCACAGGGATCATTAGTCAACCCCGAGCAAAGCATGGAAATGATTTTGATCCAACCAGACATTGTGAAATCAAGTCTGCTGAGCCGAGCCCAAGAGGAATTCACAGTCCACTGGGGCAAGAGAGCATTATTTCCAGGAGAAATCTGCACCTACCAGTGTCAAGAATGGAAGGCAGGGGCCAAGCTGTCAGGAAAGCATCCAAAGTCCAGCTGCACCTCTGGTTACCTGCCCCAGTGACAGCTTGTGCTGCACGAGCAATCTGCCTCAGAGAACAGCTTTGGAAACAAATCCCTCCCAGCTGCTGTCACCTGCCTGCTGGTGGCCTCAGCCTGTGCAAGGTTTGACATGTCTGTGTCACAAGTGCACAGGGAGCTCTGCCAGGCTGCTAAATGCCTCTGCAAGAGGCCACCTATGGCAAACATTAGAGAGAAGCAAATCCAAAGTAAGGATTCACTCTGCAAATGAGGAAACAAGAAATTTTGGAGGCTTCACAATATAGAAGTAAAAGGAAGAGTATTTTGTGTTCCACAGCACCACAATGGTTTGGGGTTAGTTTACTGCCAGCAAACCCAAATAAACAGCTCACTGGCTGAACCAAGGCCAAAGTAACAGAGTATGAACAGCTTGGCACCACCCTGCCCTGCAAAGTCAGCCGTTTTCTTTCCCCTTTGAACGAGCCAACACATGTCTGCTGGTTGCTTTCAGGTTGTATCATAAAAGGGTTGTTTACATACACAAAAGATCAGATAAACTGGCAGCTGTGCAGTGATGGGAGGCAGCCCTGCACATGCTGTGACCCACAACCACCTCCAAATGCTTCAGCCCCCAAAGAGGGTGCATGAAAAACAAGAGCAAAAACCAGCTCAACTCTGCTGAGGAAAAAAAAAAATAACATCCTTTGAGAGCAAGAGGAGAGGAAACAAGTTAGAAATCAGATCCTGCCTTACCTCCCAAGCAGCCTTATTGCTCAACCCTTTAGTCTGAGCAGGCCCACACTCCTTGGGCTAAGGAATGGGTCAGACAGAGCATGGGCTGCAAAGCTCATGGGGAAAGGCTGGATGAAACCTGAGTGCTCAGCTCACAGGGAAAGGCTGGATGAACCCCTGGGTGCTCAGCTCATTGGAAAAGTCTGGATGAGTGCCTGGGTGCTCAGCCCATGGGGAAAGGCTGCATGAACATGTGGGTGCTCAGCTCACAGGGAAAGGCTGGATGAATATCTGGGTGCTCAAGAAAAGGCTGGATGAACCCCTGGGTGCTCAGCTGACAGTTAAGGCTAGATGAATATCTGGGTTCTCAGCTCATTGGGAAAGGCTGGAGTAATACCTGGGTGCTCAGCCCATGGGGAAAGGCTGGATGAATGGATGAACACCTGGGTGCTCAGCTCACAGTTAAGGCTGGATAAACATTTGTGTGCTCAGGAAAAGGCTGGATGAATATCTGGGTGCTCAGCTCTCAGGGAAAGGCTGGATGAATATCTGGGTGCCCAGCTCACAGGGAAGGGCTGGATGAGTGCCTGGTGTTGCAGGATGAACACCTGGGTGCCCAGCTCACAGGGAAGGGCTGGATAAACCCCTGGGTGCCCAGGCTGCTCTCAAGAAGCAGCAAGTCTCCATGCAAGACAGGCATGCTGGATGCTCCCCTTCTGCACAAAGCTGTGCCAAAGATAAAAACTCTCCAAGGCTGGAGGGAGAGAAGCATAGGGAAAAGTGTTTTGCCTGCAAAGGGTTAAGATCAGGGAAGAGACAGGGGCTGGCCAAGTGCCAAGGCAAGCCTCCAGCTAAACCCAAGGTGGGCCAGCCAAGAGGCAGAGGCTGCTGCCCTCGCCCAGTAACCAGCTGCTGCCCTCCCCCAGTAACCCAGCCTGCTGTGACCCATCCCCACAAATAGCTCTGGCACCCAGCAGGCTTTAGTAACACACTGACAGGCCATTTACAAGGTGTTGCTAAACACTGCTCCTCCAGCTGGGCTCCTTTCTCTACAATAATTACACATAAAGCTGTAAACATGATTTTAGCCCTACTGGTCTAGGCAAAAAGGGGAATTTAACACTTCTCCTCCAAGCTGGGGATAACTTGCACAGGATCTCTTTTCCAGCACTGAGATCCATGTGTGCTTTTGTCTGATTTTAGGTGTGCTGAGCAGTTACTGACCCAGCTGATTCTGGGCTGGACAGGATGAGTGTGCCCAGGACCAAGTGTCATTATTAAAAGAAAAATTGGATTTTCTTTGAGGTCTTTACAACCCCTGCTACCAGTACAACGTGCAAATTGTCACATTGGGCCACAGCCTGGTCCCCACTGACAGACCTGCTCTGCTGAGGTTTTTGAGCTGCAAGGACTGAACACATGAGTCAATGTGAGAGCAGCTGAATGCTCTGCTCATCACATCATTGCATGGCTGGCAGGAAACAGTTACCAACCAGCTGACATTAAAAATCATATTTAGATATTAACAAAGCTGTAGGGATGACATAGTTGTGAAGGAAAGAAAAATCAAGTAAGAGGGACCACCAATGTGGTTTTAAAATTTCTGTTAAAAGAATAGAAAATCCCTTTTTTTCATTTGGCTTTACTGCAGACTTTGAGAGCTCAAGTATCCCTAATGCTTCTTAATGCTGGGAGAGAGGAACACTTGTACCCCTATTTTGCACCAGAGAACTGAAACACAGAGGGAATCTCCCCTTTCCTCTTTCTCCCAGATCTGGATTGCTGCCCACCCTATTGCTCATCACTTCTGAAGACTTACAGGACTCACAGAGACATGAAGGATTTTATGTGCATTTAAATAACAACTCCACACAAACTCCATCCCAGCCTGTGTGAGAAATTAATCCACAATGCACAGGCCCTACATTTCCTTGGAATAGCATTAGATAGCTGTGAGTTAACCCATCAAAATACACTGTGTTCTTTACAGCAGGTAGACCCAGAGGTCTGACAGCCCAGTGCCAGTTATAACCTCTCTGGGGTTAGAAATGAAGGGCTGATGTGCCAAGAGCAGCCAATGTGACCCAGCAACAGGGCTTTCACAAGCTCTGCATAAACACCAGCTCAGGAAGAGCAAATGCAAACCACATTTCCAGAGAGCTTTTCCCCAACCACAGGGATCTTGCCCTGGGAAAACAGCTGGAAGAGAGGCACAGACCCAAGGGTCTAAGAGTCAGCTATCAAGGAACAAAGGGTGGGAACATAAGGTTTAATATGGGAATTGATCTGGGGAAAAAAAGTCAGCAAGAAAGAGAGCACAGAGACAGGCAAAAAGGAAATTTACTTTGGACTCAATCCTATAAACAATGCAAGAGAGTTTTGTGGATGCTGCTCCTCACCTCAGAGATCCACCCACAGCCACTGACAGACAGACAGCCCTTGTCACCCACAGCACAGCTCTTGGGTGGAAGGCACGAGGATGGAGGGCAGGTCACCATCAGCAGGAGGGAGGGGAGAGCACATCCTGCACCTCTGCACCTCCCAAAGCCTCACCATGACTCTGACTGCAGCTCTTGGCTCTCAGGGGAAACACAACAACTGAGCTGCCCTTGTTCTGCAACACAAACCTGGCTGCTCAGCCCACACCTCCCAGCAGAGCAGGCTCCAACCTCAACCCCAGAAAGCTTCCTCAACAGGAACAGAACCTCAACAACCTCAACAGGAACAGAACCTCAACAACCTCAACAGGAAAGCTCCCCAAAGCTCAGGGGGACAGCACAGCCCAGGCTGGCCCTGCCTGCCCAGGCACAGAGGAAGGAGCCAGACCACCCGTGCCCATGGCAGGGTAACGTGTGCCAGCACAGCCTCCAGCTGACAACAGGTGGTTTCCAACAGGAACAGCCCAAGCTGGCTTTGAACTGGTGCCCAAGCACAGAAAGCTCCAAGCTCCATCCTCAGCCCCCTCAGAATTTGCTTCCCAGAACCCAGATTGGGAAAGGAAGAGTCTGTACGTTGAGTCCCTTCATTAGTGGTTTTCTCTGCTGCTCAGGCACAGTGCAAGCATCTCCCTCTCAGAGACAGGAGACTCAGAGGGGATCTCATTAAGGCATATAAATATCTCCAAGGGATGCCAAGAGGATGTGCCAGACTTCTCCATGGTGCTCAACAACATGTTTTAGCCACAAAGTAAAACACAGGAAATTCCACCTCAACCTGAGGAAGAGCTGCTTTCCATGGAGGGTGGCAGAGCACTGGGACAGCAGGCAGAGAGGACATGTCCCCCTCTCTGTAGCTATCCCAAACCCACCTGTCCCAGGTGACCCTGCCTTGAAAGTGGGGTTCAACTGGGTGACCTGCAAAGGTTCCTCCCAACCCAAACTATTCTGGCATTTTGTGATCAGAGAACACCAGACCTGCCTGCAAGACCCAAAATTCAGCTTTACCCCTTCCCTTCAGCAGACCACAAGGCCAAAATTAGGGGCAAAATAATACAACAAATAAAAAGCAGGGCTGAAAAGGCTTGGGGGAATCACTCAGCCCCAAGCCATGGAACTCCTTTTTCCAGATCCCTGCTGGATGGCTTCACCAGTGTCCTCTGGGCAGCAAGCTGTGATGGTGACACCAGTGTCACTGGGCCAGTGTCAGTGGCTGCAGCTGCCTGCTGGGAAGCCAGGACATGAGGGATTCCCACAGGAACCCAGCCAAGGTTCAGCCTGGGTGCTGCACTCTCCCATTTAAATAGCCAGGGTCCTGTCCAGGATCAAAGTCACTCCAGCCAACACCAAGTCAATCTGTTAATTGGGACATGCTGTGGCTTCCACCACAACCTAATTCTGTGCAAAAGAGAGCAGTGAACTGATTGCTGCCCCTCCTATTGTCCACTCGAAGACTTGGACAAAAATTGCTGATCTTATGTGCATTTAAACTACAGCACTCAAGATTGGATTTTCTTGCTTTGGAATTACACACTCACATCAGCTGATTTTTCCAAAGGTAGGCCAGAACTGCTCCTGCTCTTATTTATCTTTACAAGGAGATCCTCGTGGTTTCAGGCAGCTCTTGTACTACAAACTTCAGCTGGGCCAAGGAACCTCCTTGGGCTCTTCTCATCCAAAGGGACCCTGTGGCAGCTGAAGGAAGAACCTGTCAACTTTCTGGACAAAATCTGATTGAACAAACACAACAGAACCACAGAATGGTTTGGGTTGGAAGGGACCTTAAAATTCACCTTGCTTCACCCTGTGCCATGGGCAGGGACAGCTTCCACTGTCCCAGGCTGCTCCAAGCCCTGTCCAACCTGGCCTTGAAAGCTTCCAGAGATGGGGCAGCCACAGCTTCTCTGAGCAACCTCTGCCAGGGCCTCCCCACCCTCACAGGGAAGAATTTCTTCCTAACATCCAATCTGCCTTCATATTTAGCTAATTTCCCCTTGTCCTGTCACTCCTGGCCTTTGTGAAAAGTGAAATGAGCATTAAAATTCCCATTGGATTCCACCTCAATACAGGAGCAGGGGGGTGTTCACCCATGGAAAAGCTGGAATGAAGCAGATAAGCAGGCTCCTAATGTCAAGTGCTTATCAGAGCCATCTTCTCACCTTTGTTTTCCACTCCCAGAATATCCCAAATCATGAGGAATAAGAGGAACAATGAGGGATACCCTGCCCTACCCATACAAATTGGAATCAGCAGAAATCCCATGTTAGCAAGAGGGAGGGAGAGAATGCAGAATGGTGCTGGCATTTCAGGGAGCCCTTTTTAGCTCTGGCAGGAAGGTCAGAGCCAACACAGACATCTCCAACACAATGAGGTGCCCAAGCTAAATATAAACATGACAAGGGCACGGCTACAGGAGTTTGTTTTTACAGTGTGCCACATCCCTGCTCAAAATAATTCACAGCTTTATCATCACTGACAGTCTTTGTGTTCCAGCAGAGGCAGAGCCCAGGCTTGCACACACCTGCCAGGCTAAGTGAAATGATTAACCAAGAATGAGAAATAGCCAAACTTTTCCATTGCTATTGTGCCATTCTAGGAAAATCCGGGATGTTGCTCTCCTGTGATGGGATCACCTCACAGGGAACCCTTATCTGACTTCCTCCCACACACACACATTGCCCTTAATGTCACATAAACATGACAGCACTCAATCCCCCAGGCCTTTCACAATATGCCACTTGGCAAAAACTCCTTTTCCTTAAACCAGGCCACAAGTTGAGGTTTTTACACTTTGCTCACAGATATCAAGATTTGGTTGAGAAACTGGTTTTGCCTTACTCAGAAAAAAAAAACCAAGAAAAGGTGACATTTCCCTAGCAGAGCTATCTCAGTTCTGGCTCTCAGAAGTGCAAAGATTTCTAGAGAAAAGGGAACTCTTGTGGAAGAAAGACCCGAGGTGTTAAAAGCAAGGAAAAGAGAATGTGCAAGAAGAAAATTATCAAGTTAGAGATAAAATATGCTTCAGTCCCAGTGAAGCTAGAACTCAGGCTGCTATTTTTAAGTTCAGTGGTAGGAAAAGAGAAAACCATGATGCCAAGCCAGCAACACATTTGTGGCACCCTGGAGACATTCGAGTGACTCTCGTGGCTGGTATTTAAGTTGGTATTTCTTGCTAGGCTTATGTTCTAGCAGGGAAAACATTTCCTTACTCTCCAACATGTATTTCTTGGCAATGGGCAGGGACAGCAGGCGGATGTGCCCGACGAGGGAGCCCCAGGCCTGGGCTCTGGAGAGTGGTGCTTCAGGTGGCAGAGGGTTGTAGGGCTGGATCACCAAATAAACAGTCAGCAACACCAGGCCCAGGGTGAGCAGTCCCTGCAAGGGAAAAAAGACACAGAGATAATCACACTGCAAGGAGCTGAGGTGTCCTCACACCAGGACACACCTTCTGCTGCTATCACAGGGCTGTGGCTGTGCACCACAGCATGAACATTCTTTATTTTTGCTGGGTCTCCTCATTCAGCTGCAATGCTATTTATGTACACAGAGTTGTCAGCCAGTTTTATTATTAGGGCTGTCCACGGATGAAATTAAGCAGCCTCCAAACCCAAGCCACACAAACAGCTCTGTTCCTGTATTTTAGCACTGCAAATAACCCAGCATGAGATCAATCAGGATTATCTACAGATAGTTCCTTTTCCCTACCTAACCAAATAAAAGCTTGCACTCCTGCCATGCCTCTTACACAAGGAAAGCCCTGTGGCTTTTGCAAACATCCGTCAAGCCTCGAAATACTTTGGCAGAGTTGGCACCAGCTCCCTCCTCCAGACCAGAATCCCAAATAAGCCTTAAAGAGATGACATGACACATTTCTCCCCCTGGCCAAAGTCAAACTGAATCAACAGCAAAAACAAGAACAGAAGCTGAAAGTTCAAATTTGCAGTTTCCTGTTCTCCTGCCTCATTTTACAGCTTTTTATAGGACATGAGGAAGAGAGCTTGAATTTTTTTTCCAAATAAAATCCATTGCAATGGATTTGTAGAGATGACACTAAAGTATTACTGAGTATTATGTCAGTGGGAAGCTTTTTAGACTTGAAGCAAACATCTGGTCTAGTGGAAGGTGTCCTGCCCATGGAAGGGACGTGGAACTGGATGATATTTAAGATTTCTTCCAACCCAAACCAGTCTGAGATTGAATGGTCTCAAACCTACCTAACAATAGCATCCTTCCACTCACTTTGCAAAAGTTTTTACAGAATCTTTCAGTTAAGGCTTTTAAAACATTTTTCTACCATCAAGCATGATGATAACAGCTTTATTTCATAGACCAGAAGGAGAATAAAGACATGTAGAAGTTTGTGGCAGGGTCAGAAACAGAGCCATGTTCACTTCATGACTCAACCCTGAACTTCAAGAATCTCTTTCCTTCCTCACATTTCCATTCAGGATGCCAACACTGAGAATCTTAATCTGAAAAATCAATCCAAATCTCATTAGTTAATAATTTATGGGAGAGGAAGATGTGGACAACGTAAATTTACAGCACATATGAGCAATTCCAAATCTTGGGCAGCCGCTCTCGAAGCAGGTCATGAAGGAAGGAAGTTACACTTCTAAAAAAAGATCTTTATTTTTTAAATAAAGATCTTGGAAAATTCATCAAGAAAATGCAACGGGAAATAAAAAGCTCAGGTGCACAGGACCATCAAATGCTGTGTTCATGCACAAAAGTCATCTTACCTTGTAGAGAGCCACTAAGACAGGGTACCGTGGGGGGCCCCTCTGGGGTTCGTTTCTTTCCAAGAGCTGCTTGATGAACTTCTCAATGGCTTTTTCTGACATGCCACACTGGTGGCCAGTCTGCCTCACCAGATCAATGGTCTCTGAGAGCTTGTCATAGATGCTGAGCTCGTTGGCTGAAAGCTCCATGGCCTCCGAGGAGAAATCCCTGAGGAGAGATGGGGTGTGTTAACAGAAATCACCTGCAGGCACACAACCCAACAGCACAGCCATGCCAGGAATGTGGCAGTGCCCAGGAAAGAAGGAAGGATCCTCTGGATTAAATCTGCTCCCAACCAACAGCACAACACTGAGCTGCACTCCTGACAGTCTCTGCTGCTTCAGGATCTCCCACCGACTCAAAGAAGCCGTGAAATTCCCTGACAAGAGCAGAACCGGCCGAGATTCGCAGCTTATGTAAATGAACAAAGCTTCCCAGCAATCCATGAAACTCCATTTATTCATCTCCTCCAAATGAATCCGTCCCATAAAGCAATTGCTCACCGAGTACAAAAGCCAACAATGCAAAGCTGATCACCACACACAGCAGCCCTGCTAAGCCCTCCCGTGCTACGATTTCAGTGGCTTATTTTAACCCAGATTTGTGTTCATTAAATCCCCCGTCAGCAGTGGGACAGGACAGAGAAACAAGCAGAAAGCATCGGGCAAAGTTCGGCAGTTTACAATTTGTCGAAATTTTCGCAACCTAATGTCAAAGCCAACTGATTATTGAGCAAGAGCGACGTGAGAGGCAGCAAAGCCCCCACCTTCCTCTGCAAGCTTGCCTGCAGGTCAGAGATGCCACAGAACTAAAAAACCCAGCAAGAACTGCACTGTGCTGGGTGACAAAATGGCATTTGACAGCAAATTATTTCTCACTTATACAAGAACACACCCATGAGAGATCAACATTAAGTTGCAAAATATAAAAAAAAAAAAGTATATTCCTCTACCACTTCTACTCTGCCACAAAGGCCTCTTTGAGAGCAGCTGATGGGCTCAAGAAAAGATGTAAAGAAAAATTGCTGGACAAGGTACAAGCTGCCAATGTGAGAATCACGCTGTAAAAACTTCTCATTGCCTGGGAAAAAACCACTGGCACTGCCTGGGGGAAAGGCAGAATCTGCAGAGTTTTGCTTTGCCTCTCCTTTCTGATGTGGGTAACACTAACCTGATCAAACTGGGCCAGCTGGGGGAGAGTTGAGCAATGCTCTGCCCTGAGAGCACAGCCTGAGGGTCATCACATAAAAACACAATAATCACAGCTGAAAACTGAAATCACACCCCTGTCCCCATTTTGCTCTACAGTTTCCTGGCCCCAGGAAGCAGCTCATGAATCTACTTCACCCAATTGACCACTTTGCTCCCCAAATTCTGTCTCTGCACTGTGAGAACTGTAATTATTGACAGGGCTCTGCTCACCTGAGCACACACTGAGCAGCCCTGAGTAACAAACCACCTCAACCCAGATTTGCTCAGCTGTCATTTGTTCTGGCTGCTCCCATGGCACAAATCAGCCACAGCTCTATGTATGGACAGAACTACAGACATGATAAAGCTCAGATTTGAACTCTGGTTTGCCTTAAAAGAGCTGGCTGACAGCTCTCCCCCTAAACCACCTACAAGTCACAACCCAAGCAAGGGGGATGTTAATATCTTCTTTTTAGTGCGAATCTGGGGTGTATTTTCAAAAATCCCCACATTGCACAGCTTCAGTGGTTGCTCTTCTCCCCACAAGATCTGTTCTGCCCTTTCACACTTGTTTATGTGGTCACATGGAGCATCAGATCAGGAAAATTATCTGGCTGAAAAATAACCCTGATTTGTTTCAGCAGCTGCCTAAGCATTCAACTCCAGCAGTTAATGTCAGATGTTATATTAACATCAGTGTCAAATTTCTAGCCACAGCCACAGAAACACCAAAAAGGTAAAAATGCCAAATTAAATCCCAACTCTGAGAACATACTGCACTGCACTACCAGGTTAATTAGCTCCTGGCCCTCTTCTACCAGCATTCCCTGCATTCCATGCAAATATTTGTCCCAGATCTTGCCACCTGAGCAGCCCCATGGGCAAGCAAAGCAGGTTGGGTCAATAACATCTCATATTAACCTCTCCAAGACAAGGACTTTTTTTCTTCCTCATCTGTAAAGCACCTGCCACGCACGTGACAATAAAAACAAGCTTTACTAACTCTTTCATTCATGCAATACCCTGATTCATGGAACAAGCAGGAGCCAGCACATCTGCAGGATATTAAAGGCCTTTTTTTCCCCCCTCTCCAGCTTTTCTGGTTACTCCAGTTGCCTGGACACTGTAAGTGTTGTGCTAAGTGGTCTGAAAGATTATCTGGTGTCCTCTGGCTCCCGAGTGCCAAAGCTTCCCCCTTGAAGCTGTCCCGTGCAGAATTCCAGCAGATTCAACAAGCTTCTCCTGCTTGCAGGATCTGCCTGGAACCACTTATAACAAACATCCCCACAGAAATGCTGTCAAACACTGTGGTTTCCCCTTTTCCAAACAACACAAAAATCCTGCTAAAATACAACACTGAGATATATCCCAGTTCTCACCCCTCTCCACTCTGAGCAAACACCTTTGTAGACAACCCCTGTAAATCACAGACACTGAAAACCCAATCCAGCTCCTTGACAAATTCAAGAGTAACTCAATCCTCCAGCTAGGAAATAAGGCATTCTGCTCCCACATTGCTGGGAGAACAGATGAGGCCTTAAAAAACAAATAACAACCCATTATTTCCCTTCCTATCCCTACAAAATAATAACAACAGGCTACTGTACCCTCTTTGCCACCACACACACTGAGCAGGGCTCATCCTTTGCAAACCCCTTAGACAGAGGCCTTTGAAGGAGGAACCCATATGTTATTCTGGCTTTTTATGAACTCCAGCACCCCGGGAGGAATCAGCAGCTCTCTCCACGAACAGAAACAGTGATGGCACTTGGCTGGCAGGGTTTGCACCCCAGCACCCAGCTCTGCCCACAGACCCCAGCGTGGTTAGTCCAAGGCTTTACAAGGTAAATATTTAGACAGAAACGGTGCTGGAGGAGTCTTTAAAAGGGAAAGCTTGCTCGCCTTGCGGGTGAACCTACAGTGATGTACATATATATAGATTTAGATATAAAAATATATTCCCATCTGCTTGGTGCCGCCTCTCTCGCCCTGCCAGGGGATCAGGTCCCAGCCTTGCTCTAAAACCGCTCCGGAGGAATCCTGACCCGGCCACAGCCCCACGGCCTCGCCCGTGTTCCCCTGAGGCAGAGGAGCCCCGGACATGGGGACATTCTTAAAAATAAATCAATAAACTAAGCAGGACACCCCGCACCCCGGCTCCAGCCTCCCCAAGCCGGGGATTCCCCCCGGCCCAGCCCGCGGTCAGAGGCCGCAATCCGAGCCCCCCGCGACCCCCGCCCGTGCCCGCGGCCTCACCCCGCTCGCGTCCCGCCCGGCGGCTCCTCCCGCTCCGGCTGCGGCCCCGCCCGCCCCGCTCCGCTCCGGCTCCAGCCCCGGCCCCGGCCCCGGCTCCTCCCGCGGCGGGGCGGGCACGGCCTGGCTCCGCTTCCGGCTTCCGGCACGGCCCGGGGCCTGCATGCTGCCCGGGGAGCGCCACATTGCCTGGGGAACCGACACTGCCCAGGGACCGCCACATTACCCGGGGAACCAACACTGCCCGGGAATCCAACACTGCCCAGGGACCGCCGCATTGACCGGGGAACCAACACCGCCCGGGGAATCAACACCACCCAGGGATCTCCCACATTGCCCGGGAAACCGGCACTGCCCGGAGACCGCCACATTGCCCGGGGAACCGACAGTGCCCGGGGAACCAACACTGCCCAGGGATCTCCCACATTGCCCGGGAAACCAGCACTGAGTGCTGGAACCGACGCCGCCCGGGGACCGACACTGCCCCGGGACCCCCACACCGCCCAGAGAACACCGTCCGGGGAACCCCAGCACTGCCTGGGGACGCCACACCGCCCAGGGAACCAACACTGCCCCAGGGAACCCCCACATTTCCTGGGGAACAGACACTGCCCCGGGACCGCCACATTGTTCGGGGAACCGACACCGCCCAGGGAACCGGCACTGCCCCGGGACCGCACATTGCCCAGAGAACGCCATCCGGGGAACCCCAGCACGGCCTGGGGACGCCACACTGCCCAGGGAACCAACGCCGCTCCGGGGAACCCCCACATTTCCCGGGGACCCTACACCACCCCAGGACAGCCACATTGCTTGGGGAACCGACACCACCTCGGGACCACTACACTGCTCGGGGAGCCAACACTGTCCAAGTCTGCCACATCCCTCAGGGAACACCGTCCGAGGAACACAAACACTCCCCGGGACTCCCAACACCACCCAGGGAGCCCAGCCCTGCCCGGGACCCCCCTCACCACCCGGGGCCCTCAACACCCGGGCTGGCCCAGCCTGGGCCCCCCAACACTGCCCAGGACTCCCAACACCCTGCTCGGCCCCAAGGCTCAACATTCCCCAGGACCTCACCAACACCTGTCCCTCTGCTGTCCCAAACACCCCTCAGGAACCCCCAACACCGCCTGGGACCACCAGCACTGTCCTGGGACCCCCAAAAACCCCCAACACTCATGCCAGCCCCAGGGCCACCAACATCCCTTAGGATCTCATTACCTCCCAACCACCCCAGTACCTCCCAATAGCCCCCAGCACCCACATCCCTCCCTGCTGGCCCCCCAATGTCCCCCTGAGACTCCCCGCACACATTTCAGCCCAGAATATGGAGACCCCCTTTTCCAGCACCCTTCTCAGTCCATGATTATCCCAAACCCAGACCAGCCCGAGGCTCTCCTGGATCAGCAGAGCTCCTCAGGACCCCTAAGAGCCTCCCAGCATCCATCTGAGCCCATAAATACATAGAGACCACTTCCAACAACTGCCTGACCCCCTCATTACACAGAGAAACCCCACAAGGACCTACCTGAGCCCATAAATACCTTGTGACCACCCCCAGCACCTGCCTGATCCCCCATCACTCACAGACCCCCCCAAGAAACACCTGAGCCCCCACCAGCACCTTGAGACATCCCACAGAGCACCCACATGAACCCTCAGCATCTTCCTGAGTCCACAGCACACCCAACACCCTCCAGAACCCCCAAAATCTTTCATAGCCACATCCCACAGCATCCCTAACACCTCCCTTCATCTCCCAGCACCCCATTAGTCCTCAGTATCACCCCACAGCCCCCCGGACCCTCCAGCACCCTCTGGGAGACCCTCATAATGCCCCCCGAACCCCACTTATCCCCAGCCCCATGGGGGACATGGGTGCCCATTCCCACAGGTCAAGTGACAAGCACTGAGTACACAGTTAACACCCCCTAAAAAATGTGGGAAAGCCCTAAAAATTGTGGGAAAGGCTCCAAGGAGTAAAGGGCTGGAAATGGGGCAAAAAAATGTCCCTGAAGCCACCCCTGGTATGAAAAGCTTGGGAGAATGCAGGAGCCAGGGGTCTCAGCCTCGCCCTACTCTCAGGCATGAGCTTCAGTATTTAACTGCAATTAAACATATTTTCAGTCAGCTCTTGATTGTGGGTGTGAAGGGTGTTTTTGTTATCTCTCAGATGCATTTTCATAGAATCCTGAAATGGTTTGGGTTGGAAGAACCTTAGAGATTGTCTCATTCCACTCCCCCTGTTCCACCAGACCCTTTAGAGCAAACTTGTTTAAATTTCAGCCTTGTTTAAGTTCTCGGCCTCAACAACTTCCTGCAGCTCTGACTTCTGCAGATGAATTAAACATTGCAAGAAAAAGGACTTCCTCTCCTCAGGTTTGCATTTCCTGCCCTGTCAATCCCAGCCCAGGGGAGTGGGATTGTCTCCTCATCTCAATTTTACTGCCTTTCCAGGGAAATGGCGTGAAATTCTGGGAAACACTCCTGGGCAAAACCCAAATCCCACGGCTGGGGAACTGAAAGCTGTGGTTGAAGATTTGTTCCAACTTGTCAGAAGCTTGTGTGGGTTCTCTGCTTCCAAGGTGGATTCATGATGGTAAATCCCTGCTGACTTTGGGCTGGGATCCGAGATCTTCCCAGTCTTGGCTTGGCTGAGGCAGCTCCTCTAATTCTTGTGGAGCGCCTTGAGGAATTTCAAACAGCTTAAAAGGAAACCACCTGATTTAAAAAAAAACCATCCTGTGGTCCAAACAAATATGCATTTCCCTCTTGCTATTAATATCCCAGGCCTTGATCCTCTTCCAAATACTGTGCAGGCATTTAATGGCTTGCAAAGGAGCGGTGCCTTTGATCCCAGAGTGGGAATGTTTGCTGGAATGTGAATTATTAAAGGTGAAAGATGCTTTCAAGTGCAACATGCTGCCCATTTTTTTTCCAGTGTGATTTATTGCCTGCCCCGTGTTTCTCCCAGCCTGGCAATGAAAAATTCATTTCCAAGTTTGGAGTGTAGTAACTCACGCTTTGGGCACAAACTCCATCCTTTTTTTTTCTAGAGATGATTTCCAGGGGAATAAGATAGACATTTCTTTCTGCCTGCTGTTCTGGGAATTCTTTTTTTTTTCAGCTCCCACTTTGGGCCCTGTTGGAGCTCCCTGGTCCTTCCCTGCAGCAGCAATATTGCAGTGGAGAGGAATTGCTGCAGCTGCTGCCATCTAATGGGAAAATTCAGCCTCCACGGCCTCAACTCTCCATTTTGGAATCAGATAAAATCGTTTCTTGCACAATCCTGCTGCCACTCGGCCAAGCAGAATCTTCCATGTGCAATCCCAGCACATTTAGGCAAAATAAAAGCTGATCTGATGGGTGGTTTTACATGGGGAAGTGTTACAGACTCAGTAGAAAGTTTTTGGGTTGATTAGACTGAAATGATGCTTCTCTTATTCTGGATCAAATTTGCAAAGTACACTTGGATTTAAATTATTTTTAAATAAAAGAAAAAATAATGAAGAGGGTCCCAAACAATAAGAAAAAGCAATTCCAGATATTCCAAATACCAAAGCCCCCAGGCACAGCTCTGAGCTGAGCCACATAAATCCTTCCTGAGGAGCTGCTCCATCACTAAAAATATTATATAAAGAAATATGGTAAAGAGGGATGGACAGGGAATGAGAGCATTAAATATATTGAATTAAGAAAATAAAGTGTTTTAATGATGGGACCAAAGGAAAATTACTTGAGGTAGGCTGGGGACAGACACAGGGGATGGAGACTTAGGGTACAGAGGTACTGGAGTGATAAATTGTGGTGTGCAGGAGAAATAAATCATCCCTAAAAGACCCCAAAATTCCAGAGTCACTGCAAAGTTGGACCGTGGCTGGTGAAGCTGATATTTATAAAATATATATAATTATATATGAAATATATAGTGTTGCTAGAAGCCCAACTCCTGCTTTCACTTTATTTTTCAAAGGCACAAACTGGCTCCTATTATGGCTTTGCCATTATGCACATATAAATAATAATGGCAACAAAAAGCAAACCCAACTAGGCAGAATTATTTCTGCAAACTCTGCACATAAGCAGTCTTTAAACACACCTGTTGAACTGCTGGGAATTTACATGGAACATATAAAATAATAAAACATAGCACTTGTATTCTTATTTATTTAGTCTGTATGTCTTTTTTTTTCCCTGCAAAAATATAGTTCAATCAAGCTGTGAAAAGAGAAAAAAACCCCTTGAAATTGTGACGTGCTTATTTAGATTTTTCAAGCTGGATTTAAACAAATTCAGCACTTCACAAAGAGCAGAAGGGCAGGATGCAGCAGCTCATTCTTCTCTGCCCAGCCTGAAATTTGTTGCAGTAATCCAAAATTCTGCTCTGGGGACAACACAATGAATGAAACCTCTTGCAAGCATTTATCTTCTTCTTACCCTGGATGTGCTCTTGGGGCTTTTGAATTTATTTTGAGCAAAATATTCAGTAGTTTCTGTCAAGCCCCATCACTGCTCACTTGCAGGATAAATCACGGAAGGGAAAAATTATCTTTGCCTTGTGTCATTGGAGAGATTTAAGTGCATTTAGAATATATTGAATATCTCATTGTTCCTGATCAAATCCAATCAGATTGCAAAGCCAGAGGAGAAATCCCCACAGCCCAGAGCACCAACAGCACTAAACCCCCTTGGTTTACACACTTGGATGGCTTCAGGTTTTCAAATCTCTCCCAAGGCTTGGGTTTACTCCCTGCTGCTTCCAGTATCATTGCAGCAACTCAGACCCAGCTGGGTTCCTTTTCTGCCTCTTTTCTTGGCCTGTTTTTGGTCTCCAAAAGAAAGTGGTAGAGTTCCCTGAGAAGTACTGTGGAGGGCTGGTGTGCTCTGGGGGAATGGCAGGGGGTCACCACAGCAGCTTTTGCTCTCAGCATCCAAGGAAGATCAGGCAAGGAAGACACACAGGAAAAGAGAAGGTGTCCAAGGATTATTTTTATGCTTTTCTGGCTGTGGGTGCAGTTTCAGATCAGTGTGTGGAGTGTCTCTCCATCACCAGCAGCAGCTCTTTTTCTTCTGGGGTACCTTTGGTACCTCTTCTGCTTTGTTTTTCAATTCATCTTCACGAACTTTGAGCAACCTGAGAGAAAAAGAAGCAAATTAGCTGGGTATTCCCCTCATATTTTGTATTTCTGTGCTGTTTGTTTTGACAAGCCTTGGTACAAGAGGCTCAGCACAGCTGAAAGGAGTCAGGATCCTTCCAGTTCCATGTGATCCAAGAGCTGTGGATGCTGCTAAAAATTCCAACCTAAATCAAATCACAGACAGAACTTGTTTCAGTCAAGCCAGGGAGAAATCAGCAGCATCCCCAAGAGGGTTTCATTCACCTCCCTAGCAATGCTGGTTGTTCAGGAGACAAGTTAGGGCAGTGCTAAATGCTCATCCCAACATGAGCTTCCCTCAGTTTTCCCTGATATTTAGGCATGGAGTCTCTGGTGACGGTGGCATCCAGTATTTGGAGTTCAAAAAAGCAGGAAGGTGCTAGGAAAAAGCCAATTAAATTAAGGACAGGTGGAAAAATCCAAGTACATGGCTCACCTGGTGAAGCTGACCATGGACTCAAAGACATTGTGGCCTGAGGCAGCGCTGCACTCATAAAACATGAGCTGGTGCTCCTGGAAAACACAAACCCCCAGTAGAAATGTAATGTTTGTTCCTGCACTGGAATAGTTTAATGTGGGAATAAATAGCCATGGGACAGTCCCTGTCAAGGGGAAACAGGAGGGAATCAAGGAAACAAATAACTCAGTAACTTATTTACTGGAACATGAGGGTGAAATCCAGATTTTCTGGTTGCTACAACACCAGCTTTTAACACCAAGGGAAAGGATGACTGGGCAGACAGAAGAATTTGTGAGGCCTTCTGGTCATGGGAGCAAACACAGAGAGAGGCATAACTAGATGTTCCCAACTCTTTTGCTCCCTACAAGTTTGGGAAAAAAAAACATCCATCCCTCATCTCCATTAGCCAAACTAGCCCATGGATTCTGGCCCAAATCCCATAAGGTTTAAAATTAAATCAGTAAAGGTGAGATTCTTCTCATTCTCCTCATCTAATTTTTATTAGTCATCTATATATGAAGAGATTAATCAAATTTGATCATTTCAGTATCTTTAAACCAGGCTAGTGCTCAGTGGGTTTATTATTTTTATGATGCTGGGAAGATACTCAGCACTTCACAGCAAAGATAAGCAGAGCTGAAAATCTTTTAATTTACAAATCCAGTTCCATAAGCCAATTTACTGGGATGGTGCTGAGGCCAAATTAAAGTGACAAAGGGAAAGCAAGGCAGGGAAGGGTGAGAGACGGATTCAGAGAACATTTTGTCAACCCCTGATGCATGAGGGGTAAATTAAGGGCTTTCCCCTTTCTCCAGCTCTTGGGGTTGGTGGTGTTGATCCTTAGGTGTGGATCCTCAGGTGTCCCTGCCTCTCTTGTGTGGCTGTGCTTCACCACCTACCTTGGCCAGGCTTTCACCCTCCTTTGTAGGGACCTGTCTCTGGGCAGCACAGTCGGTTTTGTTGCCAAGAAGCAGAACAGCAACTCCATCCTCTGCTCCTTCCTGAGTGAGAAAGAAGGGAAGATCAGAACCGCTTCAAAATCTTCCTTGAATCCCAGCTGGCCACACTCTACACATTTCCTGAAACACCATGGCTGACACCCATGGATTTGGGCTAAAATAGATTTAGTTCAACAGCATTTAAGATTTTTTTCCCTAAAATCTTCTGAATATGTCTATTAACATGGCAGAGCACTGGACAAGTTACACTTGTAATGAATTCACTTTGTGCTCAACTGCAGCAGTCTCTGAAGGTGCTCTAGGTGGGATTTACAGGCACCAAGTGAGGCAATATCCTATTTTGTTTCACCATTTTTATCACTGGCTTTGTGTCAAATGGAAATGTCTGAAAAGAAGTTTTAATAGGCCTTGAATAATCTCCCATTCCCTAGGACTCAAAGTGGACTATTCTTGATGTAAAAACAACGTTTTCCATTCCTTTGCACTAGTTTTTAATTGTTTAAGAGTTGATCATTACCCTACTGGTTCTATCAACAAATTACCCTGGGAAACACTGCCAGCGTGTGAAAATCGTTTGTATCTGCCTTAAATCCTCCAGGAAAAAATTTATTTTATAATGAAAGTGTGAAAAATGTGTATTTTATGATTGGCTTTTTGCAAATATTAAAATGAATATTATATGTGTTGTGTTAGAAATTGACGCTGTATTAATTCTCTTAAGTAGTGTGTTAAATATAGTTTTAGGTTATAACAAAATGTTACAATAGAAACGATGCTATGTAGGATACTTTTTTTATAAAAGAAAGAAGTGGCTTGCACCAAGACAGCCACAGGACACCTAAATTTTCAGAGAAAGAGAATTTATTGCCCCATTATCAAGGGAAACGAACTTCTTCCTGCCTCGCTCAGTCAGAATGACGCCATTAGGATTAAGAGGAAGAAGCTGACACTGACCAGACAGAATCCTGTGTTTGAATGGAATTTATGCATCATGTATGAGGTGTATGAATATGCAACAGCTTATTGTTTTTAAGTGTTAATCCTCTGTTAATGTGGGTCCTTTCTGGGGCTTATGCTGCCCAGAAAAAGGTACCTGGACGGCCATAACTCTTTGTTTCTATTGCGTCGTATTGTCCTAATTCAAATTGCCCAAAATTTTTATTACTATAAGTTTCTTGCTATTTTTATAACCATTTTCTTACTATTAAACGTTTAAAATTTTAAAAACAAGCCATTGGCCTTTTTCACACTACCAACAAATTACCCTGGGAAACACCGCCAGCATGTGAAAATCATTTGTATCTGCCTTAAATTCTCCACGGAAAATATTATTTTATAACGAAAGCAATGCAGAATACCCTTCCCAAAGGGCTTGGCCACTCCTGTCAGTGCCAGGAGCTTTTGACCGCCCCCACCTGGATGCAGCTGAGCCAGTAGCGCACGTCGGAGAAGGAGTACTCGGAGGTGATGTCGTACATCAGCACCACCCCGTCCGCCTTCCGGAAAAACTGCTTGGTCATGCTGCGGTACCTGCGGGCATTTGGGATCATCACCAGCACGCTCTAAGGAGGTTCTGCCTACGTGTGACGGGGAAAGGTGGGAATGCACGTCTACAAATCAGGCAACCCCCAGATTTGGCTCCTGTCCTGATGGCAGGGGCCATAGGAACAGCCTGAGCGCCAGTTTTATCTTAATTACTTCCTTTATTATGCTTTATCAGATCACATACTGTACAGAGTCCCTCCTTGAGCAATCTCACCTTTGCTTAGCAAAGCAAAGGATATCAATTGCCCCTAAACTACAGGGGAAAAAACCCAGGTTGTGTTCTCCCGCAGCACCAGCACCTTAGCAAAGCAAAGGACATCAATTGCCCCTAAACTACAGGGAAAAAAACCCAGTTTGTGTCCTCCAGCAGCACCAGCACCTTAGCAAAGCAAAGGATACCAATTGCCCCTAAACTACAGGGGAAAAAACCCAGTTTGTTTCCTTAAGCAGCACCAGCAACTTAGCAAAGCAAAGGATACCAATTGCCCCTAAACTACAGGGGAAAAAACCCAGGTTGTCTCCTTAAGCAGCACCAGTACCTCACCTTTCCTGACCAGCTGAGTCCCACAGGCGCAGAGCAAAGCGCTTGTTATCCACGACGAGGTTTTTGATCTGGTAATCCAGTCCTGGAAAACACAAAAGAAAATGTTTTGACACTGCAGAGTTCTGCCCTGTGACAGAAGTTGGATGGAAAAGACACATGGTGCAGGGTGGTGTGAGGCTGCAGCTCCAGGGGTTGGTCCCAAGTGAGCCTTTGGCTTTTAGATGTTTAATCACTGGATTTTGGGAAGGTCTGTCATCTGAATGGAATTTATGCATCATGTATGTGGTGTATGAATATGCAACAGATTATTGTTTTTAAGGGTTAATCCTCTGTTAACGTGGGTCCTTTTTCGGGCTTGTGCTGCCCAGAAAAAGGCACCTGGACATCCATAACTCTTTGTTTCTATTGTCTCATATTGTCCTGATCCAAATTGTCCAAAATTCTTATTACTCTAATTCTATTGCTATTTTTATAACCATTTTCTTACTATTAAACTTTTAAAATTTTAAAAGTGTGAAAAACCAGGATGGTGAAGAAAGGATGAAGAAATGGTGAAGAAATGGAGCGGAAAGGCAAAGCAGAGAGGAAAGCCCTGGGCCACTGCTGCTGGGAAGGACAAGCAGGAGCAGCGTTTCCTGCCCATGAGCACCCAAGCATGGGGACTTGGTGGTTCTGCTTGGCCCCTGGGGACTGCTTGTACAACACGCTTGGTGTGAGCTGTAACAGGCGTGTGGGGACCTCCAGCAGCTTGTGGGGTGGAGGAAAGGGAATTGCAGGGATCCAAGTGAGTTCTTGGAGGGGGCTGGAGGAGACCTACCCACAGTGGCTGTCAGGTGGGGGTTGAAGGTGTCGGCGTGCAGGCGGTACAGGAACGACGTTTTGCCCACGTGGGAGTCCCCAACAAACAGCACGTTGTACAGGTGCTCTGGGTCCAGGGCAGCTCTAGGACAACTCTGTGGAGCTGCCCCAGCTGCAGTCACAGCCCCTGGCTCTCCTGAGCTGGGCTCACCCTCCTGGCTCATTTTCTCACCAAACTCTCGCACCTTCTCTCGTTGACCAACAGTGATGTCTTTGCTCTGTTCTCCCAAGAGCTGCCTTTGCCCCAGTGAGTTTTCTCTGAGGACCACCCCCAGCTGATCACTGCCAGCATCTCCTGGTCTCACTGCTTTGTGCAGTGGTGATGCTGGTGGCACCTCTTGCTTCGGATGCTCAGCAGCTCCAGCAGCCGTGTGCTCCGGTTCCCTCGTGGGTGGTGTCTCCCTCTCTGGCTGTTGGGTCACCTTGTGAGGCCTCCCCTCATGTCCCTGTGCTGAAACCTGCTCCTGAAGCTCCCTTTGGGCTGCCTGTCCCGGAGCACAAAGCCGCCACACATCTGGAATGAGAACATCCTCCTGCATCATCGTTTCCAGCTTTAGGGGGCTGAGTTGTGACAGCACCTCGGAGACCAGGGAGGCCAACTCAGCGTCATCATGGCCCTGGTTTAGTCCTAGACCCTGAGTTTTCACTCCATTCCTCACCCCTGCCTCCAGCCTCTCTCCCTGTGCCACTTCCAGACCGTGAGCTCCATCCAGAGGCTTCCCCTCTGCAGGAGCCCTCTCTCCCTGCAGTGATTCCTGAGCCTCCAGACTCTGCCCCTCAGGACCATTGCAGGATCCCAGTTTTGCCTCCAGACCAGAGCCCTCTGCAGCAGGGGCAGGCTCAGGACACAAAGCAGCCCCAGCTGGAGGGGGCACATCTGCAGCAGCAGCTCCTTCCCATGGCTTTGCAGGGGGAGATGCACCCAGAACTGCCTCCAAACCTAGAGTCAGGCTCTGCTCCCCTTCCCGCAACCCAGCTACACCCAGAGGTGTCAGATCTGCCTCTGTGCTCCCTCCTGAGCCTGATTTGGGTATCTGCTGGTCTGTAAACAGCTGCACAGCAGCATCAGTGCTCTGGGCCTCTAGTGTGTGCAGCCTTCCAGCCTCCTCCTGTGGTCGTGCTCCTGCACCAGCCCCCTCTCCCTGTCGGCCTCCTGCTCCTTCTGGAGCAAGCACAGACTCCTGTGGCAGCCCATTCTCACCTTGTGTTTGTGCCCCACCCTCCTCTTCCTCCTCATTGGGAAGGGATCCTCTCCACTCCACCCATGGAGCTCCTGGGCTGAGACCCTCTGACAGCTGCAGATCTGCCTGGGCATCCTCTGCCTGCCCTTCCACTAACTCTGCTTTATCCTCCTGATCCATGGGCTGCACCCCTGGATCCACACTCCCTCCCTGCTCTGTCCCTGAGGATCCAGCCATGGCCTGCAGATCTGCCTCTGTGCTCCCTCCTGGGGTCAGTCTGAGCTCATTCCCCTCTGCAATCAGCTGCACAATTAGCACCAGTGCTCTGTCTTCCAGTAGTGTCCAGGCTTTCAGCCTCCTCCTGTGCTTGCACTCTTCTCACCCCCTTCCTGCCTGACCCCTGATCCCTGCAGATCAAGCTCAGGCTCGTGTGGCAACTCACCCTCACCCTGTCCTTGTGCCCCATCCTCCTCCTCAATCTGAACAGCTCTGTCACCCTCCACTCCCCATGGGCCTGCTGGGCTGGGACCCACACGCAGCTGCAGATCTGCTTGGGCATTCACTACTTCCATTTCCAAAATGTCTTTATGAGCCTGATCCAGGTGCTGCACCTCTAGATCCACACTCCCTCCCTGCTCTGTCCCTGAGGATCCAGCCATGAACTGCAGATCTGCCTCTGTGCTTTCTCCTGAGGCTGATTTGAGCTCATCTCCCTCTGCAATCAGCTGCACATTGGCACCACTGCTCTGATCTTCCACTGTGCCCAGGCTTTCAGGCTCCTCCACGGGCTGCACACCTGCATCTGTCCCCCTTCTCTGTCTGATGGTCACTCCAGACAGGTCAGGCACCAGCTCCTGCATCTGCCCACGCCCACCCTGTCCCTGTCCCACATCCCCAGCCCCATCCCTGGGCTGCACAGCTGCACAGTTCCCCCCTCCCTGGGGAGTTTCTGGGCTGGCAGTCACACACAGCTGAGTGTCTGTCCAGGAGTCCTCTGCCTCCCTTTCCACCACCTCTGCTTTATCCCCCTGATCCAGGGGATGCACATCTGGGGCCACATCTGCTCCCTGCTCTGTCCCCATGGAGTCAGTCTGGATGAAGGGCTGCAGATCTGCCTCTGTGCTTTCTCCTGAGGCTGATTTGAGCTCATCTGCCTCTGCAATCAGCTGCACATTGGCACCAGTGCTCTGATCTTTCATTGTATCCAGGCTTTCAGGCTTTTCCTGTGCTTGCATGTCTTCATCAGCCTCCTCTCCTTGCCTGACCCCTGATCCCTGCAGATCAAGCTCAGGCTCGTGTGGCAGCTCATCCTCACCCGGTCCTTGTGCCTCATCATCCTTCCACTGATTCTGAACATTTTTTTCAATTTCTTCTCCCCATGGGACTCCTGAACTGAGACTCTCTGACAGCTGCAGATCTTCCTGGACATCCTCTGCCTCCCTTTCCAAAAACTCTTCTTTATCCTCCTGATCCAGAGGCTGCACATCTGAATCCACACTCCCTCCCTGCTCTGTCCATGAGGATCCAGCCATGAGCTGCAGATCTGCCTCTGTGCTCCCTCCTGGGCTCACTCTGAGCTCATCCCCCTCTGCAATCAGCTGCACATTGGCACCACTGCTCTGCTCCTCAGCAGTGTCCAGGCTTTCAGCCTCCTCCTGTGCTTGCATGTCTTCATCACCTCCTTCACCTTGCTCTACTTCTGATCCCTGCAGATCAAGCTCAGGCTCGTGTGGCCGCTCATCCTCACCCTGTCCTTGTGCCTCATCATCCTTCCCCTGAATCTGAACACTTTTTTCAATTTCTTCTCCCCATGGGACTCCTGAGCTGGAACCTTCTGACAGCTGCAGATCTGCCTGGGCATCCTCTGCCTCCCCTGCCACTAATTCTGCTTTATCCCCCTGATCCAGGGGATGCACATCTGGATCCAATCTCCCTCCCTGCTCTGTCCATGAGGATCCAGCCTCATTCCAGGGCTGCAGATCTGCCTCTGTGCTCCTTCCTGGGCTCAGCCTGAGCTCATCTTCTTCTGCAATCAGCTGAAAATTGGCACCACTGCTCTGATCTTCCACTGTGCCCAGGCTTTCAGCCTCTTCCTGTGCTTGCATGTCTTCATCAGCCCCCCCTCCCTGCCTGACCCCTGATCCCTGCAGATCAAGCTCAGGCTCGTGTGACAGCTCTTCCTCACCCGGTCCTTGTGCCTCATCATCCTTCCGCTGAATCTGAAGATGTTTTTCAATTTCTTCTCCCCGTGGGCCTCCTGAGCTGGGACCCTCATGGAACACCATCTCTTCCTGGACATCCTCTGCCTCCCCTTCCACTAACTCTGCTTTATCCTCCTGATCCATGGGCTGCACCTCTGGATCCACACTCCCTCCCTGCTCTGTCCCTGAGGATGCAGCCTCACCCACGAGTGGCAGATCTGCCGTCACCTCTGCCAGTAGCTCCATCTTATCTTCCTGGACATCCTCTACTTCCATTTCCAAAATGTCTTCTTTATTCACCTGATCCAGGGGCTGCACCTCTGAATCCACACTCCCTCCCTGCTCTGTCCCTGAGGATCCAGCCATGAGCTGCAGATCTGCCTCTGTGCTCCCTCCTGGGCTCACTCTGAGCTCATCCCCCTCTGCAATCAGCTGCACATTGGCACCACTGCTCTGCTCCTCAGTAGTGCCCAGGCTTTCAGCCTCCTCCTGTGCTTGCATGCCTTCATCAGCCCCTTCACCATGCTCCACTCCTGATCCCTGCAGATCAAGCTCAGGCTCGTGTGACAGCTCTTCCTCACCTGGTGCTTGTGCCCCATCCTCCTCCTCCAGCTGAACAGCTCTGTCACCCTCTCCTCCCTGTGGGCCTGCTGGGCTGGGACCCTCATGGAACACCATCTCTTCCTGGGCATCCTCTGCCTGCCCTTCCACTAACTCTGCTTTATCCTCCTGGTCCAGAGGCTGCACCTCTGGATCCACACTCCCTCCCTGCTCTGTCCATGAGGATCCAGCCTCACCCACAAACTGCAGATCTGCCTCTGTGCTCCCTCCTGGGGTCAATCTGAGCTCATCCCCCTCTGCAATCAGCTGCACATTGACAGCACTGCTCTGCTCCTCAATAGTGTCCAGGCTTTCAGCCTCTTCCTGTGCTTGCATGCCTTCATCAGCCCCTCCTCTTTGCCTGACTCCTGGTCCATTCAGATCAAGCTCAGGCTCGTGTGGCAGCTCATCCTCACCCTGTCCTTGTGCCTCATCATCATCCTCCTCTATCTGAACATTTCCAATTTCATCTCCTGGTGGGCCTACTGGGCTGAGACCCTCTGACAGCTGCAGATCTGCCTGGGCATCCTCTGCCTGCCCTTCCACTAACTCTGCTTTATCCTCCTGATCCATGGGCTGCACCTCTGGATCCACATTCCCTCCCTGCTCTGTCCATGAGGATGCAGCCTCACCCACGAGCGGCAGATCTGCCGTCACCTCTGCCAGTAGCTCCATCTTATCTTCCTGGACATCCTCTGCCTTCCTTTCCAAAAACTCTTCATTATCCTCCTGATCCAGGGGCTGCACCTCTGGATCCAGTCTCTCTCCCTGCTCTGTCCCTGAGGATCCAGCCATGAGCTGCAGATCTGCCTCTGTGTTCCCTCCCGGGCTCAGTCTGAGCTCATCCCCCTCTGCAATCAGCTGCACATTGGCACCACTGCTCTGCTTCTCAGCAGTGCCCAGGCTTTCAGCCTTTCCTGTGCTTGCATGTCTTCATCAGCCCCCACTCCCTGCCTGACCCCTGATCCCTGCAGATCAAGCTCAGGCTCGTGTGACAGCTCTTCCTCACCTGGTGCTTGTGCCCCATCCTCCTCCTCCTCCAGCTGAACAGCTCTGTCACCCTCTCCCCCCTGTGGGCCTTCTGGGCTGGGATCCTCATTGAACACCATATCTTCCTGGGCATCCTCTGCCTGCCCTTCCACTAACTCTGCTTTATCCTCCTGGTCCAGGGGCTGCACCTCTGGATCCACACTCCCTCCCTGCTCTGTCCATGAGGATCCAGCCTCACCCATGAGCTGCAGATCTGCCTCTGTGCTCCCTCCTGGGGTCAGTCTGAGCTCATCCCCCTCTGCAATCAGCTGCACATTGGCACCACTGCTCTGATCTTCCACTGTGCCCAGGCTTTCAGCCTCCTCCTGTGCTTGCATGTCTTCATCAGCCTCCCCTCCCTGCCTGACCCCTGATCCCTGCAGATCAAGCTCAGGCTCGTGTGGCAACTCACCCTCACCCTGTCCTTGTGCTCCATCTTCTTCTTCCTCCAGCTGAGCAGCTCTGTCACTCTCCCCTCCCCACGGAGCCCCTGGGCTGGGACCTTCATGGAACACCATCTCTTCCTGGACATCCTCTGCCTTCCTTTCCAAAAACTCTTCATTATCCTCCTGATCCAGGGGCTGCACCTCTGGATCCAGTCTCTCTCCCTGCTCTGTCCCTGAGGATCCAGCCTCACCACAATGCAGATCTGCCTCTGTGTTGCCTCCTGGGCTCAATCTGAGCTCATCCCCCTCTGCAATCAGCTGCACATTGGCACCAGTGCTCTGTCTTCAGCATGTCCCAGGCTTTCAGCCTCTTCCTGTGCTTGCATGTCTTCATCAGCCCCTTCACCATGCTGAACTCCTGATCCATGTAGATCAATCTCGGTTCATGTGACAGCCCATGCCTCACCCTGTCCTTGTGCCCATCCTCCTCCTCTCCTCCAGCTGAACAGCTCTTTCACTCTCCCCTCCCCGTGGCCCTGGGCTGGGACCCTCACACAGCTGCAGATCTGCCTGGTATCCACTACTTCCATTTCCAAAAATGTCTTCTTATCCCTGCCAGGGGCTGCACCTCTGGATACCACTCCCTCCCTGCTCTGTCCCTGAGGATCCAGCCATGAGCTGCAGATCTGCCTCTGTGCTCCCTCCCGGGCTCAGTCTGAGCTCATCCCCCTCTGCAATCAGCTGCACATTGGCACCACTGCTCTGCTCCTCAGCAGTGCCCAGGCTTTCAGCATTCTCCCTCAGCTCTAGCCCTGCACCAGCCCCCTCTCCCTGACCCAAGATCGCCTCACTGGGATGAGGCACTGGCTGGTGTGGCTCACCCTGTCCTTCTGCCCCATCCTCTTCCTCATTCTGTGGGAGCTGAGCAGCTCTTTCCCCCTTCCCTCCCTGGGGGTTTTCTGGGCTGGGACCCCCAGAGAGCTGCAGATCTGCCTCCAGCAGTGCCTGGGACGTACCTGGGAACAGCCCACAGCAGTCTGGGCTGCCCACAGGTGTTTCTGCAGGGGAGGGACCCTCACTGTGCACTGCAGCAGCCCCCATTTCTTCTCCCAGCCCTGCCTCTGGTTTATCCTTCTCCAGCTGCACACCTGCATCCTCACCCCCTCCCTGCTGTGTCCCTGAGGATCCAGCCTCACTCCAGACCCGCAGATCTGCCCCCACCTCTGCCAGCAGCTCCGTGTTGGTGCTGCTGGGGGCCTCCATCAGTCCCACATCTGTTCCCCCTCCTCCCTGCCTGTGGGAGGCTGGCACAGCTGCTGCCAGTGGCTCCAGAGCACCCACGCTCCCTCTCCACCCTGCACCTCCCCTGGCACACTCACCCTGCAGCTGCTGCCCTGCCTCCCTGGGCTCTGCTTCCTCCACCTCCTCTTCCTCGCTCCCTGCACGCTCAGCCCGGGTTGGCAGCACCTCCAGCACTTTGGAGTCCGTGGTCTCTCCCTGGGGCTGCACCTCCGTCCTGGCACGCTCCTCATCCAGCACTCCTGGGCCTGGAGCCACCTCAGGGACACCGTCCCCATGGGCTGCTCCCCCTTGGTGGGATGGGGGCTGTGGCTCCAGGTGCTCTCCCAGCTCCGTTTCCAGTTTCCCAGAGAGCTCCAATGCAGGGTCAGCCTGTTCCTGCAGCTCTGTGCCCAGGGCCTGCACGCCCAGTGTCTTCCCTGGCTGCTGCTCATCCCTGGCAAGGCCCTGTCCCACTGCCACACCTTCCTGCCCAGCCTCAGCTGGCCCCAGACCTGCCTCCAAATCTTCCCTCTGGCTTCTCTCCACCTCCTCAGCTTCTCCCAGGAGCTGTGGTTTTGCCCAAGCCGTTGTTTCCTGCAGCCACCCTGCTCCCTCCACCTCCATCAGCACCTGCTCTGCTGCCTCCACGCTCTCTCCCAGATGCTCAGCCTCATTCAGCACCATCTCCTCCTCACCATCTCCTTTTCCTGGCAGGAATAACATCCTCTGTGCCTCCTCTGGGCTCTCTCCCTGCTCTGCCCCTGCCTCCTGAGCCGTGCAGTGCCCGGCTCCTGCAGACCCACCAGCCTGTGTCACATCCAGAGCACGAAGCCCAGCTGTGCCTGGTCCCTCCTGCAGGTCTCCTTCCAGCAGCTCACGGTGGATGTGGCCAGGGAGGGTCTCCTGCAGGACCCCAGGGGTTGTTTCATGGGTTGTTGCTGCCTCTGGCCCCGTGTGGGGCTCAGCATTGTCCCAGGGGTGCCAGGCAGTGTCTGCCAGGGCAGGGGGTGCACCCAGAGCCTGTGCCTTCAGATGCTTGCTCAGAGCTGCTATTGCATCATTCATCTCTCTTAGCAAAGAGCTTTGGTCAGAGGCACCTTCCTCTTTCAAGGGTTCTGGGAAGGGATCCTCTTCGGCAGAGCTTGCTTTCCGTGGGGCTCCTGAAAGGTTTGTTTCTGCTGGCAGCATTTCCCAAACCCTGAAAAAGGCAAAAAATGGGGGCAATGAACCAGCTCCCAGGTCAGGCTCCAGCTCCCTCCCATCCCCAGTCGCTCCCTGAGGGTTTCTGATCTTCATCCTCACCCCATCCCTCTCCAAACCTGATTTTATTTCCCCCCATTGCACTCAGAGCTCACACAGGCAGCAATGGGGACAGGGGAATGGGGGATGCACACACAGGCAGGCAGACCCAGGGCTGCATCCTGGCCCCTTCCCAGCACCCATATTGACATTATCAGACAGGAAAAGACAATTCTCAGCCAGGCACAGCCAGTTCCTGAGCCAAGGGAGTGATGAGCTGGGTGAAGGGATGGGAGCTCCAGGTGAGAGAGGAGTGCTGAAAGGACAAATCTCATTGTTTGCCTGGGGAGGGTGGAGGGAGCAGAGCCCAGGGCTCAGCCCCAGCTCGCAGACCCCAGGGGCACACAGGGGATTCCTTACACTTGGTGGGAGCTCTTGGCTTTGCTCTCGCTGCTCTGGGATCCCAGCCTGATCCGCATCTCGGAGCGGAACTTCTCGCTCTTCCCAGGACTCAGCTGCAGGAAACGGGGTGGGAGGAGGAGAGAAAAAAACACTTGGTGAGGGAGAATATCCACCTGAAACAATGTGACAGGTATCCAGCTGTACCCACTCAAAATCTTGGGGATACCAGAAGTAAGGTGCTGCACCCCCTCCCTTCCCAAACGTCTGCACCAGCCCCGTTTGAGAGATTTTAGGGGAGGCAGTGCTGCAGGTGCTCCCTGTGCTCTTGAGCTCCTCAGCAGTCCCAAACAGAACAGCACAAGGTCCTTGTCCTGTCCCCACACACCCAGCTGAAGTACCTGTGGGGACAATGGCACCACGATGGGCAACTCTGCCACCACTCTGTCCCTGCAAACACAGAGCACAAGGGTCAAAATGGGAACTCCATCCCCTCCACCACATCCACCCAGCACCAGGGCTGTCAGGGCAGGTCAGCAAAACCCAGAATCCTTGGATCAGTCCTGTTGAGCCCTCCTGGGTGAAGGACACCTGTCACAGACATCTTTTATGAAAAATCCTTTCCTTGGGATTTTTCCTCCTCAGAAGCTGAGAGGCCTCAAGAACAAAATGTAAACAATGGTTATCTGCTGCTGTGGAATGCAACAGATGGATCTTTGATTAGCCCATGTTAGATGTTTCTAATTAATGGCCAACCACAGCCTAGCTGGCTCGGACAGAGAGTCTGAGACAGAGCCTTTGTTATCATTCTTTCCTATTCTATTCTTAGCCAGCCTTCTGATGAAATCCTTTCTTCTATTCTTTTAGTATAGTTTTTATATGATATATATCATAAAATAATAAATCAAGCCTTCTGGAACATGGAGTCAGATCCTCATCTCTTCTCTCATCCTGGGACCCCCGTGAACACGGCCACAGACGCCCACACCTCTCTGGCATTGCCCTGCAGGCACACATTCATGGTGCTGATATTCCTGCTTTTTCCTCTGATGCTTTGCACACCAAGCCACGATTAACCTGCACCATGGGAAGCATTGAAGCATTGGAGCACTGTGATGCCTGAGGTCCATCCAACTCATTCCCCATCCAGGAGGAAACGTGTCAGGACTCAGCACATCCCTCCGGGTGTCCAGAGTTGCTGAGGACCCCAGGGGCTCAGAGACCCTGGCACAACCCAGAGCACCTGGGGATTTGATTGTGACCCCTGGAGCAAGTTGCCAGCTTTGTATGAGGACCTGAAAGTCACAGAAGTTTGAATAGTGTAATAATAAAATGATCACAGGGTAAAAATGTAGATTTTAGGATTTTTGGTATGGGGATTATGGGGACAAGATGGAGGAACTTGGGCATGTCCAGCCTTTCTTCTTGTTCTTCTTGTTCTTCATTTTCTGCAGTGATGTTGGCACTTTGGGATTGGTTTAGAGTAGAAGTGCACTGTCTAACATAGGTGATAGGTATTGGGAATTAAGTGTAAATATGTTATATGTAGTTTGTAGTATAAAAGGACAACACAGAGTGCCTGTGGCTGCCCTGCTGAGCAGATCTCGGCTGGGCAGAAAGAAAATTTTATAGATAAGAATTAATAAACAACCTCAAGACCGAACAGTGAAGAGTCCAGACTCATTCTTCAGTTAAACAGAGACATCCTGCACATCTCAGGGCAGCAATTAACAACCAGAAACCCGAGAGAAATGATGTCTGTGGGGACACACAAGTGACACACGGTCACTCAGCCACTCACCCGGGCTCCCCCATGTGCTCCCAGGCCACTGTCGCCCTCATGGTCCTCAGGTGGCCCTGGGTGTGCTGCAGCTGCTGGTGCAGGTGCTGCAGGTGCTGCTGCAGGGCCCGGTTGCTCTCCTGCAGCTGCTGGTTCTCCGTGCTGGTCGCTTGCTGGGAGCTCTGGAGGCTGTGGCAGCGCCGCTCCAGCTGTGGGATGGCAACCAGGACACTCAGAGACAAAAATCCCCAAAATAATTCATAACCATCTCCTCTAGAGCAGGGCTGAATTTCACACACCCCTTTCCCTGGGCATCCCCACCCACATCTTCCCTGGGCTGGACAAATGCCCCATGTGAAGAATTTGCCCAGTTTGATCCCTGTGGCCATGATAACCAAATGCATATACAGTGATGTTTAAATCCAAGCCAAAATTGACTGGATTTAAATAGAGACACGAGTGCAGTTTGGGAGTTTTGGCAGTTGGGATCATGAAAGCTCACAAACAGGTAGGGAAGAAAGGAGAAAGCAGATGTGAATAATCTCACAGGTTTCAAAATCCTTTACAGGCTAAGGAGAAATTAGGTTGTGCTGTGAAAGAGGCCTGCTCTGAGTTTGTGCAGTTGCACCTACACGGAAATGCAATTTCTCAACTTGTGTCCTCTGGGGATGGAGGGAGGGCAGGGATGGGGTGTAGATGGTTCTGTGTGACAACCTGCAGCAAGAGCTGGTGGGGACACACCAGAACAGGCTGTGCAGCACCGAGGGGTTGTTACAGCACAGCCCAGAGACCCCTGACTCACAAAGGGGGTTTGGGGGCAGCCCACCTCCATCTGCGCTGTGACCAAGCGCTGCACCTCCCTCTCGCTGGCATCCAGCACCCGCTGCAGCTCCTCGCCCTGCTGCCGGCTCCGGGCCATGCTCTGGTGGCACAAGGACACTGGCACCCTCTGACCACCCCCTGGCAGCTGCCCAGGGGTTCGGGGTGCTGGGCACTCCCAGGGCAGGGACAGCAGGGGGACAGGAGAACGGGCACGCACCTGCTGCTGCAGCCGCAGCTGCTCCTGCTGGATCTGCTGCTCCAGGGTCTCGCAGAGCTGCTGCACGTCCTTGTCGTGCTCGGCCACACGCCTGCGGTGACAGCAGGGACGGGCAGGGGGGTGAGACCCCGCTCCGGGACCCCACAGTGCCCTCGGAGCCTCGGGGTGCCGGGCTGGGTTTGCCCGAGGGTGTCCCCAGCACGGAGTGTCCGGCAGTCCGTCCGGCCCTTTCGCCATCGCTTCCGTGACTGTAGAGGGAGCCCGACCCCAAACATTGGCAAAACCTCTGCTCCGGCCGCTGGCGGAGATGCTGAAGGCATCCAGGTTCCTCCACACGGCTGGGGTGGCCCTCCAGGGCCCCATCCCTGTCCCATCCCCGTTCACTGTCCTGGGGTGACTCACTTGTTCAGAGTCAGCTCCAAAGCCTCCTTCTCACTCCTGGTTTCTCGGATGCGCTGCCTCATCCTGGCCAGGAATCCCTCCAGGTCCCATCCCCATCCCTCCTGTCCCACCCCTGTTCGCTATCCTGGGGTGACTCACCTGTTCAGGGTCAGCTCCAAAGCCTCCTTCTCACTCCTGGTTTCTCGGATGCGCTGCCTCATCCTGGCCAGGAATCCCTCCAGGTTGTCCAGCAGCTGGGGCTCATCCTGCCGGAGCTTCACCCAGAGCTGCCAGATCTCCTGTCTGCAGGGACAGGGGTGTTTTGGGGTGAGCATCCCCCCAGAACCCCAAATCCAGGCCAGCTGAGTTATTTAACTCACACTTTTTGAGGTGTGAGAGCTCTGGGCTCGCTGTGACCCTGCTCCTGTGCAAAGGCACCTCCACAGCATTTCTGAGCCCCCTGCCCGTGTGGGGATCTCCTGCCCCAGGCTTTCCCCCTCTATCCATCCTGCAGGACACCCAGGGGTGCCAAGCAGGGCACTCACTCTTCAGAGGGGTTTTCTGTGCCCAGCTGCTCCATGAAGGCTCTGAAGTGCCTGCTCTCCTCGCTGTCCCCCCGTTCCAGCACCGGGCTGGGCAGCACCAGCCTCACCCTCCGCGACGCCGTCTTCCTCCTCCGGTGCTCCCTGGCAGCGTTTTGGGAGCTCAGGAACTGCCCTGCTGACAGATACCCCAAATCCTCAGTGCCCAGCAGGGCAACAGCAGAGCCCAAACCCCAACATTTCCCTCTTCGTGGCCTCAACCAAGCAGTCCAGCACAGCAGGACCCCGCTCTTGGTGAGGCAAGGGCTGAGAGCTGGTCAAGGGGACAATTCATGCCCATGAATCATTTTATAGATAAGAATTAATAAATGCTGTGCCACACAGCAAAGGCAGCACCTCAGATCCCCCAGGAGAGCCCCACGACCAGCCCAGGCTGCACTTACGGAGCCCGGCCGTGAATTCCTCTGTGCCCAAGCGCCCGGTGCCAGCAGCATCCAGCCCATCGAACACCAGCTCCAGCTCCTCCCTGCTGCACGGCAAACCTTCCTCCTGCAGCTTCTAAAACCAAATCAGATCAGGGTAAAACCCACCTGTCACAGCATCTCCAGTGACCCTGGCAGTGCTGGAGCCCAGGGCACAGCCCCATCTGTGACCATGTTCACAGGGTCTTAGGATGAGGGAATAGATGTAGATCTAGATCTGACTCCATATTTCAGAAGGCTTGATTTATTATTTTAAGATATATATTACATTAAAAGTACACTAAAAGAATAGAAGAAAAGGTTTTCTCAGAAGGCTCCCTAAGCTAAGAATAGAAAAGAATGAATTACAAAGGTTTGTGGCTCAGACAGAGAGCGAGCCAGCTGTGCCATAATTTGGCCATTAATTACAAACAAGCACATGAGACCAATCACAGATGCACCTGCTGCATTCCACAGCAGCAGATAACCATTATTCACATTTTGTCCCTGAGGCCTCACAGCTTCTCAGGAGGAAAAAAATCCCAAGGAAAGGATTTACATGAAAAGATGTCTGTGACAGCCATCCTCACCTGCATGTCCGAGCGGGTGACAACTCCCGCCTGCTCCGTGTCCCTGGTGCTGAGCAGCTGCTGCACCCTCTGCACTATCTCAGATGCCCATGGAGGCTCCTCACTGGGGCTGGGTGCTGGTGCTGGGGCCTGCCCAGGGCTCTCCTGCAGCTGCTTGCGCCGGCTGGAGCCCAAGCGCCGGCCCTTGGCGCCCGCCCGGCGCTCGGACATGGCCTGGCCTGGCCTGGAGGGGACACTCGGCCTGCCCTGCCCTCCTGGGCACCTCTGCTCCAGCCTGGTGGGACACAGCAGAGAGAGACCGAGCTGGAAATTCATTGTGCTGCTGCCAAGACCCAAACCTCGATTGCTGAGGAGAGTTTGGCAATAGGAAGGGAAGGGGAGCCCTTATCTCTGATTGCACGGCACAAATGGAGCCTGGAACTGCAGCACAACAGCTGCTCCTGCCAGCCCTGCCAGGGGCTCCCAGCCCAGCTCCCACCTGCTGAACACTCCTGCCACCAGCCAAGCACCCATCCCAAATGTCCCCAAACCTTTCCCAGGGAAATCCCTTCTCTGGCTGTGGGGGATGCACAGGGCACAAGGATCACCCAGGAGGTGACACAGCCAGGAAGTGACACCAGCAAAGGAGCAGCCAAGGTGATGCTGGAGGTCTGAGCAAGACGTGCTGGTCACACCTGCCTTCTCAGAGCTCAGCAGCTCCTTTTGAAATCCTCCCCCAGTTTTCACAGCTGTGAGTCACCTCCGGGCAGAGGCAGGAGCCCTCGGCAGGTTTCCACCACGCTGCTGCTCTCCCAGGCTCATGGGGCCTGAGCTGGGGACCCCAGTGCCCTGTCCCCAGCCTGGGGGGGTGGCTGTGTCACCAACAGCCCCCATGCCATCCCCAAGAAGGGCTGTTCTTTGTGTGGCAAAGCTGAAACTGCGAGAGAAGGAAACCACAGCCATGGGGAGCGGTGACGCAGAGCCGGGGCCGTGCTGGGTCCGGCTGAGCCCAGCTCTCCCCTCCCAGCCTGGGGGCACAGCAGCTCCTCCAGCCCTCTGCCCCCTCCTTTTGCCATGAGAAACAGATCCTGCTACATCCCAGTGTGCATCAGGAATGGGAACAGAGCCCAAAACCAGCCTCAAGCCCTTAAAGCAAGAAGAGGGTGTTGTGGAGTTGCTGGAGTCTCACAGGACCAGAAACAGCCTTGTGGTGGCCCCAGCCTCTAAGACAGCAGAAGTGGGAGCTCTGGGGGGCAGCAGGGTTGTTTAAGGCATGGAGAAGCCCCTGGTTCCTGCTCCAGCTCCAGGAGAGGTGAGCTGAGCCCACAGCATGATGGAGGCACTGAACGAGCAGGGGGATGGGATGGGATGGGATGGGATGGGATGGGATGGGATGGGATGGGATGGGATGGGATGGGATGGGATGGACGGGACGGGACGGGATGGGACGGGACGGGACGGGATGGGATGGGATGGGATGGGATGGGAATTGTGCCCCCCCCAGCCAAGCAGGGCCCCCCATGGCATCCCCAGCTCCATGTCCTGCCTCCCTCCACAGCACCCTGTGCTGCTCCCAGCCGTCAGAAAGGAACCCCGGCCACAGCCCCTCACAGGCAGCAGGAAAAATCCCCTTGGATCACCAACAGCAAGAAAAAACCCTAATTTCCCTCAGTTTTCTCATTCTTAAGGTGATGCCCAAGCCATCCCTGGAGCAGCAGGACTTACCCTCCCGACAGGGATGCTCAGAGTGGGGCACAGGCCCAGGGGCTCCCAGCTCAGAGGGACGGAGCTGCCTCTGCTCTCATCTCTTACTCAAGGCACCTTCCGCTCTGGGTGACACCAACTGCCGGTGCTCTCAGTTTCCTGTTTGCTGCCTTGCAGTGGGGTGAGGGAAGGAGCCATCCAGAGGGTCACGGTGTCCCCAGAGTGCCCAGGTCCCAAGGCAGCTCTGCAGAGGCACTGCCAGTGCCATCAGGAAGGGCAGCAAAGTCCCCATCCTTTCCTGGTTTGCCATGTCTGGGGCTGGGAGGTGTTTGGAGTGGGGGGAAGAACAGCAGACAAACAATGTTATTTCAAAAAATGTTATTTTAAGACTCCTAATAACCCAAAATATAAAATTTTCTATAGCCTCCTGTAGTAAACCCCTCAGGCTTATTTAGCCTCCAGATTATAATATCCTGTCAAAGACAGAACAACCTGAAAATCCCCTCCCCCGTGGAGGCTCTTTGTCCCCAGAATTTGAAGATGTCCCCCTTGTGCTGTTCTCTGATGGTTTTTTTAGACTCCTGCTTGAATTATAGACTTGGCTTTAAACCCCCTATCTGATCATGGGCTGCTGCCACTCTGCCTCATGAGGGGCAGATGGACCACAGGCATTTTTCCTGCTCTTTAACTGCAAAACATGAAGAGAACACAGGCAGGAGGAAACTCTGTTATCTCTACAACATAACTTGAACAAACATTCCCTGGCCCACAGCAGAGCCCAGGCTCCCAGGGCAGGAGCTGTGGGCAGGGAGCTGATGCCTGTCTTAGTTTGGAAAGCCAGGTGTCTGCTAAGGAAAGCAGGAGCCTCCCCTGAAATGGAGAATGTAAACCCTCCCCACCCCTCTGAATTGCTATAAACTTTAAATTAAGGGACTCTCAGGCAAAAATATGGGAGAGGAAATAACAGTTCTTTAATAGGGAAGAAAATAAAAGGATAAAATAAACAATGCAGGAAACCAAACCAACACTGCCAGAGTCAGAGCCCAACCTGACACCCTGTGGGTCAGGCTGTTGGCAGCAGTCCCATTGGAATTGTGGCTCAGCCCTCCTGCAGTGTCAGGGCTGGTTCTGCTGGAGCAGGATCCTGGAGAAAGGTGCAGTCTCTGCCTCTGAAGATCCAGGGGAAGGAGAGAGAATCCAGTTCCTCTGGGCAATCCAGTGCAGAAGCTGAGTTGATATTCCAGAATCTCCAGATTATATCTGGGTAGGAATGCTTGGCTCCTCCCTCTGGGCTCACATCTCCCAATGGGATGCTGTAGCTCTTATCGGCCATGCAGTGACATTCAATGGCTGTTATCAGCAGTGTTCCCTCCCAGTGATTGTGATCACTCAAAGAGAGAGATAAGGCAAACTGCTCACTTGAGAAAAGATAATCTGCCATACAGATGGTAACAGAAAACATCTTGCCTGGCAATCTGGAGCAATGCCCCAACTCTCTCTGCACCTAAACAGGTGAAATCCCTCCCTGGGAACCATCCACACCCTGCTCATTTGGTGTTTAACCTAACAGATGAGCTGCCAGCTCAGGTCCATCTGCTCCATCAGGGCCAGCTAAAGCTCAGCTGGTTCTTCTCCACACTCTGGGCAAAGCTGCTGCTGCTCACCCCAAACTGAAGCATCCCCTCGGTCAGGCTGGGGGGCTCAGTGTCCCCTCACCCTCCAGCCCTCTGCAGTGTTTGCTGCTGCACAGAAAGGACTGGATTTTGGCTTCCCCCAAGGATTTGAGAAGAAAATTTTCCCTTTTGAAGGGAAAACCCTAAATATCCCTGGGAGAGCTTGATTTGTGCCTTCTGCCCAGCAAGGCTCTGGCATGGTGCTCCCAGTGGATCGGCAAAGGGCACAGCCCAGGGGGAGGGCACAGCCCAGGAGGGAGGGCACAATCCAACCCCAAGGAGATGCTGGAAGGTGCCAGTGAGAGGGAATTGAATGTGGGCAAGGGAAGGGAAGCACCTGAGCCTCTCTCTGTGAGGGTTTGAGCCTCAGCATCCTTGCTCGGTGCACGGAGTAGCAAACACAGCCTGGGCTGAGAGTGGGAGGTTTCCTTCCTTTCCCCAGCTGCCATCACTGCTTTGTGTCCCAAAGCTGGGGGGACACAGTCCTGGGGTGTCCCAGGGACTCAGAGCTCAGCCCTGCAGAGCCCAGCCTGGCTGTCCCCAGAGCCACAAACACAGACAAGGGGTTTCACTGATTTATTTCTCATTGCCTTCCTTGCTCCTGCTCCTGGCAAACAGGAGGCAACAGCAGAGGGGAGCTCCTGGCAGCAGCCAGGGGGGTTTGGAAGGACTGACGTAAGGGGAAAGATTACAGGGGCTAAATCTGTAGGGTTTGACTCAGCAGCAGCTCAAAGGCTGAGTGTGTGTCAAGGGTCTGCAAGGAGGTCACCCCTCGCTCCAGGGACAGGCAGAGGCTTTAGGGATCCTCAGCTGAGCAATGGCACGAGGTTATTCATGGCCATCAGCTTTCTTTTCATCTGGATCCTCTGCAAATCTGGGCATTTCTCACATTAACCAGAACCTGAGTGTGCATCCAAGCCTTGCCCAAGGAAGCAGCCAGTGGTAGAGACATCCCTGATGCCCCTGGGATCTCAGTGGAAATGCCACCAGCAGTGCCAGCACATGCTCTTGTGTCCCCATCCCACAGCGTGGGTCACCCTTGTGGGCCCCCAGCACCCTTTAAAGGCACAGGGAGGGGAGCAGCTTGCCCATGGCTAATGGCCACATGCTGAGGGTTAGGGGGAACAGGGTCACAGTGGGGCAGGGGAATGATGGGGGCAACAGAGGAGCCACAGGGACACCCCACACAGGTGGCTCTGGCTTCTGCTGGGGACATGGTGGCAGCACCAGACCACGGTCCCCAGGGAATGGGTCAAGCACAGAGGTTGTGGCAAGGCTTTGTTCCTCTCAGCCCTTCCAAAGGCAGATCCCAGCTCAGGGCTGCACCCCCAGCGGGATCCCCAGCCCCTGGAACATCCCCTCCCTCAGCCAGGCCCTGCTCCCATCACCCACATTAACCAGAACGCCTTTGCACAGAGGCATTCAGTGTTTATTCAGGCAAAAGAGTTAACACTTACAGACAAACAGGGATTCCCCCTCTCCCCACATAACTTCATAGGATTATTTTAAATATAAATAAACATTTAATGCTGGGAGCTTGGCAGCTTCACCCACAGCAAAGTGCATGGTGGTGCAAGGTGGGAGATCAACCCTGTCCCTTTTCTTCCTGGGATCATCTTGCACCAGTTTCCAGAGTCCAAATCCAGCAGAGCAGCAGATGAACTCCATGAAAGTGCCAAGATCTGACAGTGTTGAGTCCCTCAGGGACTCATCCTTCAGTTTTGGAACTGAGCAGCCTCTGCTCCAGGCCATCCTTGGTCCCAGAGCAGAGCCAGTGAGGGTCCTCTCCCCACCAGCCCCAAAGGAGAAAAAGTCCAGGAGAACAAGCTACAATTCCTTATTTCAGCATCATCCCTACTACTGAGCAGGACTTCCTCTTAGAGGAGCCCAGCAGAGGCAGAGCAGGGGCTGCCCAGCCTGGTGTCAGTGTTGGGGCAGGCAGGGGCACGGGGGCAAGCAGCACCACTCAACAAGCCAACAGCAGGGTGAGAAGGTGGGATTTGGGGCCAGCAGAGTGCAGGGCATCCCAAAGCCTCCCGTTGGTCCCCATGGCTGCTCCCAGGGAAGGTTTGCCCAGGGAACAGCTCCCTCTGCCCAGCCTGGGAAGGAGCAGCCTCCACCTCACTCTGCTCCCACACGGACAATGCTCAGCCCATCCTGCTGGGACAGAGGGCACCCCCTGTGCCAGGGCTCCACAACCCACACCGGTGACATTTCTTAAAGATATCTGGTGCCACCAGGTGGTTGGGACACAAGTGTCCCCCAGGACCGGCCCCGAGGCAGGGGACAGACCACGGCAGGACAGCAGGACAGCACAAGGACGGTGTTTGGACCCACAGGCACAGGGCACTTCTGCAGGCAGGGCAGCTCCTTCATCCCACCAGGTCCATCTCAGTCCTCCTCCAGCCCCACCATGGGGCTCCTCCTCTACATTGCACACAGTGAAGGTCCCTCAGGACCCCAGAGCAAGTCATAAATAGGGAACTACAGATCTACATGGCTACAGGAGAGCACAGCACAGCTCAGGGTGGGGAGCCACGCTCCTGCTGGCAGCGGGTCACGGCTGGGGCCGGGCAGGGACGATCCTCCTCTTGGCACTGTAGAAGTCTGGAAGGAAGAAGGAAAGGGTTGGAAAGGGCAGGAAGAGGGAGGTGTCCCCAGGGAGGCACCCCGAGCCCAGCCCAGGTGGGTTTCACCCTGAAGCCCCCATGCAAAGCTGCTGGAGAGCAGAGCTGTGAATCTGCATCGCCTCCGCTCTTTGTCTCTGCTGCAGTTCTGCTCCAGGCCCTGACCATGGAGCACAGGAAGAAATTTCTCACTGTGAGGGAAGTGAGACACTGGCACAGGCTGCCCAGGGAGGTTCTGGGTGCCCCAACCCTGGAAGTATTCAAAGCCAGGTTGGATAAAGGCTTTGAGCAACCTGGGCTAGTGGGAGGTGCTCCTGCCCATGGGACCTTGAAGATCTTTAAAGTCCATTCCAACCTGTGATTCTATGACTGGGTCAGGCCATTGGAACTGAAGGTGATGAATTTGGGGGCATCTTCAGCTACAAAACCCACAGGCCCAATGCCAGTCCCCAGCAGCCAATAGGCACCAGCTGGGGGCCTTTTTCCCTTTGGAAGACGGGCTCTGCTTCCCTAGGAGAGATCCAGGGAGGGTGGGACCCCTCCCCATGCCCAAGAGCCAGGCAGGGCTCTGGCACCCAAGCCCCCTCTGGCTGTCCCTGCCATGACAATGCCACCAAGCCCCCAAGGAGTGACACCAACCCCAACACTCACCTTTGATTGTGGTCTGCCCACGTTTCAAGCCCTGCAGGGAACCAGCCCTGCAAACCTTGGAGCTCTGCTGAGCCTCCTCGGGGCAAACCCTGCCAACACCACGCTCCTTGGGGGGGACCCTGTGGGCCAGGGAGCTCCTGCTGTCACTGCTGATGACAGCCCTGACCAGGCTGTGAACCTCTTTTGGTGCCTGCTCAGCCACCAGCATCCTCTCCCACTTGAAGGGCCCTTCCAGGGGAGTCTCTGTCTCAAAGTTGAAGTTCCAGCGCTGCTGAGCTTCTTCCAGCTGCTGCTTCATCTGGTCCTCAAAGGCCTGCTGGAGCTGCTCGTGGTCCACGGGGCCAAAGAGGTTCCTGCAGGCCTTGCTGCTGCAGGGGCTCTGCCCAGCCCTGCTCTGGGACAGCGGCATCGTGGCGGCTGCGGGGAAAGCAGAGCGAGTTACGGTGAGAGGAGCACACACAGGGCAAAGCAAGGCAGGACAAGGTGGGCTGGGTCTGCACTGAGGCAGCCCAGAGGGGACTGACACATCTGGATTCTGATTCTGGAGATTTTAGCAAAGGCTTGAGCACGGCTGAGGTCAGACACAGCTCAGCGCGAGACAGGAGGTGGGGAAGGAGCAGATTCAACATTCCCTGCTCCCCCTCCAGCAGGCAAAGCCCTGCCAGGTCAGAGCATCCAGCACCTCACTCTCCACCCACAACACCCTCGGCGTGCCAGCCTCAGGGGCACAGCTGGATGATGCTCCCCTGGTCCCCAACCTGCTCATCCCCACCTCCACGCAGGCAAGGGCAAGTTGGCACACGGGCAAGTGAAGCAACAGGATGTTTTTCTGGCCAGTTTCTTCATTTCAAGAACTCAGACCCGGTGGTAAGGAAACCTTCAAGCAGCTGCAAGAACATGCCACAAGCTTGACCACTTTGTTAACCACCCTCCTTATCTGCAAGGAGCTGTTGGGTAACCAGAAACAAGACCTTGTTTGTTTTTTTTCAAATCGGTGCCAAAAGCCTTGACCTTCCCAGAAAGTGACAAAGCCTTTCCATCCGAGGAGAACTTCCCCTGACACACATGTGGGGATAATGGACCCCTCACTACACCCCACTTTATGAGGAACCTCGACATAGAATCAGAATTGTTTAGGTTGGAAAACACCTACAAGATCATCGAGTCCAGCTGATAAGAGTCAGCACTGCTCTGGGATTTGAGTTTTCAGAGCTAAGGCTTGCCCTCGCTGCAACAGCCACACTCATTAAATCAGCTTTAAAGAGGAAGATTCACAGCTCCCATTTCCCAACTAATCTGGGACTCTCAAAGCCAGGCCACAAAAGATCCTCCCCATCCCCAAACTTCCCCAAGAAGCAACTTCTCAGCCTCTTGCAGGGAAGATTTCTCCCTAAACTCAGCACCTGCAGCCCCTTTGGATTGCCAGTGCCACACTGTCTTCCCCACATTCCACCCTTGAAATGTGCAAGAAACAACTGAATGTAGCACCCAGAGCCCTGGTCTAGCTGAAAGGGTGAGGATCAGTCAGATTTTGGACTCGAGGACCTTGGAGGTCTCTGCAAAAAGGTGAATTTACCAGCCTTAATGATTCAGTGATCCTATTACCAGGCATGTCACCAACCCAGTGTGCCAGTGGGCAGTGGGGGGTGCCCAGCCCGGGGCTGGGGGGCCACATTCAGCCCCTGTGCTCAGACCCAGCCCCCCGAGTAAAAATAGCAATCCAGCTTCCTATCTCCGGGCAGCGAGAGCGCACAGACAGGGGTGACCTCACTGCCAGGCAAGTCCCAGCATGTCCAGGCAAGCCCGGGCAGGTGGTGGGAGGGGGACACGTTCTGTCATCATGGCCAGACACCCCCGCCCGCGTCACGAGCCCATGTCCCCATTCCCAGGTCACCGACGCCACTCAGGTGCCACCCTGGAGCCTCGAGATAACGCCCTGGCCCTGACTCACGGCTGCAGATCGCCGAAGCCACCAGCGAGGGAGGGACCGGCACCGGCGCCGGGTCACCGTCCCCTCCCACGGGGCTGGTGCCGCTTCCAGCGCCCTCTGCCCGGCCCCGGAGCGAACCCCGAGACTGGGGCGAGGGAGCGGCAGGTGCACGGCCCCGTTAAACCCTGCCAGCCGAGCTGGGCGATGAGAGCAGCCCTGGGGACACCGAGCGGGGCTGCACAGCCGCCTGCGACAGCCAGGACCAGTCCCACCAGTTTGGGCAAGGCTGGGCGAGCAGGAGGGGCTGGGGGCACCCGCATCCGGGAGCGGCTGAAGCCGCTGATCCCGCGCGGTTCGTGACACCGATGGCGCCGGGGGGCTGGCACGGGGGTGGCCGGGACCCGCGGGATGCTCGGCGGTGGCACCGCGCCCGCACCGTGCCCTGCACCGCACCCTGCACGGCACCGGGCACCGCACCCCGCACAACACCGCACCCCGCACGGCACCGGGCACCGCACCGCCGCCACCGGGGGGCGAGCGTGACCCAGCCCGGGGGCTCCGGATCCCCGGGGGGCTCCGCACCGCCACCGCCACCCCCGGCACTGCCACCCCCGGGCACCGCCAACCCCCGGGCACCGCCAGTCCCCGGGCACCGTCACCCCCGGCACCGCCAGCCCCCGGCACCGTCACCCCCGGCACCGGGCGCGGCCCCGCTCTCTCCCAGCGCCGGGCACACGGCTCCAGGCGGTGCTGTCCCCGCTACGGCGTTTCCCCCGCTGCAGGCACCGGCGCTCCGCGGGGAAAGCGGCGCTCGCTCGCCCTCCTTCCCTCCCTGGGCAGCGCAGGAGCGGAGCCGCCCGGCCCGGCCGTGCCCAGTCCCGCCCGCACTCACCGCCGGCTCCGCGCGTCTGCCCGAGCTGGGCGCCACCCCCGCCTTTTAAGTGAGGGCGGCGAGGGCGGGGATGAGCCGGGCCCGGCGTCGCCCGGGATTTCCCTCCCGCGCCGCCCCGCCCCGGAGCGACCGCGGTCTGCGTGTGCATCCTCCCCCCATCGCCCTTTCCTCTCCCATCCCGGTTCCCGGGAATGTTGCGGTGCCAAGGGAGACCCGGCCATGCCAGGACCGTGGGCACCGGGACCCCCTTGCTAGGGACGGCGGGGATACAGGGGCCCTCCGCCTTGGGGAGTGTTGGACGCCCCTATAGCAGGAGATGGAGGGACCCCCACCAGGGGATAGGGGGAAGCCCTTCCTAGGTGGCTGCAGGGACCCGGCATCAGGAACCAGAGGGAAACCCCAGCCAGGAGATACAGGGCTCTCCTCCCTGGGAGGTGCAGGGATCTCCCCCATCAGGGAACACAGGGACCCCTCCCCATGAGGAAATGCAGAGATTCCCTTCCTAAAGGGGTCAGGCGACAGGGAGATGCTCCTGAGAGATGCAGAGATTTGTTGAGGGTACCAGGAGCTCCTTGCAGTAGATCCAGGTGCCACATTCCAGCCAGGACACACAGGAATTCACCCAGCTCCAAGAGGGTCTTGTCCTGCCCAGGCTGTCCCACCCACCTGGCACTGCAGGAAGGAGATTCATGGGTTAAGGAGGGGGTGGCTCAGCCCCCGGGGTGCCAACCTGAGAACCACACGGTGATGATCCTCCCCTGGGTGCCAACCTGAGAACCACACGGTGATCATTCTCCCCTGGGTGCCAACCTGAGAACCACACGGTGATGATCTCCTGGGTGCACTGAGAACACACGGTGATCATTCTCCCCTGGGTGCCAACCTGAGAACCACACGGTGATCATTCTCCCCTGGGTGCCAACCTGAGAACCACACGGTGATGCTCCTCCCCTGGGCCCCAGGCACTGCCCAACCCATCCCAGGCCGCCCCTGGCCTCTCCAGCAGGATTGTCTCCCCCAGGCCTGGCTCTGCTCCACCAGCTGAGCCCCAGCACCCACCGTGGGTGGAAAAAAGTGTTCGGAGCAGGATCTGCTGCTCTGAGTCCTGCAGATGTCCAGGCAGGGATGAGGAACAAGTCTGTGCATGTCCTGCAGGAACCTGCAGCAAGGATTCGAGGGGATCTGTGGCTCAGGTGGAAAATGCATCCAAGGGAAGCTGTGAAGACAGGTCAACTTCTGCTGGGGTTACTCTGTGGGCCTGGAGGGAGCTGCCCTGAGCCTGGCTGGTGGCTCCATCCCTGCCTGGCACCCTGAGGAGGGAAGGGAAGCCCTCAGAGCCAGCCCAGCGGGGCACAGGGGCTCTGTCCCGCAGCCGCCTCATGGCTCAGGCACACAGAGACAAACACAACCTGCTCCCCTGGGCACAAGGAGGTGACAGCACAACTCCAGGGGACAAAGGCCATGTTAAAGTGATCCCTTGGGAGTGCCAGCTCTCCTCAAAAGCCCCTGGAGGCAGCAGGTACCAGGGAGCTGAGGAGGACCCTTGGTGTGCAGACCATTCCTGCTTTTTCCAGCTGGAGCAGCAGCTTCCCACTGGCCAGAGCAGCTAAAAAATATGTTGGGGCATGTTCAGCTCCCGCCACGAGCTGCAGGAGTATTTCACAATCTCTTGTCCCTACTCTGCAGAACTGTGCCAAGGCGCTCGAATCTGGTTCAGTGCTGGCTGTGCAGTCCCCCAGAGAGGCACAGCTGGATGGACAGGAAGGGTGAAAAGAAGATGGGGAATGGGAAATGACAATTCCAAGTGACAAGGTGACAGTGGGAAAAGTGTGGAAATGTGAATCACCCGTCCCCGCTCTGCAGAGCTTCCCAAGTTCAGTGGTGCCTGCCTGGTTCAATCCCTGTGGCTGCCTCCAGAGAGGCCCAGTTGGATGGACAGGAAATGAGGATGACGAATGCTAAATTCATGTCCCAGCGCTGAAAACCCAACCTGTAAAGATGCAGCCTGGACTTAAATGCTCCAAAATCCATCCTGTCTTTCTGTTTGCAGTAGGCAGGGAGAGGAGGGGGCAAGTTGGGACAGGGAAGCTGTCACTGGTTTTTCCACCTAGGAATGATTTCTGCTCCTGGGTGCAGGGAGCAGCCTTCAGAGCCTCATGCAGAGGAAGTTTGCAGATCATTTCCTTGCCAAGCTCCAGCCCTGCTCCAGCTGCAGGTGTGGGTTTGCTCCCTCTGGATGTGAGGGATGCAGCTGGCACTGCCCCAGCCTGGGCATCTCCTGGGTCAGTGCAGCTCCAGTGCCCCTGGGACTCTGGGATGAAGCAGCATTTACCAGAGGATGCTCCCTGCTTTAAACACATCCTTTTTTTCCATAGAACCCCTCCGTCCTGCCCCCCAGTACACAGAAGGAAATGGGAACATTTCCATTTCCACAAACCAGCAGCTTTTTGAAGTGGCAGAGGAAGGAGCTTGTGCAACCCAGAGTGGCCCCAGAGCCACTGGTGCATCACTGAGGGATTCAAAAAGTGAGATAAACCAACCAGCCTGGCTGCTGGGAACATCCCAGTTACTCCAGGGTTCATCCCAGGACTAAACCAGCAAGAAAATGAATCAGACGTGGATTTTCCCTTAGGAAAGTAACTCTCAGGGTTTTTTTGGTGAGGGTTCACTCCCCACACGCTGGGATGGGGGGCATGGGGAGGTTTCTGGCTCTTGCAAACTCCACTCTCGCTTCCCTTCCTGTGGGAGAGGGGAGCTCCAGCCACAAAGGGGGTAACTGGAAATGGGAAGTGGGAGAGGGATGGCGTCAGGGTCTGGCTCATGGCCATGGGCATGTCTGGAGAGGGAAAAAAAGGGTTGGGGGGTAAGAGGAAGAGTGATTAAGAAGGCAATACAGTAACTTGAAAAAAAATAGAAAATCCCAAAGGTGATTCATGGTGTTTGATCCCACAACACAGAGGAGGAGGAGGATGAAGGCAGACACAGGATTGGGGACCAGGATCAGTGCTGAAGGTTGATGGGCTATTTCCTTCTCACCACAGCGTGGGATCTGTCACCTCCCCTGTCCCGGGCTCCCAAACCCCCACCCGGCAGGAGGGTGTTGGTGGGACAATCCGTGTTTATCACTTCCTTGAATAACCCGTCCCAATGCCTGGAAGCAAAAGGAATATATTCAATTACTGCATATTTCACAGCCTTCAAAGGCACCTCCTTCCCAGCACCGGGAGCACCCAAACACTGAGCAGCTCCCTCGGGAGCGCTGAATTCCCAGGGGATCTCCCCAGGTGGGTCCTGCAGAAGCCGAGGGGAGTGGAAGCCTGAACAGACAGGCACAGGGGCTCTGTCCCGCAGCTCCCTCACGGCTCAAGCACACAAACACAAACACAACCTGCTCCCCTGGACACAAGCAAAAACATCACTCTGGGCAGGGAGTGAGTGATGTGACTCAGCCAGGGATCCGACAGGGAACGGAACGTGCCCGGGCACAGCGCCCCTGACAGGCTCGTCCCTGCCCCGTGTCCTCCTCTGACTCGGGAGGCAGCACCCCCAAAGCCAGGGGGACACGGGGACAGCTCCAGTGTGGAGCAGGGAACAGCTTGGGTCGGGTGGAGGGATTGGGGTGGGAATGCTCCAGCCTTGGGAAATGGGGAAATGTGGCTTGGTGGAGCTGCGTTCACAGCAGTAACACACTGAGGTCCACCCCGTGCTCATCGGGACTTCTAAATGCACACAGATTCCTGTGTGGAAGGATTTTACACGGTTTGGAGATTTAGTGGTCAAAGGTCTTATGTGAAAAGGGTTTTTTGGGGAAGGGAAGTGATATTTTTGTTAGATCAACTGGCATGGCACAGAGGGGAAACAGCAAAGATTTGGGCAGATGAGCATCCCTCAGGTCTTTTGGGATGGAGATGGCAGAGATCAGGGCACACTTTTTTATGTTTATCACACCTATTTCTCAAGGTGAGATAAACACAAACTCTGCAAAAAGGTGAATTTCTACCCAGAGAAACACCCTGAAAATGGGGGGAACTGACATGGGACCTCTGCCACAGCATGGGCAGTGGGGAGATAGCACATGGGGTTGGGGTTCACTCCTGCAGAACACCCATCCTACACCCCAAATGTCCAGCCAGGCTGTGTCCCACTCCATGGGGCACAGGGGTGATTTTTTTTCCCCTCCTCAAACAGCTTTTATTTGTCAGAACATCCCAGGCAGGTGGAAATGACTCAGCTCAGGACAGCAGATTGCCAGTGACAAAGTCCTGAGTATTCCAGCACTAAAAAGCCTCTTCAGCAAGATTCAAATCACCAAGAGTTTTTTCTCTGTGTTGTTTTTTTGGGTTTTTTTTTTTTTTATTTTATTATCTCTGCTAACAAGCTTTTTTCTTTTAAGTGGGAGACGTGAAGGCTCTTAATGAAACCCTCACGCTCCAGCAGAAGTCTAAATGAGCCCAGTGTTCGGCTGGAGGGCGTTTGTATCCCAGCACAGCCTGTTTTCCCATCAGCTCTTTGAAGTGCCCTATTAAGTGATTTTATACTAATAGGATTTTCCCAGGAAAGAAAGACAAGAATGACAAAACGCTGAATGCTTGATTAACTCTGCCCCTAAAAGAACTCGGATCGTGTTAATTGACTGTTCCCCTGCCATATCCAGCCCTTGTTTGCCCCATTTATGAAGGCATTTTGATGAGACACCAGACCCAGCAGAGTGGAAATAGAGTCCCACCAAGCACAAATAGGGGATGAGACAGTCCTAAAACAAGGCCTTTGCTTACTGGAAATATTCCTGGATGCGAGAGCCAGGCTATGAATCGGTCGCTTCATTCGGCCCCTCACTCATTTTCATCCAAGATTGTTTTTAGCCCCATTCATAGTCATTAACGTAATTGCTTCACTGACTTTCCATGAGCAGCTTGGAAGCTTTGTGGGGTTTTTTTGCTGGCAGCAAAGGCTTCATTGTTCAGAGCATGGCCGGGTGGCTGCAGTACCTGGCTCCAAACCCTGCACCAGGCTGTCCCTTTATTCCCCTGCTGCTCCACCTCAGTGCCCACGGCCTGGAGCACGGCAGGACAGGCAGACACCCACGGGAGGGGACACAGACACAGACACCCACAGGAGGGGACACATCACCCACAGGAGGGGACACATCAGGAGAGGACATGGACACAGACACCCACGGGAGGGGACACATCACCCACAGGAGGGGACACAGACACCCACAGGAGAGGACACAGACACCCACAGGAGGGGACATGGACACCCACAGGAGGGGACACATCAGGAGAGGACATGGACACAGACACCCACAGGAAAGGACACAGACACCCACAGGAGGGGACACATCACCCACAGGAGGGCACATGGACACTCACAGGAGGGCACATGGACACCCACAGGAGGGGATACAGACACAGACACCCACAGGAGGGGACACAGACATGGACACCCACAGGAGGGGACACAGACATGAACGCCCACAGGAGGGGACAGAGACATGGACACCCACGGGAGGGGACAGAGACACCCACAGGAGAGGACACATCACCCACAGGAGGGGACATGGACACCCACAGGAGGGGACAGAGACACAGACACCCACGGGAAGGGACACAGACACCCACATGAGGGCACATGGACACCCACAGGAGGGGACACAGACACAGACACCCACTGGGAACCGAGGGCGAGCGGCTCCAGCCTCTTGCAGTGCTTCCTGCAGGGAATAAGCTCCATCCAAAATGCTCACTGGGGGTTATTTTGCACCCAGAGACATCTCAGGGAGGGCAGGGGGAGGACAGCAGGACCTTACCCAGCAGGATGAGTGGGGCAGGATTGCTCCTGTTCATGCAGCCCCTGGAAGCTGTCCATGGATGTCACTTCTTCCCAATGCTCAGCACGTGTGGCACGGTGCTGCTGCTGAGGGGTTTGCTGCTCTCCAAGCCATGGATGGTTTGAAATCCATTGGGAGCTCGATCTGACCCTGTACAGCCATGAGGAGGAAGTGAGGATGGGGAGCTCTGACTAAGAACTTGCTCATGATGTCACCTCTGAACCAACCCTGATTCCATGGGCACCCTCTGCCTGCAGCACCAGACACCAGGATGGGGCATCTCCACTCTCAAATGCTGAGGTTTGGGTTGTCCCACACAGACCTGGGCTCTGGGACGTGCACACTGACCTGCCTGCCCATCCCAACACCCCTGGCTCAGCGTGTGTCACCATCTCCTGCATCTCCAGTCCCACCCTGTGGGAATGCCCCAGTCCAGCACAGCCTCGTGATTCACTTGGTGCTGGGGGGCGAGGAGTGGGGCTGGGTGTGGGCACAGGGAGGGAAGGGGCAGAGCAGGGGCAGGCAGACCCTGAACAGCATGGGATGGATCTGCAGGAGGGCAGGACCAGGACACAGACAGACAGACAGACCCTGAACATGGCATGAAATGGATCTGCAGGAGGGCAGGACCAGGACACAGACCCCAGACAGACCCTGAACATGGCATGAAATGGATCTGCAGGAGGGCATGACCAGGACACAGATAGACAGACAGACCCTGAACATGGCATGAAATGGATCTGCAGGAGGGCAAGACCAGACTCCAGACCCCAGACAGACCCTAAACATGTCATGGAATGAGATCTGTAGCAGGGCAGGACCAGACCCCAGACAGACCCTGAACATCATGGAATGGGATCTGCAGGAGGGCAGGACCAGACCCCAGACCCCAAACAGACCCTGAACATCATGGAATGGGATCTGCAGGAGGGCAGGATCAGGGTCCAGACCCCAGACCCCAGACAGACAGACAGACACAGCCCTGCCTTGTGCAGTGACTCGTGCACAGCCCAAAGCAGAGCAGAGGTAATGGGAGGGGACAGCTGAGATGGCAATAAAGGCAGGGGTGATGATATGGCAGCCACCACCTTGACACAGGGTAAGGGTCGATTGCACTTTTCCTCCTACCTGTCAGTCAGGCAGAGCAGGATTTCCGGGGATGGAGGAGCAGCTTTCACCCCACTGGCCCCCCAGGCTGGGCCATGGGGGTGCACATGCTCCACACACCACAGGGGCTCTGCCCAGTTCCACAGAGATTAAAGTTGGCGAGTTCCAGGTGCCAAAATAAAATTTTCTCTTTCAGTTTCAGGGAAAAAAAAAAAGGAAATTTGCTGGAACTTGGAGCTGTGGTCAGCAGTGCCACAGAGGATGGAAACAGGGTTTAAAATGTTCTGTATTTCACCCACCAGCAGCAATGCTGCACCAGAGCCCTTCCCACCTCTGCTTGGCAGAACACTGAGAGATTTATAGATTATCAATTGTAAATCCACAATGGGAGCAGGAGGGAGACAAAGGGAGAGGGATGTTGTAAAGCTGATGTTCCCCTGCCCCTGTGCTGAGGCCACACCTTGAAAACTGTGTTCAGTTTTGGGCTCCTCATGGCAAGAAAGACATTGAGGGGCTGGAGTGTGTCCAGAGAATGGAACAGAGCTGGGGAAGGGTCTGGAGCACCAGGAGGGGCTGAGAGAGCTGGGAAGGGGCTCAGCCTGGAGAAAAGGAGGCTCAGGGGGGCCCTTGTGGCTCTGCACAGCTCCTGACAGGAGGGGACAGCTGGGGAGGGTTGGGCTGTGCTCCCAGGGAACAGGGATAGAATGAGAGGAAACAGCCTCAAGCTGCACCAGAAGTAGTTTAGGTTGGATATTCACAAAACTTCCTTCACCAGAAGGGTTGTCAAGGACATGTGTCCAGAGCAGTGGCAGAGTCACCGCTCCTGGACACATTTCAAAAAAGGTATGGATGGGTTAGTGCTGGACCTGGCAATGCTTGGGGGAACAGACAGACATGATGATCTTAGAGGGCTTTTCCAACCTAAATGATTTCATGTTTCTATGAAACAGGAAACACTGAAAATATCTGCAGATCAAAAAATACCCCATGGCTCCCTGTCCAACATTCCCTGCACAGGGGAACTCCTGACTCCAAACCTGGCGGAGTTTCATCCACGAGTTCCTGGGTGGCACGTGTCAGCCAGGCAGCTGCAAGGACAACCTGCCAGGAGTGGCAGCAAACCACACCTGGAGCTTATCTCCCCAGCTGGGCAACCTCCTCCCACAAAGTTTATAGTACAAGTGCATGAAAAGCTGATCAATCCAGCAGCAGGAAGAGCAGCACAAGGTGCAATAACACTGGTGTTGGGCAGAATTCCTGCCCTGCAATGAGGCTGAGGCCCCAGCAGAGGCTGCCCAGAGAAGCTGTGGCTGCCCCAACCTTGGAAGTGCCCAAGGCCAGGTTGGATGGGGTTTGGAGCAACCTGGGCTAGTGGAAGGTGTTCCTGCCCATGGCAGGGAGTGGAACAAAATGAGTTTTAAGGTCCCTCCCAACCCAAACCATTCCAGGATTCCATGAAACACTGACTGCAAACACTTTGTATCAAACACTGACAGCAAACACTCCGTCAGCAGGGAGGGCTGGGACAGCGCCGACACTTCCTGCTGAATATTTTTGAATATTCATGTTCTGAGCAGCCTCTGCCCACGAGGAGATAATGGCTGTCTGACAGCTGGCAGGGGTGATGTTCCCAAGGGACAGCCTGAGTGACACAGTGCCCCACCCTGACACCCCTGCTGCACCCTGATAGCGTCCCCAAGGAGCCTGGGGCTGTCACACACCTCGGGCTGCTCTGGGGGTGGCACCAGCCAGTGGCACATGACAACTTCTGTGTCACCCAGCAAAGTGCCCAAGAACAACAGTGTGGCTGCAGCAGGAGGATTCTCCTCACGGTCAGGGAGGTTGTGGAGTGGCACTGCTGGCCATGGTGACAGGATCCAGATGGGAGGGACATGTGCTTCCCTTTTCCAGCTGGGATCACTCCCACAGAAAATCTGACTAAAATGACTTAGAGGAGCGAGCAGAAAACACCACCCGAATCAATGTCAAGATTTGTTCAACTCCAAGTTATGTCAGCCACTAAATTATTAAATAATAGCCACATGAATCACTTGGGAACGAACATAGTGTTCCTCTTGCATGTCTTTTATATTTGTCTGGATCCCGTGTTTATTTTAGTCCCCAGCCGTGTTTGTTTGAAAGGCATTAACAGAGGAACTCGTGGCCGTGCCCCAGTAGTGAAACTGCAGAAATGAAAGAGCAACCCCAGGCAGTGATGGTGCTTGGAGGAAACCAGAACACTTCTCATGTCAGAGCCTGGGACAAGGCTTCAGCTCTAGCAAGCTCCTGACTAATTGCAAACACGGCCAAGCAAGAATTGGCTTTATTCTGCCTTTCTGGCAGGCTGAGGGGTGAAGCTGAGGCATTCCAGCAGCAGGGCAGTGGGAGCTGCCTCTTTAGGGCACAGTGCCATGGCCCCGTGCAGGAGCTAAGGTCAAACCAGAGACTGGAATTGCACTCCTGCCCTTCAGCCTTTTGTTTGCAAAAGGGGCTGATGCTCCAGTTTTTTCTCTTGTTTTTAATTTAACTCTGCACTACAACAGCACCAGAGCAGGTTGATTGGTGGGGGGAACTGCAGCTCAGGTTTTGGGACTGTATTTCTGGGACAGTATTTGAGCAGGGGTACAGAGACAGGGATCAAATCCAGCAGAAATTTGTCCAACATTCAGCCACTTTGAGGATCTGTCTATCCTGAGACATTGAGGCAGCTCATGGTGATGACATCATGGCAAATGAAAGTAAAACTGGAAACTGAAAAATGGTGATAAGAGCAGTAAAAAGCTGCAGAAGTGCTCAGGCACTGCTGGGGGAACGGTGGGACTCAATGTTAGAGGGCTTTTCTATGATTTTATTAATAAACACAAAACCCTGAAAACATCTATAGGTCAAAAAAATCCTTCCAGCATTTTTTTTTAATGAATTCCGGTTCTGCTGCCTGACCCCCACAAAGCAGGAGAGGGTCAGAACTCCAAGGTGTAACCTGTGCCAGCTGCTGCAGAAGATCCATGGGCACTGGGTGGTGTCTCTGGATTCAAAAAGAAGGAAATGCAAAGGCAAAGGATGAAATCCATCAGTAACACATTGCAGTTCCAGTTGTGGCTGGAGGACAGAAGAGCAAAGCTCCAGAACCAGACTGGCTTTGGAGGATGAGGGGGATAACACAGCACACCTGTTTGTCCAAGAGGAAAAAAGCTCTTTTTTCATAGAGCAATGGTTGGTCTGGACTTCTGCAGCTCTGTCCTGCTCTCAGAGGGGGAGCAAATCAATTTAATAGAGGAGAAACTGCCAGGCTGCACCTCTGGACAGGGGTTTGGCAATCCTTCCCAAGGCTCAGCTTTGAAATCAACAGTGGGAATGCTCCATACTGGCTCCCTTCAGCTTTTTGAACAGGATCAGAATCAGGTATCCTAAAACCTGATGAATTTGAGTGGAACAGACAAAAAACTAATCTATTTTTCAAGGGATTTTTCCCTTGTTCCAGTTTTTGTCCTAACTAGCATTATGTATATGAACATATGTCATCCTGCACATGGAGCAGCCTAACCAGCAGCACTGTCAGTGCTTGGGATGATCACAACTCCTCACACCCAAGCATAACCCTGTCTGAAGGCCAGTGGAACAAATCCCAACAAAAAAAGCAAAGTGGAGAGGTTAAGGATGTCCTAAAGTGCAAGGCACATTCTTAACATGATCTTTGGTCATCAACAAAGAGCAGCATGTACATAAAAAGAAAAAAAACAAGATCCTCTTCTTTGCAAACCCATTTGCACACAATGCTCTCCCCAGGGAGAGTGTATAAAATAACTGGGATGTGCTCAGGCACTGCTGAGGATCTCTGAGCATTAACCCCAGGATGCTTCTGCCTGAAGCAGGGGCAGTTAAACCTCTCCCCAAATTAGAAACACTGTGTAAATCATGACTGTCAGCACCACGAAACCAGGCCCTGAAACCATTTGGAAGGTGTCAGGCAGCAGCAATTGCTCCATCACTCCAGAGTTCTCCAGAGCAGGGCTGTGGCTGAGGTTCTGCCAAGGAGCCTTGATAGTGTCCTTCTGTCCTACCCTGGCAGGGACAGACTGCTTGGTGATTCTTCCTGGTGTCAGAATCTTCAGGGACAGGCAAGGGATGTCCCCAGCCTCAGAACACCAACACTTCCTTGTACATTTAATTTGAGAGCAAACTTTTTAAACACAACACTCCCAGGCTGGTCACGCCCTCAGACAGGAAGGAGATGCCTGAAATCCACAAATGTGCTGGTACATCAAAAATAGCTCATTACCTACACCCTGTGGGAAGGGCTGTCCACTCAGTGTTTATATATATTTATAAATTTCCCATCTTTCTCTAGAAGCTGTTTGTTGTGTTCCCCTTCAAACCTCCACCCCATTACATAAAACCAGCAACTTCTGATCTAAGGAGCAACTTCTTCATTCAGCTGGGGAGTAAAATAGTCAGAAACCTGAAACTGAATCGTTTCCTCAAGAGTGTTGCGTATGAAAACCACAACCTGCTTCCCACTGTCTCTGGCACTTCAGATTTCTCTCCCTGCAGCAGCTGAACTGAAGGCTCCTTGTTCCCTCAGGTAACCACAGGAAGAATGTCTGTGGCAGAGGCACCACAAGCTGTGACCCTTCTGCACATCTGACACTGCCAGAGGCACGGAGGGAAAGGGAGGGAACCGAGCTGGGCCGCGGGCAGCCCCTCAGAGCTGGGCTGGGGTTGGGCAGCCCCTCGGAGCTGGGCTGGGGGCCTGGGCAGCCCCTCGGAGCTGGGCTGGGGTCCTGGGCAGCCCCCCGGAGCTGGGCTGGGGTCCTGGGCAGCCCCCCGGAGCTGGGCTGGGGTCCTGGGCAGCCCCTCAGAGCTGGGCTGGGGGCCTGGGCAGCCCCCTCGGAGCTGGGCTGGGGTCCTGGGCAGCCCCCGGAGCTGGGCTGGGGTTGGGCAGCCCCCGGAGCTGGGCTGGGGTCCTGGGCAGCCCCTCGGAGCTGGGCTGGGGGCCTGGGCAGCCCCCTCGGAGCTGGGCTGGGGTTGGGCAGCCCCTCAGAGCTGGGCTGGGGTGCTGGGCAGCCCCTCGGAGCTGGGCTGGGGTCCTGGGCAGCCCCTCAGAGCTGGGCTGGGGTTGGGCAGCCCCCTCGGAGCTGGGCTGGGGTCCTGGCAGCCCCTCGAGCTGGGCTGGGTTGGGCAGCCCCTCAGAGCTGGCTGGGTCCTGGGCAGCCCTCGGAGCTGGGCTGGGTTGGGCAGCCCCCAGAGCTGGCTGGGGTCCTGGGCAGCCCCCCGGAGCTGGGCTGGGGTCCTGGGCAGCCCCCTCGGAGCTGGGCTGGGGTCCTGGGCAGCCCCTCGGCCGCACCCGGAGCTGGGCTGGGTTATCGGGGAGCGAACGGGCCCCGGAGCCGCGCTGACCTCTGCCGGGCACCGGCGGCACTGCACGGCCCGAGCCGGCTCCACCCGCTGTTCTCACCCTCCGCAGAAGCCGGGACAGCCCCGGGCACTCCTGCTCCAGGGGTCCAAGTGCCTCTTGCAGCACCTGCGGCCACCCCGCGTTTCTGGGACAAGCGGGACACACAGCAACTCGCAGTCTTTAATTCATCAACAGAACCTCAGAGGGGTTGGAAGAGACCTTCAAGGCCCAGCCCAAACAACACTATGTTATTAAAAAAATAAATCAATCCAGACACTGAGCTCAGCAGCACCAGCACATCCTTCCACTATGCTTCACTGTCTCCCTGTCGCTGCCTGGAAACCACCAAGCAAAGGAAACTCCACCACTGTCACAGACATATTTTATGAAAAATCCTTTCCTTAGGATTTTTTCTCTTGAGAAGCTGAGAGGCCTCAGGAACAAAATGTAAACAATGGTTATCTGCTGCTGTGGAATGCAACAGGTGCATCTGTGATTGGTCTCATGTGGTTGTTTGTAATTAATGGCCAATCACAGCCAGCTGGCTCAGACTCTCCGTCCAAGCCACAAGCCTTTGTTATCATTCCTTCTTTTTCTATTCTTAGCCAGCCTTCTGATGAAATCCGTTCTTCTATTTAGTACAGTTTTAATATAATATATATCAAAAAATAATAAATCAGCCTGCTGAAACATGGAGTCAGATCCTCATCTCTTCCCTCATTCTAAGACTCTGTGAACACGGTCACACAACACCAGTGTTTGTCATGAGGGATTTATCTAAACCACACAACTGAAGCAATGGAGCAATCTGGGATTCAGGTGCAAAGCCCTTGGGCAGTGGGGCAGCTCCAGCTGCTCTCCAGCCATGCCACATTTCTACAGGAAGGGATCTTCAGGGTAAGTTTTGGTTTCCAGACTGAGATGGGATGATGAATATCTGAACTGCTGTTCCCAACCCACAGCTGGCATACAAAGCTCAAGGTGAACCTTTGCCTCTCCAGCTTTCCAAGGAATCACTACAGGGCTCCCTGTCAGGTGGCATCAGCTACTGAGCACCCCAGCTGGAGCTGTAAAACAGGATTTGATGCCATGGTGGAGTGACACTGCACCTCACCAAGAACAAGTGAGCAGGTACAGCTGTGCTGGACACTGCACAGCTGTGTCACAGTCAGGGAAGAGTTAAATACTGAACAACGAGTTGTAACCAAAACTTTAATCCCAAGGATCTCACAAAAGACATTTTACAAGTGACATGAAAATTCTTGTACAGTAAAGAAATGTTTAATAACTAATGTTTACAATGTACCATTAGACATAACACATCCACTCCAGGTGTCAGTTCTGCTGTGGATTTGGTCTATTCGGAGCTTCTGGAATACATGGTTAATCAAAAATCAACTAATTAAGGGACTCTACTCACACCAAGTACAAAATTAACTGACCCTATAGCTACAAAGTTTTATTTCATGGAATATAAAGCAGCTCAGTCACAACTGGAGCTGGATGAAGCTGCAGCCCCCAACCCTCACTACTCTCTCTCCCAGACGTGGGCTATGGAGCACCCGTGTCCTGCTCTGCTCCTGGCCTGCTCCCACAAGAACACCCCAGCCCTGCTCACCTCCTCCAGCTGAGCCCCAGCCACCCCCAGCCCAGCCCTCCCAGCTACACAACACAGACATTTGCCATTCCACACACACACACACACACTCCCCATGTCTAATGGTACATTGGAAAACCATTAATATTACAAATCATAGGATCTGCTCAGAACCATATACAGATTCACATCTTTACATTTGCCACCTGTTACAAGATACAAGGAACAAAGCAAGTTCAACAGCTAAAACATTTTAAAAATGCACCAAGCTTTATGAAGTCTCAAAACAAAATGTTCTGTACATACTCCTGGCCTCGGATCTCATGACTTCCTGTACACAGCTCCTTCCCACAGTCCTATTTCCTCTCATTTGACCTGGAGCGACTGAAGAACAAGACAGGTAAGGTTAGGATCAGGTGTTAGAAACAGATTTTTCCTTTAAGCCCCCCAGCCACAATCAGCAGGTGATATTTAAGCATTTAAAAAATACTCTTTATTTAATAAAACTGAGTATTGTTTTGAGGTGAAGAATCTCCTGACACTAGAGGTGATTCTCCACCAAGGCACTAAGTTATTTTCACATTTACTCAGAACCACAAACATTGAAGGCTCTCCTTACCTGCGAGACCTGGAGAAGGAGCGAGAGGGCTTGTGGTTCCTCTCCCGTGAGAGTGATCTCTCTCTTCTTCTGTCTCTGGAGAGGGACCTGGCACAGATCACAACACCATCAGAACAAAGCTGCAGCAGGCCAAGGAGGCTCCCTGAGGAGCTTCCCTTCAGGAGGGAAAGTTTTTAACTGTTCAACCAGGGAAAACCTGTTACTGATGCTGCTATTAACCTTTTCTTGAGGGAAGAATAATCAGCCTGAGCCAACAGCTTATAATGTGCTATAAACACGCACGCAGTACTTTGTAAATTTTTTTTTGTGTGCGTGGTGTTTTGTTTTCAGAATCCCACTCAAATCACATTCTGATTTATGCCTGGACTCAATCTTAATTGTCTTTTCCCACCTTCTCACCTCTTAATTGTCTTTTCCTTTCCTACGCTCACAGTATCTGTGAGAGAGTCGCCCATTAACACTTAAACTCTGGGGAAAACTGACAGAAGATGCCAGGCAGCTGCAGAAGGAAATTACTTCTGTTCTCAGTATCCTTCCACTGCTATCCCTGGAATCTCAAACAGCTCAGTAATTCCAGGCAAGTAATATGACAGAAGTCAATCTGTTTCTCTTTTACCAAATATTACTGACTATGCTCAGCCCACACGTGGAGCTGTTTTGGGCTGTTCTTTTCCAACCCCCCAGGCTGGAGCAGTGCATGGATGGGGAGGGATCCGTACCTGCTGCGGCTCCGGGAGAAGCTTCTCCTTCGCGGTGATCTAGAACCAGAAAAGCAAATGTGAGGCACTTGATCCATTCTTTGAGCTTTAATGGGCTGAGGCATTTCCCAACTTGTCAAACTCACTGTTGGGCCCAGGGAACGTGCCAAGAATAACTGGCATCCATCATCCAGTAAAAGGCATGGAAAGATTAGGCAGTAAAACCAAGCTCAGTGTGAACAGCACGTTTCCAACCACGAATTCACTTAACTAAGAACGCGTCAGAGCAGAGTTGTCCAATGCAACACTTTCCATTTCAACTAAATACACTGCCCAGAACACCACACCAAAGTCCCACAGGTGGTTCCAAAAAAAAAAAAAAAAAATAGCACAGAGCAAATGTTTTGGAACCCATGCAAGCCAAAAAGGTCCATAACAAGACATAAAGAGATATCAAGTGGAAAAAAAAAAAAGTGAAAATGCGCTCAGTGTCAATATTGATAATGCCATTAAGTGCTACATTAGAACTGCATATTTGTGATTGTCATTTTTTAATGCCATAGAGTGTGTTTAGACTATTTTCTTATAAAAAATAAAAAATTAAAAAATATAACCTTAGCTCGGCCCAGTTCATCCCAAAAAGTAATTGTTTTAAGTTTTGAAAACTGTTAGTAAAACCATTTAAAGGTGATAGGATTTTTCTGGCAAGGAAAAGCTACATTTGTTAGAGCCTTATTAAAAATTTAGTTTGGCATCTCACATGCAAATATCCTGGTTTTTACATTATTCACAGTGTAAGAGCTTCCATATCACCCTTAAAAGTTTTCTCAAGCAACATATGTACGTTACCACTCAATTATTATGCACAGCCAGCCTTTGATTGAGAAAAGTAATTACTTATAAGCCGCTTACTCCTTATTTTAACCAGCAGTAAACTGTATAAGCAGGAAAAACTTACAAGTCTTTGGTTTCAACAAGCTAGAAATGGTGAGGTGAGGCTGCCGGACTGACTGCCAAGAAGAATTTGCTGAAAAGGTTTTGCCAGATGTTGCGTTGTATTTAGTTGGTTGGCGAAGGGGGTGTTGTGGATTTTTCCTGCTTTTTTGTTAGCCGAAGGCTGCTGCTGTAGTTGTTGTGAAGACATTTGGTAAATAAACAGCTGAGCTGATTGGCCGGGAATGTGTGGGCGGTCGAGGTGGCTGCTGCCGATTTGGTTAAGGTTGGAGAGAAGGCTGAGAGAAAACAGCATGCTCGGGAACCAAAGGGCGGTGCAACCTGACGACTGGCCATGCCTGGGTCATGTGAAACGACACCAGCCAAGCTGCATGGGGCGCGCTGGTCACATGACGCTGAAAGGGCTAGTTGGCTGGCTAATGCAGACTCAGAGGGTGGTGAGAAGAGACATGATGGTGACTCTGTAACGGGTTCATTTTTATTAATAGATGGACCAAAAAAGCATAAAAAAAATGAAAAACAAGCCATCAGTACAACCATCTATTAGCTAACAAATACTCCTAATGTGTTATTTTTTTTTTTTTTTTTCAACAGCAAAAGGGTAAGCTTGAAACCCTGGCTTGGGAGGACTTCACTCACCTGCCACAGGTAAATTCAGTCCTGTAAAAACCACGGTGCACACTTAAACTGCCAGACAAACTAGTCTGGGTCCAAGAACGTGCCAGTTCCCAAAAATCCTGCTATATGCTAGAGCTGGGTTTGCAAACCTCAAGTGACAGGATCGTCACAGGATGCTTTATTTCCAAGCTAACACTAAAGTGTCAAGATTCCAGATGTTTAGAGCAACTGTTACTCAATCTATTATTAAACAGCTGCCTGCTTGGGAGGTATTTAAGTTCTTCAAACAAAGTGGAAAAACCCATTGGTATGGAAATGCTATACTGCTGTATGTCATGTTTTGCCAATATGGAGTAAAGGAAAGGAACAGCCTAAGTTGAAGTATGGGGAAGAAAGGCAAAGTGTGACTAGAAGATGAGCAGGTTTTAAGAGGAAGGAGGATAAGCCCAGGACAGAGGGCACTGACTACCAACTGCACAGTCACCTACGGACAAAAGCCAACAACATTCAACACAACTCAAGTTCACCTCGATTTTGTGGGGGGGGTTGGTTTGGGTTTTTTTTTTTTTTTTTTTTTAGCATCTGTCATTTCCGAATCATGATCAGATAGATGAATGCCATCCATCAACATGCCTTTAACAAGCCTGCTCCTAGGATGCTAGGTGGTCACTGTGCCAAGGGCTCTAGGAGTGTGCTGTGCCCAGGTACCTGCGCCGAGGAGGGGGACTCCTCCTGCGATAGTCATCCCGAGGGCGCCGGCCCCACGACGGAGGGGGGCCGCGGTTCCGACTCCGCTTCTCCCCGTTGGAGAGCTCCACGCGGACACGGCAGCCACACAGCGTTCTGGGGAGAGAGGGGAACTGGTCAGCACTGCCAGGAATAAAGCATACACCATCCACAAGGTGGATAAACAATGCAAAATGTTCTGGCATCAAAGCACAGTGCCCAGAGTCAGCTCCAGCATTTCCCTTCCCTGCAAGTGTCCAAGGCCTTGGAGCAGCGCAGGCTCTCCAGTGGAAGGTGTCCCTGCCCACAGCAGAGGGTGGAACCGGATGGGCTTCCAGCCCAAACCATTCTGGGATTCTTTGGCAGACAAAAGGATTGGCTGCTTCTCAAAACTGCTGTGCCAGTAAAGCAGGCAGGGAAAGAGCAAAGGAGAGTCTCCACAATCAGTTTTACCTCTTTGTAGTAACACCATCTGCAATTTAATTAACACACACACAGAGATGCAAATAATTCCTAACTTGGGAGATCAACTGTGAAATGCAAAATTAAACATTACAATGCTACTCATGAATGAGAGCAGGGATAGATGGGATAGTGGGAAGGAATTCCTCCTTGGGAGGGTGGGGAGGCCCTGGCACAGGGTGTCCCTGGCAGTGCCCAAGGCCAGGCTGGACGGGGCTTGGAGCAGCCTGGGATGGTGGAAGGCATTCCTGCCCATGGGGAGGGTGAAACTGGATGATCTTTGAGGTTCCTTCCAGCCCAAACTATTCTGGGATTCTACTGCTGCACCATAAAAACACCCTTATAGTACCATACAAAACAGTGCAGAAGAAATTTTAATCCTGCACCTTAAATTTCACAATTTAAAATTGTATCACTCCTACAACGTCCCATATTTTGACCAGCCAAGCCAAGCACATAAGCACACTTTACCTTCCATCTAGCTCTCTTACTGCATCAGCTGCATCTCGGGGATCTTCAAACTCCACAAAGGCAAACCCAGGAGGATTTCTCGCCACCCATACACTGCGCAGTGGTCCATAGTAGCCAAAAGCTCGCTCTAATTCTGTTTTGTTGCCATTGTTGCCAAGGTTACCCACATAGACCTTGCAGTCCAGCGGACAAGAGTCACGATGCATTGCTAGGACAAGAAAAAAAGAAGTTCACATATATTTAACCCAGCGCACGTGCTTGTTGACTTCCAAGGGAAGTCACTCTATTGACTACTTCCCCCTGAAACTTCAGCAGTGATGCACTGTGAGGGAGACATTGTTTGGAAGGGGCGAGAGCGGTGAGAGAAAACTTAAAACCCAACAAGAGAGCTGATATGCCATACTGAGACTAAAATTTACTATTTCGAGGAATTTCGTTTACTTTTACTGTTTAGATTTGCGGGGGGAGGTTCCCTGCGCCCTTTTTCCTGCTTAGCGCGGGGGGGTCTGCAGAGGGCGCAGCGCGGGGGAGGCTCCATTGTTCCCGGATCGGGATTACGATCAGGGCGATCCACGCACGAACGGGAGCGGGCAGCGCCATCTCCCGCCGAGGCCTGCGGGCAATGCCCGGGGATTCGCTCCGGAGCTGCTCCTCGGCACGCCGTGAGGGACCAGCGCTGCCGCTGGCGGACGGGCCGCGGCCACACCGCCCCCGCGGCACTTCCCACCCCGCCTGGCCTCACACCCCGCGGGGAACACGCCGAGAACGGGCTCCTCCCGGCAACCCGCCGCCTCCCCGCCCGGTTCCGCTCAGGGCCGCGGCAGCCGCCGCCCCAGGCCCGGCGTTACAAAATGGCGGCTGTTCTTTGTTTGGCGCCGCAGCCGCTTCCATCCGCCCTGCCGGGCACCGAGACCGCGGCTGCCGCCTCCCCCCCGCCCTCCGGGGTGAAGATCCTCACCGGTGCTTAGAGGGAGGGCGCGCGAAGGGAGCCCGCGCTAAACTCAGCCGACTCGACCCTCAGCGAGACCCCAGCTCCGCTTTTCCTCACTGGACAAAATGGCGGCTAGCAACGACCCCGCCCGCGTTTATATAAGGCCAGTCCTCTCCCACGTGATGCCAGGCGACAGCGAATCAGAGGTCGCCGTTGCGCTGATTGACAGGTGGCGTCGCGGCGTGCGCGCGCGAGGGCGGGCTCTTGGCGGCAATGGCGGGAGCGCTGAGGGGGCCCCGCCCGGGCCCTGGAATCAGGAGCGGTAACAGCGCTCTAACTGCCGGTTTTCCGGCTAACATAAAAAGAAAGTTTTATTTCCTTGTGTCTCTAGCCCGATGAGGTCCCTCCAGCTAGAGTTTATACCTATGAGCGCTTCAATTCTCTCAGACCCATTTCTCTCCCTGAGCTTTAAATAAATGTGTTGAGCAAACTGCTTCAAATCAGAGTTTTTGGTAATTTTTACGTCTGGGCTTTGCTTACTGAGGCACAAAGGACGGAAGTGATTTTTTTGTTCTTTTTTTTTTAGCGCTTGAGTAAACAAGAGGATTTGAATGGAGGAGTTTCAGTTACAGATACACAGTGCTGCTGATGTGCTTTGCCAAGCTCTCATTCATACACAACATTTGTACATACAACATGGGTTTTAATCTCTAATTAAACAATTAACTTGTTCCAAAGGGGGTGTCTTTGATAACAAACCACCTGATTTCTGTTATCAGGTAATAGAAATCCACCCAGGGTTGTTGCTGCAATAACCCCCCCAAAAACCTCCCCTCACAACCAGGCTGGGTTTAATCCAGACTTCAACTCTTTGCCATGGGCCAGAGAAGATAAATTTATCTGGTACAGGTATAATTACTAATACTTTTAATCATGTAATACACAAAAAGGCATTTTGAGTACAAATTAATGCTTGTTGACTCTGCTTTCCAGACAGGAACTGTGCAGAAGATGGGATATCCTTTTCTACCAAAATTCCAGATAATGCAACTGGAATTAAAAACAACCAGCTGAATTTTCAAAAATCTTTTGTGGAATCCTCCAGTATTTCTAAGAGCTTTTTCTCAGTAAAATCCTCAAAGGATCAAAACTGGCCATGGGACAGAAACACAACAATGATTTTGAGGTTATGAATGCTCCAAAGTATCTTTATTGTATATACAGTTCTATGAGAGTTACCTGCCTTTAATTAAGGAAATCTAATCCATTGTAATCTAAATTAGCTGATGGCTAATTTCCTGAGGCAACACAAACAAAGGAAATAATTTGAAGGTTGGAGCTGTTCAGCCATTTCACTTTGTGATTTCTTTGAGAAGGTGATTTCCAGCACTCACCTCCCTTCTCCAAGGGGGTTTGCAGCATTCCTAGACCCTTTCACATCACATAATGTGCATTTCAAACATGATTTAAGTTATGCAATAATTGATATTTAAAAAAGAAACAGAACAAATATTAGAGAGCAGCTTGGACAACCTTGTAATCCTAATGAAACTTTTAATTTCATACCAAAGTTACACATGATGTATGAAGATAATTCTGGGTGACAGACATGGAACAAAGGATTTATTCAGAAGCCAGCTCACCTGCTGCAAAGCAAACAGAGCACTCAGCACTCACCTAGGACATGTTACCTGCTCTATTCAGGCACTTCTTCCCTGGGGTTAAGCCTGTCACCACATTTTATAAATCACAGCCCACAAAAATCACATCATCCAAACATAATCTGTTTTCAGTTTGTTTTTGGTGTTATTCAGAAATTGAACATGGCCCATCACAGGGCACAAGGCAGAGCTCAGAGTGCTCAGCAAAATTCCCAGAGCTGAGGTTGGGATGTGCCAGCACAGCCACACAATCCTTGTGTCATTCCAAAGCCAGTGCTTTGATTGTGACCCAAAATGGTCCCCAAACCAGCCCTGTGCATGTCACATACATGGGAGCTTTATGCTACATCACTTCCCTCCTTCTTCCACGTTTGTGAGTGCTTGGAAAATCCTGCTGTGTTTGGAAAATCCTTCTTTATTTGGAAAATCATTCTCTATTTGGAAAATCCTGCTGTATTTGGAAAATCCTGCTATGTTTGGAAAATCCTGGGGCATTGCACTCACTGCCTTTACCACCTGTGTCCAATATTATTGGTTAAATGTTTTATAAACCCCCAGAGCAGGATCCAAGACCACACTGGTCTGCAGTGAGGTGTTCTAGTCAAGCTGTTGTTGTGGTTTCTGTGATTTCAGTCTCAGGGGAAAATGAACACGTTCTAGACGTTACGATTTCGAAGAAACCTCAGCTTTGTGAGCCAAATTTAAAGGATCACTGAACCACAGAATATTCTGAGCTGGAAGGGACCCACAAGAACCATCAAAAATCTACTCCTGGCCCTTCACAGGACACCCCAAAATCCCACCATGTGACTGAGAGCATTGTCCAAATGCTCCTGGAGCTCTGGATTCTTCAGGAGACAGATAATATTTACTGGAGAACACTTCTATCTGCAGGAGGATCTCTGAGAGCTGCTCCTCAAGCTAAACCAGACACCAGCAAAACCAGTTATTTACTGGCACAGTTCTGCCCACAGAAAGGCCTTTTGTGGGAAATGTCAGTGCTCAAACACAACAGGAACTGGTGGAGGGGATGCATCTTCAGTCAGAAACTGCACAAGGGCACATCTGAGCCTGCTGTCATGAGGTTCCTGTGGATTCACCCCATTTTCACATCCTGCCCATCAGCCAGCCCTGATGAAAGCTTTTTTCTGAAGAAACAAGACTTACACAAGCCTGATCTTTAGATATATTTCAGTACATGAGCTTATTCCCACACACTCTTCTGTTTAAAGGGTACAAGTCCCTCATTTCCTCACTTTTAAGACATATATTTTTACACAGTGAAAGCTTTTATCTCTACCTCAGACTTCATGTAAAGAGAGAGTGAAACAACAGACTGTAATTTATATATCACAGACCTAAAAGTAAGACACAGCACCAAGCACAGCATGTCCCCAAGACTCAGCACTCGGGGATTAATTAGTGTGACATTTCTTTATGTGGATGACATTTAATTGCTCATCCTTCATCCTCACCTTTCCAGGTGTGAGGCTTCTGCCACTGTTGGGGTCTCATGTCTAAGCTATTGGCACCACAGTGACATTCTCTTGCAGGGGCAGATCCCAGAGAGCTCCTTTTCATGGAGAGAGGGCTCATGGCACCAGGACACATCCCTCCTTTTTGTTTTGTTTGTACTCAGGTGAGGTCTTCAGGAGAGTTCTGCAACGCTGTGGAACCTGGGATAAGCTCAGAGAGCCCAGTGGGTGTTACAGAAGCTGCAAAAGGGACCTGAGGCTTTGTCTCGGCTTCACCTGAATTTGTTTTGCACACATAAAATATTCCATCTGGAGACAGTTTTGGGCAGAAAAGAGAACCAGCCCCAGGCTTGGCTTCAGGGTAGGTTTTGGAGGACAAAACACTCACCCTTGTTACTGTGTTCACACAGAGCTGTGAGTCCCAGGAGCTTCTGTAGATCTGGCTTGGAAACAGAAAATGGAAAATGAAAACAGTGAGCCTGAGTCACTGCTGTTCAACTCTAATTTTAATTCCCTGGAAGATGGGAGTTTTCTCTGGAATGACGCAGTGCACAGTGCACAGGGGCCACGATTTCAAACAGTTTGCCCCTTCCCAAATGAGATTGCTGGCACCTCTCCAGATGGCACAGGACTGTCCCCAGCAACAAGAGGGTGACACAGAAGAGCTAAAAGCACCCAGAAAGGAGGGGAAGCCTGGAGATGAACCTCTTAAAATGGTGATGGAAGCCATGGGTCTGCTGGCTCCTTCCTGGGGACAGAGAGCTGGTGATGCCCCTGGAGCTCCGAGTGCAGGTGTGATGCTGCCAAAATCTTCGTGGTTTGCTGGGAGGTGTCATTTCCTCCTGTTTCTGAGTGGGGGAGGCCAGGGAGGGCAAAGAGCCCTTTGGCAGCTGCTGCTCCTCCAGCAGCTCTGTTTGCCCTGAGTGTGGTCAGAGCGTTTCCTCTCGCAGGGCGGTGCCCGGCTTTCCACTCACAGGATTTCGGGTCTGTTGGGCTAAGAGCAGTAAGGGAAAAACAAAAAACACACAACCCAAAAATAATGGCAATAAAAAAAGAGTTGATGTTTTCGTCAGGGAAGCAGGAAGACTTCTGAAGCCCACACTCCTGTTATTGGTGAGTAACAGAGAACAGCAGATGGAAAAAATTCCTCAGATCTCTCAGCCCTCTCCCTACAGATAGAGGATCCCTTTGATGCAGCACAGTCTTTGTTTAATTAAGTTTTCACATCCCAGGCCAGAGGATCCCCCTTAGCCTAACGAGGCTATTTGCACATTTGCTTTGCTTTCTGTTCCCTCCCCCAGCTCTTCCCCCTCAGCTGGGCCTCCAGGCTTTCTCTTCCCTTTTTCTTTCGTGCCCTGCAGCAGGCCATATTCCCTTCCTCCCCCACCTGGCTCCCCGGGGAAAGGGCTGGAAAGCAAAACAAAGGAATCACTCCCTGGGAAACTGTAATTGGCACAACCCTGCTGCTCCAAAACTCCTGCTCAAGGTGAGGGAACAGCGAAAGGCCCTCCCAGGCAGGGAGCAGGGAAAGCTGGAGGGAGGGAGAGAAGGCTTTGAAGCCAAGGCTGGAGCCTTTGATGGCTCCAAAAATGCTGTGGAGGATGCCCTGAGGGGACCAAGCTCTGGTCAGCCCAAATCCCTCCAGCAGAACAGGTTCCTGCTCCTCTCTTCACTGCTCAGGCCTCTCATAGAGGTCAATTTATCTAAAAATATGTAAAAATATCACCTGGGAGTGCTGGTGGTACAATTTCCCCCTGTGACAGTAGCACTGACCCCGTTACAGCTGGGAACATTTCCTCCTGTGTGCAATGGACACATTTTATGTTTTCTTTAGAAATGTTGTATCTCTCATGGCTATAGGATAACCCTGGTGCAGTCAGACCTCAGGGAGATGTCACAAAGTGATGACCATGGTTATTCTGACTTCTCCAGAGTCCTTTGGTGGAAGGAAATGGCTGGTGGAAGGGCAAAGCCATGGCAGTGTGAGATGTCCCAAAGTGATGACCATGGTCACAAAGTGCTGACCGTGGTTATTCTGATTTCTCCTGAGTCCTTGGTGGAAGGGCAAAGCCATGGCAGTGTGAGATGTCACAAAGTGCTGACCATGGTTATTCTGACTTCTCCAGAATCCTTTGATGGAAGGAAATGGCTGGTGGAAGGGCAAAGCCATGGCAGTGTGAGTGATGACCATGGTTATTCCGACTTCTCCAGAGTCCTTGGTGGAAGGAAATGGTTGGTGGAAGGGCAAAGCCATGGCAGTGTGAGATGTCCCAAAGTGATGACCATGGTTGTTCTGACTTCTCCAGAGTCCTTGGTGGAAGGCCAAAGCCATGGCAATGTGCTGTCACCACCAGAACTCTCTCCAAGTGCCCCTGTCCTGATCCCACGTCACCATCTCTGCTTGTGGTCGCTCAATTGATGTTTTTTCCGGTGGAGAAGCCGTAACTGCATCCAATGAAAACCAATTGTACGCTGGAGACTTGAAAAGTTCATGGATGAATTGTCCCAGATGTTTCTCACAGGACTTTGGCCAACGCTCATTAATCCTTGAAGATGTAACCAAGGGATCCACAGCAGATAATTTGGTGTAACAGTGTAAGTGCTAACGAATGTCAGCCTTAATTGGTGACACACTCTAATGAGTAACACTTTCTTTAATGATCAAGACTCAGGTAATGAAATCAGGAATGTTTATTGGCTGTCTCAGACAAGCTGCCTTGAGGAACACAATGAAAAGCAATTTGGTGTCCATGGAAGCTGGAGAACAGAGGCTGTGAAGTCCTGCAAGGGTCGGTCTGTGCAGGACAACGTGTCTGCATCCACCTGAGCCTGGCTTTGTCAGGAACACAGCCCTGTGCCTATGGGAAAGCAATCCACGGCTTCAGAAAACACCGAGCAAATGATCTTTGCAATCCTCCCAGGGAATTGCTCCTCAGAGGTGACAAACACATTCACTGACTTTCACTTTGAGAAGTAGGAACTGGTCCTCTTAAGCGGTTCCAGCCTAATTATCAAGCCACATCCTGAGTATCCAAATTCTATTGAAATTACCTGCCTAGAGGTCATACAGTGAATATAAAACCTTGTGTGGTGTCAGCTTGCAGGGTTTCAAAACATATCAGAATTTGGCTTTTTTGCCTGTACTACCACTTGCACTTTTATTGTTTAGTGAGTTTTTCCTATTTTCCAAAATTTCAAATGAATTCTTTTACTGTGCAATCAACAGATTTAAATTAAATTTGTACTGAATATGAAAATCCAGTGGGATCTTATTCTGGTTGCCCAGAGCAGCTGTGGCTGTCTCTTCTCTGGAAGTGTCCAAGGCCAGGTTGGATGGGTTTGGAGCACCCTGGGCTGGTGGAAGGTGCCATGGCAGGGAGTGGGATGGGGAGCTTTAAGCTCCTTTCCAGCCCAACCATTCTGGAATTTTATTATTTACCAGCTCCTGAGATTTGCTGTGAGTAACTGTACTTGCTTGAACACGTCCAGAGGAGGGATACAAGGCTGGTGAAGGGCTTGGAACACAAGCCTATGAAGAATGGCTGAGGGAGCTGGGGTTGTTCAGCCTGGAGAAAAGGAGATTCAGGGGTGACCTTATCACTCTCTACAGCTCCTGAAAGGTGGCTGTGCTCAGGTGGGGTTGGTCTCTGCTCCCAGACAACCATGAACAGAACAAGAGGACACAGCCTTAAGCTGTGCCAGGGGAAGTTTAGATTGGATATCAGAAAAAAAGTCTTACCTGAAAGAGTGATTGGGCATTGGAATTGTCAGCCCAGGGAGGTGCTGGAGACACTGTCCTGGATGTGATTACAAAAATCCTGGATGTGGCACTCAGTGCTGTGGTTTAGCTGATGAGGAGGTGTTAGGTCATAGCTTGGACTAGATGATCTTAAAGGTCTTTTCCAACCTAGTTCATTCTGTGATTCTGTAATTCTGTAACTGGGTTTTGCTGACTGTACATTGCAGTCATCACCAGTACTGTTAATTTAGATTCCTCTTACCCAACTCAGGGTCCACACCTGAGCCATAAGGACAGGAAAGGAGCAAAATCTATTTCCACACCAGAGACACTTTTTCTGGATATCCCCTATCCATCATCTTGGGGCACAGCAAAGCTGTGCTAGAATCAAAAAGTTCTCACAAAACAGGAGAGACTGCAAAGGAAGAAGAAACTGCCTGCAAAGCTGTGATCTTGTCTTTAGTCAGAGCTGAATATTTTAAAATCCAAGATGTATTACTGCTGGAGCTGTCTCGTTTCCCTGGCACAAGGTGTTAGTCACAGAGGGCTGTGCAGCCCATTCCCATTGTTCTGAGCTCCCTGGGCTGCTATAAAAGGTGCTCAAGGGCCCTCAGTGTCACTGCACTGGAGCATCACCACGGGGCTGGCAGGAGATTCTGCAGGCCAGGACTTCCCTGGGATCCAAACACCACCAGTAAGTGGATAATGTTCCTTTTGTAACTGGGAGATGATTTTAATTAATGTAGAGTTTAGTGTCGATCACAGTGGCAAAATGTCATTTCTCTATTGTGTCTGAGCAGTTCTGCATTAGCATAACTTCAAATATCCCTCAGCATTTAAACACACACATCTCTATGGATATTTATGTGCATGTATCTGCATTTAATACACATGTTTTTCATCAGAGCTAATACCCACTTGTTATTTCACATCTAGTTTGATTTCAACATATTGCCCAAGAAAATTACTCACAAATTACTAGGGCAGGCTTATTAAGAACAAACTTGTTCCAAGCAAATACAGAACTGATTTGTATTTATGTTCTATTAATGTATAATTTGCTTTATTATCCAGTCACTGACAATATTCAAGTTAAGTCTTTTGAGGAGATGCTGAATTTTTTACAATCCCAAATTTCTTCTGCACAGAAAGAATTATTCCTACAAAAAATTGTTCAGGAACTTGTCTTTACTACTCTTACATAACAACTTAAATGCTAGGACTTTTTGTTTTCCCTCCAGGTTTTGATGTAACAATTATTACAGGAATAAAGGCTGGAGCCAATCCTAAAGCAGAGTACAGTCATTAATACCAAAAATGCAGAAATTTTAGGGCTAGACCTGGCAATAAAGGTGTGGTGGGGTTGAAGGGATGTGTAGGTGTGGGTGTACCAATGCCATGAGCAGATGTAGAGCTGGATGAAATGATAACATAGATTATAATAATCATTTTTAATTGCACAATTACATCTTCTAGTTGTCCTTTCCATAAGCCAGAAATCCACTTCTTCACAGAAAAGAAGTCCAGCATCAGTCTAACATAATCCTGGATATTTGGGTGTCAGCACTTGTCTTGCTCATGGAAAACATTGTGTTAATTGAAGGCCCAAACCCCAGGGCTCTGAGCATGTTTTAACTTGATAATCCTGCTCCACCTTAAATACCTTTTGGGTTTCATGATTTTCAGCAATCCTGATCTTTGTGTCAAATTGCTGTGAAGTTTTTTGATCAGGAGGTTCTCTTCCAGTCCTAAAATAATTTTTTGTGCTTGCAAATGCACAAGACAAAATGTTATTTGAGAGGCAGCAGTGGGAAAGGAGATTTAAAGCAAGGAAATGCAGAAATATTCTGTGAATCCTGTCCATCCTTTCCTGTCTATGTTACAAATACACGATCTGGGATGACTGGGAGGTCCTGGGGTGTTTTACCACAGCACAGGGCTCCACTCTCACCCCTGCTTAAAGGCTGAAATTCATTTTGTCAGGTGAAAGCAAGAACAGAGGAAAAGATTTCTGGTCACACTGCCAGCTTCTGGTCCTGTGGAGCTGATTTAAAGAAGAGAGAAAATGTTCCTGCCCCAGAGATCTCTGCAGACAGTTACATGTTTGGCAATTCTGTTTTTTGCCTGTTTTACAATGGGCCAAGACCTTGAAAAGTAAGCAATACTACCTTTTTTCTTCATTGATATTACTAAAAAACTGCTCACTTTTGATTTCATGGGCTGTGTTCTGCACTGCTTTTATGACATGGCAGAAGAAAAATTTGATGTATTTGATACAGCACCATTTACCTCACCCTCTATGCAGTATAAAATTAAACCAATTGCATTTTTAGCTGTGTAACATGGACCACATTTCAGCTGTCACTTTGAAACACAGTGTGGCAAATCACATAAGGATGCTCAGCAGAAGCCATGGAGATGGCACATGCTGAAATTCCATATTTAGGCTCCCATTCAGATCCAAATCTGCAGTAGGAGCCTATAGCTGCAGTGAGATCTTATCTAAGCAGCTTGGAATGCTGAAATATTTGCATCTGAGATTTAGCCTGCCCTCCTCAGTCAAGAGTTGGCTCAAAAATTCTGGTGCATCTGAAGAAAATAGGAGTTTGGTTTTATTTCATGGACATCAGTGATTTCAGGTAAATTACTCCTGAGTTACAACTCTGGAAGGAAAGAATCAAACCCAAGAGTTCTGTAACACTGAGGTGATGGAAAAGGAACTTATTCAGCTATTGAAACCTCTGAAAACAATCTAAATTTGGGAAAGACCAAATTGTCAGTCTCCCCAGCTTACCTTTCCTAAGAAAGAGGAGATTCAAGGCAACCTTTGGGAATAGCAGAGCATTTCAGCTTTGCTGGAATCTGAAATGCAGGGAACTCTCAGAACTCTGGGCCTGCAAGCCAAAGATTAGAATTAAACACAAGATTTGATCTGAGACTTTAGAAAAGGCTTCTAAACTTAGGTGCTAGAAGCAAGAATGTGGATTTATAGTTTAAAGCAGAGACACATTAAAGTAAGTAGAAAAAAGTTTAGAGTTTTAGAGTACAGTACTGTAGGTTTGTGTGTCTTAACATGATTGGCTAAGAAAGCTTACACTGTAACATTCATCCTTAAGATGAAATATTTAAAGATTAAATAAAAAACATAAATATCCTTATTTACAGTGCTTTGTTAGTTAATAAATCCTTAAAAACTCTTATAACTAGAGGTCTTGAGACCTTCTGAGCCATGCAGTGAAGATGTGAGCTGAACTCACCCTTCCTGCCTATGTAGAATATAGAAAAATAAAATCACACAATCTGAAAAAACTCAAAAATCCCATCTCTAAATTAATTCAAAATTCCTTCCAAATCCCCACAAGCCTCCCATCTGCAGGAATCTTTAGGCTTCCTGTCAGGCTGCTGGAGCCTGAGGCACCTCCAGCGCTCCTTGCTCAGCGCAGAGAAGCATCTGGGAAGGATGGATGGGGGATGGATGGATGATGGATGGATGGATGGATGGGATGGGATGGATGGATGATGGATGGATGGATGGATGGATGGATGGATGGATGGATGGATGGATGCATGGATGGATGAGGATGGATGGATGGGGATGGATGGATGGATGGAGGATGGATGGATGAGATGGATGGATGGATGGATGGATGGATGGATGGGGATGGATGGGGATGGATGGATGGATGGATGGATGATGGATGGATGGAGGATGATGGATGGATGGAGGATGGATGATGGATGGATGGATGGATGGTGGAGGATGGATGATGGATGGATGGAGTGGATGGAGATGGATGATGGATGATGGATGGGTGGATGGAGATGGGGGATGGATGATGGTGTGGATGGATGGATGGATAGATGGGGGATGGATGGATGATGGATAGATGGAATGGATGGATGGATGGATGGATGGATGGATGGATGGATGGACAGATGGATGCATGGATGCATGGATGGATGCATGGATGGATGGATGCCAATCAGCATCTCCTGTGCCTGACCCCACGTTCCTTCCCCGCAGCAGGAGGGCGCTGACCGAGCACCAGCTCCTGCACGACAAAGGGAGGGCGGTGCAGGGGCTGAAGCGGCTGCTGTGGCTGCAGCACGCCCTGGGTGCCGTGCACACGGCCAGCAGCAGGGACACCCCGCTCCCCAGCGCCAGCTGGGACTCGCAGGAGAGCCAGGATCCCTCTGATTTCAACAGCAGCGATGGAGAGGGGGCTGCCAGCCTGCTGAGGATTCCAGGTTCCAGCCAGCTGCTGGAACAGATGGAAGCTCAGGGGCTCCTCCCACTAAAGCAGCTGGATGGGAGGATCCCAGAGGGTAACTGGGACCCACAGCACCTTTTCAAGCCCCTCTGACTACTCCCAGCAGTGTCAGCCCAGCATCTGTCCCTGGCTTTACACGTGCACCGCTGAGGGAACAGCTCCAGAACAAAGGGGAACAGCAAAATGAAAACCCTTAAGGGCACTCACTCCTCCAGGTGTTCACAGAGACCCTCCCACAGAGGGTCAGGGTCAGGGTTGGTGTCAGGATCCTCTCCCATCTGAGTGCTCTGTGAGATCCAGAACTCCAACAGGTCCCTTCTCTTCCCCTGCCAGGGCCCTCCATCCCATCCCATCCCATCCCATCCCATCCCATCCCATCCCATCCCATCCCATCCCATCCCATCCCATCCCATCCCAGGGATCCTGCAGCCAGCTGGAGCTCCTGGAGCTCACACCAGCAGGAAGTTTGGGTCATTAATCTGCACATTCACAGCCCAGTGTTTTGACCAAGAACTTTAACTCTGAACACAGGCTCTCTTCCATTCACACCTGCCTGCAGTAATTTCACACTCTGCTCTAGTAATCACTTTTCTTATAGTTACAAAGGATTTTCTCTGCTCCCTCAGCATGCAGACTGTTTTAGGCATCTCAGACCCTCAGGTTTTCCTTAATTTTTTCAGGCAGAAGTTGGCAGTGATTCCCATTCAGCCAAAGCCCCAGACACCCACCTGGTTCTGCTGGTGGAGGAGATGAGAATGAGCTCTCAGGGTTCCTCTCTGAGCCTTTTGTTCCACATTTCCTTTTCTTTCCTCAAGTGAAATCTTCTCCAAGAGCTCCCACAGCAGCAGGAAAACTGATTCAAGAGGCCATTTGTGTTTCCTGAGAGGTGCCACTGGATTTTGCTGTTCACCTTTGATAACAAACAGATCATGTCTGTCTAAGCAAAGCAAGGTCCAGTTTAACTGTAAAGCCAGTCTTTCAGAAGTTAAATCTGTCATGTGTGTTACAAATATATCAGCTTTTCCATTGTGTAGGGACACTGTTTTAAATCCTGAAAAATTTCCTCTGTTGCTGATAGACTTCAACTGTGCTGAATGCAGTTCTCTGTCAAAAATAAAAACCCTTTTCACCCTCTTAATTGCACCTGGGTTTTAATTTTTGCTTTGGTAGAAATGTAAATAAAATGAAGCACAACAACATTTCCCCAATGTGTCTACATATCTGGGATGAGTATTAGTTATGTCATTCCTCACAGATCCCTACTAGGTTCTCAAGGCCAGTCAAACCATTATTGAAGCTGATGGTTTCAGATATTTCAGGTGAGCTGGGAGGGTTAGGGATGAAAAACTGAGTTTGTTGAGCTGGAATGTGGGAACTCTTCCTCATCAGAGTCAGAGGATGGAGCCCCAGGGACCTGACTGTGACAGCTCAAAGCTCTGGGAAATGATCCTGTCCTGCCCAGCACGCTGTGGATCAGCCTCTGTATCCTTCTAAATGCAGTTTCCTCAGGAACTGAGGGGTTGTTTCCTTGATCCCTGAGAGGCAGAGGTGATTTGGTGGCTTGGTGGCCTCTGTCCCTGGCACACCTTGCTCCTGTGGCCATGGCTGATGTGTATCACCCCTATGGGGATGGGAAAAGCCAACCTCCCCTGGGCGAGCCCAGGCTGTGTGCTGGGAGGCTGCAGGTCACCATTGTGGGAAGTTGGAAAGGCAGCCAGGACAGGGCTTCCCATGCCGGGAGGAGCACCCAGGAGCATCCTAGAGACATGGCAGTGTAGGTACACAGTTTGTGGTAACTGGGAAAGGGGCTGCAGCTGAGCCTCATCCCAAGGGCTACAGCTGTGCTGGTCAGGTGAACAGCACTGAAGGTAACGAGCCATGGAGTGCCCAGGTGTACTGACCAACCACAAAGGGAAGGAATCTATGGGGCAGACAGGATCTATGGGGCAGAGGGAATCTGAGGCAGGATTTCAGGATCTATGAGGTACAGGGGATCTGCAGGGCAGGATCTATGGGGCAGAAGGAATCTATGAGGCAGGATTTCAAGACCTATGGGGAAGACAGGATCTATGGGGCACAGGGGATCTACAGGGCAGAATCTATGGGGCACACAGATGCAGTGCATGTATCATAAGGATTTAAAAGGTTGTGCTGAAGAACAAGAAAGGGCAGACTCTTGCAGCCTTCTGAGGTGACACGATGTCACTCTGTATGGGCTTGAAGCCTTCCGCTGTGGTACGGTGTTACTCTGTATGGGCGAATGCTTAAAGCCTTCTGAAACTGCACGGCGACACTCTGTGTATCGTGGGCATCTCAACTGTGCCGTATGCCGGGACACCGCAGGCAGCCCGGCGCCTCTGGCCGGAGCAGAGGAGCGCAGGGGCTGCTCCGGCTCGCTCGGGTCCCCGCGCGGTTCGGGTCCCGTGCTCGGGGCGGCCTCGGGCGCGGCGCAGGCGCTGCGGGCGGGGGCGGGCGGGCGCGGGGCTCCGCCCGGCGGGGCGGGCCGGGCGCGGGGCGCCTGCGCTGCCTTAGCGGTCCCTGCGCCGCCCGTCCCGGCCGGGTCGCTGTGGGTGCGGGGGGCGGCGGTGGCCCCGGTCCGAGCCCCCCACCCGCCGCTCCGCAGCCGGGACCGCGCCTCGCCTGCAGCTGCTGCCGCCCCTCCCGGGGGCTCCGGGTAAGCCGCTCCCGCCTTGTTCCTACGGGCGCCCCCCACCCAGCGCTCCGCATCCTCTCCCCGCCCTCCTCTTTCTCTCTTTCCCTTTTTCCCCGCGGGCCCTTCGCCTCTCCCGGGGAGCGGAGCCCGGAGCGCTCAGCGGGGCTGGGGGCGGCCGCGCTGTGGGCCCGGGGCCGGCGGGGCTCCCCTGCTCCTCCCGTGTTGGTGGCTCGGGCCCCCTTTGTCCGCTCCGGGGATGCTGCCGGGCCCCTCCGCCGCTCGGGCCACGCCGGTGTCACCTCCCCGCTGCGGGGGCGTCCAGCCCCGCTCCGTCCCGCTGCCCCCGGGAGGGTCGGCGGGCTCCGAGCGCCCATCCCCGTGGAAAGGGCCCCGAGCACCAACAGGTGGTTTGGCACCGATGCTTTCTCTTTTGTTCCCCTTCCCTTTTTATTTTCCCTGCACATCTTTCTGTCAGAGAATTTTCCTGGTTTGTTCTCTAGGAAGTGAAAACCGCCCGTGGGTTTTACAGCTCCCACTCAGTGCCACAGAGTGTCTGACCCCAATTCCGGGGGCAGCCCCCATTTCTGGGAGTGTAAGCACTCACCTCTTGGGGTGTAACCCCATATCCAAGGATACTCACAGAGCATGACCCCTTCCACTCGTGTCTGTCACTCTGAGCTGCTCTTGCATAAAGCCATGATTCCACCTCGCATAATTCCATAATTCCATCTCAAAAGCCACCCAGCTGGAGATGGTCACCAGCTCCTGTCCCTGAGGAACCTGTGAGGACAGCACACACGTAGCTGCTGTCTGGGAAGGAGGTGGTTTGCAGGGTCCTGCCTCGTAAAGATCTGCAAAAAGTGAACAGAAAGAGTCATTCGAGCGTGTTGGCAGCACCCAGGGTTATAAAAATGGGAAGTGTCTCACCTATTTTGTCTGCAATTTCTAGTAAAAGTAGCGAAACTCTGTTACCTTACTGCAGGTTACGTGGTATGCAGGAGAAGCAGGGTAAGGTGTAGTTGTACATGTGAAATCTTTGGGGTTTTTTAATGCATATCAGGAAATAGAGCTGGGGTGCCAGATACACTGAAGCTGCTACACACCAGTATTTATATATTGTATTCTCAGAAACAGAAAGGATATTAAAATACATATATCTTTCTTAGATATAAATATGTCAGATACACTGGGTTTGGGTTTTTGGCTATTTTTTAAACAACAACTTGCTCAAAGGCAGTTATCCTCTGGATTTGGCCAAATTTCTTAACTAGATGTTTTTCTAGTAAAATTGCTTAAGGACAACTAAATGTCCTCTTTGCTCATTCTTCAGTTGCTCTCTTATTGGGATAACTTTCAGGATTTAGATAAATTTCACAGCAGAAGAGCCAGTAAGCAACTGGTGGAGTTATTTCTGCAAGGGTTATGGGAAGAATAACTTCTGGATTAGATGTTTCAGTGTGATATTCCTGAATTTTGAGCATTCATTGAAGATAGAACGTGGTGGCAGCAATAAACATTTGCAGTGCTGGCTTAAATTGCGGTTTTTGAGGCTCAAAGTTTCTTAAGTTTCCTTCCCTTTAATTTCAGATCAAAAAATGTTCAAAACAGGAAGTTTGACTTGTACCTTTTATTTTGTAAGACTTTTCCCTGCTTAGCTTAAACTGGTGATCTTTGTTATTAAAATCTGAACTCTGTGATTAAGCACCACTTAATGGGTATGGATTCTTGTTTGAAGATTATTTGTCATTTATAATGTTTGATGTTCTTCCCTTCTCCTCTCCCACCAGCCATGGCCATGACAGGCCCTACACCGTGCTCATCCATGAGTAACCACACCAAGGAGAGAGTCACAATGACAAAGGTGACATTGGAGAACTTCTACAGCAACCTCATAGCTCAGCACGAGGAGCGAGAGATGAGGTAAAAATCCTTCTTGTTTCCCTTCCATGCTGGATAACAGCCAAAAGTTATATTGAATGGATTTTGTTTTCAAAGCAAAAATAATAAAATCTTCTGGTTTCTGTTGGAAGGGACCTTAAAGCTCATCCAGTTCCACTCCCTGCCATGGGCAGGGACACCTTCACTGTCCCAGGGTGCTCCAAGCCCCATCCAGCCTGGCCTTGAGCACAGCCAGGGATTCAGGGGCAGCCACAGCTGCTCTGGGCACCTGTGCCAGGGCCTCAGCACCCTCACAGCCAGGAATTCCTTTCAATATCTCATCCATCCCTGCCCTCTGGCAGTGGGAAGATATTTCCTCTTACCTGTTCTTCCAGGCTCTTGTCCCCAGTCCCTCTCCAGCTCTCCTGGATCCCATTTAGGCCCTGGCAGGGGCTCTGAGCTCTCCTTGGAGCCTTCTCTCCAGGCTGGGCATTCCCAGCTCTCCCAGCCTGGCTTCAGCCCTTGGAGCATCTCTGTGGCCTCCTCTGGACTCTCTCCAGCAGCTCCAGCTCCTTCCTGTGCTGGCCCCAGGGTTGGAGTTCCCTCTGCAGGTGGGGTCTCACCTGAGCAGGGCAGAGGGGCAGAGTCCCCCCTCAAATGCTGCCCACACTGGGGGATCAGCCCAGGGCTCAGTGGGGTCTGCCCTGGGGCATGTCCAGCTCTGCCTCACCAGCACCCCCAAATCCTCGTGCCAGGGCTGCTCCCAGTCCATTCTCTGGGTTTTGCTGGGATTGCCCTGAGCCATGTGCAGGAGGACAATGGTGGGAGCAAGGAGGGGCTGCTGTGAGGAGTCAGTGCTGGGACTGACCTGAACTTGGGCACCTCTTTAAGTCCAATCCAGCAATGCACTGCACTGAGCTGTGTGGCTTAACTTGGGCTGGAACCCTCTAATTTGCTGAATATCCTCAATTGTGGCACTTCTGCTGTTCTCCCAGCTTGCCATGGAGGCTGTAACCAGAATGTGGAAAATGGTTCAGGGTTGGTTTGGCTTTGCTGCTTAACAAACTCCCCAATGCCTGCTCACTGCAAGAGCTGCAGAAACGAGGAAGCAATTTAGAAATAAATACTAATGTGCAAAGATACTTGCTTCAAGGCTTCTGATGAGTAAAGAGAGACTGAGGTCCAGTTCAGGCAGAAAATATCACTGATTTAATTAGTTTCTTTGTCCTCACAAAGCTCTTGCCTTTAAAATTTATTTACTTACTATGAGCACTGTTATGTATTCCCAAAATCTCAGATTTTTTTCTGTTTAGTATTAAGACCTTGTCTGAACAAACAGACTGGACTTTATGAGTTAAATGTTTTTTGTAGCAATACATGTCTGTGGGTGTGTAATTTGGAGTTTAAATGGTGTTGACACTGTACCCTGAAGTGCAGATTGACCTATTAGGGATATTTGGGGGAATTTCAGCATGGCTTTGGCATCACCCAGTCCTGCTGAGCTGTTTAATTCTGTGTAATTCAGATTTTGCTACTGGAGTTGCCGGTTTGTGTGGGCTGGGGTCACTGGGCAGGGCTCACTGGTACCTGAGCATTTTCATTGTGCCTGATTGTGAAGTGATAACCCCAAATATTATCACATCACAGCAGCTGCAGAGAGCCCCAGGAGACAGGGGGAGGATCTTGCAAAGAATGACTTGCAGAAAGAAGGAATTTTTTAGTAATTTGTAATGTCCCAAACCATTCAGCCAGCTGTAAATATGACTGGCACTGGGAAAAAGCTCCAGAGGATAATCATTACAAATGTCCCCTGAAGTCATTCCCCTTCTAAAGTCTTCCTTCCTCCTTTCTTTTCTCCCAAATAATCCCTTTGTACTAAGACTGTAAATATTTCTGATTCTTTAAGGAGGAGAACATGTACAGACAAGTTTCCCCTTCCCAAATATTTTGAGTATTTCAGGGATTAGGAAATCCAAAATAACTTTTCTCATCTTGCATGTGAATAGTTTGAGATGCAGAGAAATTTTAAATGTGTTTGAATACCAGTTCTTCCTGGAATAAGTGAAATTTTGGTGTTTAAATGCTTCTTATGGCTCTGGCCTGAAGTGACTTGCCCAGGTGTCAGAGAGAGATAAGAACAGAACCCAGATCTCTCAATTTGTATTTGTGTACAGCAAAAATGTACACTTGAATAACCTGTGGAACTCAAGGCAGGTTTAGTTTAATAAAACCAGGGAGGACAGGATTGGAATTATAAAACTGCATAGTAGATTCTTCAAAATTAATTTCCTGTCTGAGTCTCTTGTACATCTTTACCCTCATAACTTGCTGGCACAAACCAGAGGTTGTGGATATGTGCACCTTGTTAAGAAACAAAGTTAATGATTCAACCTGGGGTTTTTTCTAATTTAATTTAAAAAGCAAGGTTAATGATTCAACCTTTATTTTTCTAATTTGTCTCTGCTCTAGACAAAAGAAACTGGAACAAATGATGGAAGAAGAAGGCCTAAAAGACGAAGAGGTAATGAATGTGGAAAAACTATCTTAATGGTTAAATACAAGAAATTTTCTTTTTCTAAATGGAGATCTGGGATCTTTCCTTGGAATTGTTGTGGTCCCTGTGGAAATCACCTGCAGAGCTCTCACTGGGGTCTCTTAAACTCTAGAAAAGGATCAGGAGGTCGGCACATGCACAGAAGGAGACGGAGTTCCTTCGCCTCAAGAGAACCAGGCTGGGACTGGAGGACTTTGAGTCTCTCAAAGTAATAGGCAGAGGAGCATTTGGAGAGGTGAGTCCAGAAAAAAATGACTGCTTGTGTTTTTAACTGGCTCTGGTGTTTGTTAAAGACTTGCTCAGTTTATACAAGCAAAAGGAACAACCACAGATTGACTTTAGCTGAACAGTCACGTGCAGCTGTTTTTTACCTAATAAATGCTGTTCAAGGCATCCTGTGCTTTAAAGGAAACAGGATGATGTTGAAAATGATCTGATGGACAGCTAAAAGCAGGTTTGCAGTGGGTTTTAAAGGGGAACTTCTGGGGCTGGACTTAGGGAGAGGTGGAGGGAGGGCCCTTGCAAAGTCTCTTGTGGTGGCCTTCAGAGAAGGGGCTTTGGACCACCTGCTTTAGGTGTATATTTTTTTCTGATTTAGAGATTGGGTAATTGAGAAGTGTTTTAAAGACTTTTCTATTTTTAGTCTCCTGTGAAGAGTGAGACAATACAAATGTTAGAATTTACACCATCACAATCAGAAGTTAACTATTTCTTAATTACAATATATTATAAGTGTTTCTTGGTCTATCAGTTTTTGCTGTCCTATGTTGTAAATGCTTTAAGGCTAGTTATCTAAAATTATTCTTGGTGGGCATTATATATATATATATATATATATATATATATATATATATATATAAAATATATACTATATATATTATATATAATATATATATTATATATATATATATATACTATATTATATATATGTAATATATACTATATATATTATGTATAATATAAAAATAATTAACATATATTTAATATATATTAAAATAAGATATTAACTAAATTAATATTTAATACATACTTAATATTATATATAAATATTTGTACAATAATATAAATACACTATACATATATATTATATAAATATACAAATATATAGTATATGTTATATTTATTTATATATATTTACAGTGTATTTCTTTTAAAACTTGTTTCTAATTCTATTTTTCTCTCAACAATGTTTATCCTATTCCATAATATTTCAGAGTTAATATTTCTTATCCTACTCCATAATATTTCTAAGTTAATATTTCTTACCTCAAAGTTTCCATACAAATATATACTATGTAACTTTCTATTAAACTTTAAGAATTCTCTACAAATCTATTTCCTACAGGTGTGAATCACTCATGGTCCTCTGTTAAAATAACTGCAGCTCTTAGCATTAACAGCACTTTCTGCCATTGCTGTGCACTGTCTAATGGTTCTGGTGTTTTACAACCTGAGATGATTTCATGAAATGGAAGCCAAGGGTTTGCTACCCAGCTTTGTGAAGAGCTGTGCTGGGTTTGATCAATGTGTGTGTGCCCCCAGGTGCGCCTGGTGCAGAAGAAGGACACAGGGCACGTTTATGCCATGAAGATCCTACGCAAAGCTGATATGCTTGAGAAGGAGCAGGTGAGGAACACCCCGAGCAGGAGCTGGGCCATGGATCACTCTGTGCTGTGTGCAGAGCAGGAATAGGCTTCTGTGCTTCAATAGTTAAAAATTCTGGGTTTTTTGTGTCTTTTCTTATAAAGGAAATAAGTCAGAAAAATCTCTGAATTCACAAGGACTTCTTTTCTAGTGGGCTCTTTCAACACAAAGTTCTGTGCGAATGATTCAGTGTTTTACTGCACTTCTGACTTGCAGGATCAGATATAAATATAAAGATATTTATATCAGAGATACAACTGCAAGAGCTTGGATCACTCTGTGGTGTGTGCAGAGCAGGAATAGGCTTCTGTGCTTCAGCAGCTGAAAATTCTGGGGGGTTTTGTGTCTTTTCTTATAAAGGAAATAAGTCAGAAAAATCTCTGAATTCACATGGACTTCTTTTCAACACTAAGTCCTGTGCAAATGATCCAATGCAGACTTCAAGGCCAGTGTTTTACTGCACTTCTGACTTACAGGATCTGATATAAATATAAAGATATTTATATCAGAGATACAACTGCAGGAACTGTACCATGGATCACTCTGTGTGCAGTGCAGGAATAGGCTTCTGTGCTTCAGTTTAAAAATTCTGGAGGGTTTTGTGTCTTTTCTTATAGAGGAAATAAGTAAAAAAAATCTCTGAATTCTCAAGGACTTCTTTTCAACACAAAGTCCTGTGCAAATGATCCAATGCAGACTTCAAGGCCAGTGTTTTACTGCACTTCTGAAGTGCAGGATCAGATATAAATATCAGATACAACTGCTGGAATTCAGACTCAGAGACATAAAGCAGCAGCATTTAATATATTTAAGGCTTTCCTTTGCTTTCCAGTACTTCTGGATATGTAATGATCTGGGACAGTCATGTCCCAGCATGACAGCACTGGGATGAAGCTCTTGTGTTTTCAAAAAGAGATCTAATGATTAGGTGTATTTGTAAAGAATTGAGATTTTTGTTTATAGGATTTATATAATGTACAGGTTTACTATATAGTTATATATAAAATATATATAGATGTATATATAATAGGTATAAAATATATGTATATAATTAACCACATGTTGAATATTCTGATAGTGTTTCTGCCTTTGTGCAGAAATTTGACTTTTGTCTTCTCAGAATTTGATGCTGTTCAGAATAATAATTGAATTGCCTGTGAAATATATGAATTTAATAAAACTTATCCAGTGCACTGTGTGTGTGCAGGTTGGCCACATCCGTGCAGAACGGGACATCCTGGTGGAGGCAGACAGCTTGTGGGTTGTGAAGATGTTCTACAGTTTCCAGGACAAGCTAAACCTCTACCTGATCATGGAGTTCCTGCCTGGAGGTAACTCTGGAATGCAAGGGCTGCTCTCCTTTTGTTTGGGGATTGGTAATTCCTTCATTAGAAATGCAGTCTGGGACTGGAGTGCACGTGGTGTTTGTACTGTACATCTGGAAGGGAACAAGATTTCTGCTTTTTAGGGTACTGAGGTGTTTGGGCAGGCTTGAGGTTTCCTGTTTGGGTCTTCAAGCTGCAGGTATTTAAACTTGGCTTTCATATACTTCTGTTTAAACCTGGCTTTAATATTCTCTAGTTCCTGCCCTTGCTTTGCCCTGGCTGTCTGTAGAGCAAGAGCATATCCAGGTTTGGCAATCTCTGCTGGTTTTAGCTGAAATAGCTTTTTTCTAGAAATGTCTTCAAACTCAGTGAGAGTGGAGCCTGTGTGTTCACCTCTGGGGGGTTTTCCAGGTGACATGATGACATTGTTGATGAAGAAGGACACTCTGACAGAGGAGGAGACACAGTTCTACATCGCTGAGACCGTGCTGGCCATTGACTCCATCCACCAGCTGGGATTCATCCATCGTGACATAAAACCAGACAATCTTCTCCTGGACAGCAAGGTATGGGCTGGCCATGAGCAAAGAGGCCTTGTGACTGCTCATATTGACCTGAAGGGGTGTGGACAGTTGTGGAAGAAGATGGTGCTTCTTTATTTAGCCCTGTTCCTTCCAGTTTTTGAGGGGCATATCTGCCAAATTGCCAGGGAGAATCCCCAAAAGCCAGGAAAGACCCCAGCTCCACTCAGACCTCGAGCTCTTCTGACAGCTGTTTAAACTATTTTTGGCTATTTCAGATGCAGTTTAAAGCACGTGGTTTCAGTTCCCTCTTAGGCAAAACTGTTTCCCTTTTCTCTCACATCTGTTCCACTCCCACTTGCCAGCTCTGGTGGTACCAAATGTGAAGGATGTGGCTGTTCCAGTAGCCAGGCTGAGAGTGGAGAACCTCCCTCAGGATCAGGGTGTACCCTGAGGGCTGCCCAGGCTACCTGGTTATTGTAGCATTTTGCAGAAAGCCCATTTGTTTCAGTTCCTCTTATTTCACACTCCAAGTGTGCCTAAAATGAAGATTTCTTGGAAAGAGTTTGCCAGCAGTAAATAATGAGTTTCCCACTACTGTGTGGAATTACTGCAGAATCCCAGGATGGTTTGGGTTGGAGGGGACCTTGAAACTCATCCTGTTCCACCCCCTGCCATGGCAGGGACATTTTCTGCTGTCCCAGGGTGCCCCAAGCCCATCCAACCCGGCCTTGGACACTTCCAGGGCTGGGGCAGCCACAGCTTCTCCAAGCAGTGTGCCAAATTCAGAATGTTCACCTCTAGACATGCCTACATTTAGGGCTTTGAAAAGGAGGTATATTTTATAGATACACCTCTAAAATTGCTTGTGGTCAGTGTGGTCACGTTATGCACCAGGACAGATTCAATCACTGAATTTAGGGTGATTTTTATCTCCTGGGGTCAATACACAGCCCAGGGACTGCAGCTGCCTCTGGAGATGTTTCCTTCCACCCTGAAGTGGTTGGGAACTTGCAGAGCAGAGGTTTCCTGAAGTAAATTGGCACTGGGCTTTCTCTGTGGAGTAGCAATGGGAGTATTGATGGTTTAATTCCCTGTACACATCCAGTGTTGGGTTTAAACAAGGAAAGCAAAGGACATTGAGGGGCTGGGGCATGTCCAGAGAAGGGAATGGAGCTGGGGAAGGGTCTGGAGCAGCTGAGAGACCTGAGGGGGCTCAGCCTGGAGAAAAGGAGGCTCAGGGGGGACCTTCTTGCTCTCCCTGACAGGAAGGTGCAGCCAGGTGGGGGTCAGGCTCTTTCTGTCTCAAAGAATGAGAGGAACTGGCCTTCAGTTGTGCTGGGGAGGTTCAGATTAGATACTGGATTTTTTTTTTTTTTCACTGCAGGAGTGGTCAGGCATTGGAATAAATTGCCCAGGGAGGTGATGGAGTCACAGTCTCTGGAAGTGTTCAAGAGGCATCTGGATGTGGCACTTGGGGACATCATTTAGAGATGTTGAGGGTGGTGTTGGGTTCTCTTCCAACCTTGCTGATGCTGTGATTTACTATGATAATGCCTTATATTGGGTGTTCTTGTTGTTTTGTTTTGTTTATTTGTAGGGCCACGTGAAACTCTCAGATTTTGGTCTGTGTACTGGACTGAAGAAAGCCCACAGGACAGAATTTTACAGGAACTTGAATCACAGTCTTCCCAGTGACTTCAGTAAGTTCTTTGGCTCCAGAGGGTACCTGGTTGGTTGCTCTTGGGTCCTGACCAAACTCATTTCAGTGTGAGGGTGTGGCTGCAGTGGGGATCTAATAATCAACTTCACATCTTGAGGTGGATTTTCATTTTCTGTAAAATCATTTCAGTTACTTTAAACCCATTTTCATTTCCAGAAGTTTGTCTCTGAATCAGACTCTGCTGTACCCTTTTGCATGTGTAATAGAATGAGAACTCAGTGAGTTGGTAGCTGCTGGATCTCATTACTGAAATGAATAAACCAGCACAGTCTCTGAGTATCCAGGATTATTCTGGAAGGGAAGACCTTGAATCATGGAGTTACATCAACCCTGAAAACATAGTTTGCTAATGAAAGGCTCAATTAGATATTGCCCATAGGTTTGGAAGTTGCAGAGAGGTTTAGGTTTGAGGTATTGACCCACATCTTAAATGAGATCTTTAGTGTAGTGGTAAAGATATTTTGGGGGTAAAAATATATTGGGTGAGCAGTAGGATTCAGTCACAGCTATTGAATCTCCTTCAGCTTTCCAGAACATGAATTCCAAGAGGAAAGCAGAGACTTGGAAGAGGAATCGCCGGCAGCTGGTGAGTAGGTTCCACCTGCTTGGAGATGTTCCTGCTGAGGTGTTGCACCCACATGGAACATGGATTTACCTGGAAGTTTTTAATGCATCTGAGGTCTGGACAATCCTGAAAGGAAAAGATTCAGGGATTTTTTTAAAAAGAGGAATGACTCTAGTTTGTCCTTCATCCATCTGCTGAACAGCTGGTGACATATGTGCAGAGATAGCACTGCCATAATTATTTACATGGATATCTGAAGTCTCCCAGCCAAAACTATCAGTTCTTGTCACTTCCAATCTCACAAAGGTCTCCAAGGTGACCCATTCCAGGACACTGATACCCCTCCCTGTTTTCCTGGTGCTATTTTAAGACTCTTTCACGTGAAAATGTTAATTTTGTCTCTACATATTTTGGAAGAAAGGCTTTAAACACCTTTGCTAAAGGATCTCAGAGATAATCTGGTGTCTTCTCAAAATAACCACTGTTGTATAAGTTCCCATGTCCATGTCAGGCAGTTCTCCCTGCAGAGGCATAACTGATGGTGTTTGTTCCAGGCTTTTTCTACAGTGGGAACTCCAGATTACATTGCTCCTGAGGTCTTCATGCAGACTGGGTACAACAAGCTGTGTGACTGGTGGTCCCTGGGGGTCATCATGTACGAGATGTTGATTGGTAAGGAACAGGCAGGGCAGGCTGGAGGTGGGAATGCTGGAGCAGCACATCAGCTGTATTCATATATTCATAGAATCCCAGACTGGTTTGGGTTGGAGGGGACCTTAAAGCTCATCCCTGTCACCATGGGCAGGGACACCTTCACTGTCCCAGGCTGCTCCAAGCCCTGTCCAACCTGGCCTTGGACAATTCCAGGGCTGGGGCAGCCACAGCTGCTCTGGGCAGCCAATTCCTGTGCTTGGGGTCAAATTCTCAGAGCATCCACTCCTTGCCTGGTCTCTGGTGTGTTCTGACTTCAGCAATTAATTTTGCTTGATCCAAGATGATATTTTTGTTTCTTTACAGGTTATCCACCATTCTGTTCTGAGACTCCTCAAGAGACATATAAGAAAGTGATGAACTGGAAGGAGACCTTGACATTTCCTCCAGAGGTTCCAATCTCTGATAAAGCCAAGGATCTTATTTTAAGGTGCCAACCCCATGGTTTGCCAGTTAATACAGCACTAATTTTCCTGTCTTGTCTTTGTATTCTGTGCCTCTCATGGCTTGTTTCACATGGGAAACCCTGATGCTACAAACTGATACACACATGCATCAAATGCTGAACTCCCTTGTCAAATACTTTTGTCTCTCAGGCCATTTAGTGGTTCCCTGACTCAACTGTGCTAAAAAGGAGTTCCCATGGAAGTGCTACTACTCTGGCAAAATGTTCCTGCTCCTTATTTTGCCTGCAGCCTTCTCATGGAAGGACACAAGTTCAGTCCTTTTGACAGAGTTGACTTCTTGCAACAGCAATGGTTTTGCCTTTGTATGCACTAGAGCATACAAATGTGTCCCAGTGCTTGCTGACTCATTTGTACTTCAGTATCTATTCTCAGGACAGAAATATAAATGTCTGGTTTTTTAGGCTTTATATGTTCTTCTCCTCTACTCTGGTCCTGAAATAGAAAGGTCACTTTATCCTGTTGTGAAGGAGTAGCACATCTTAACTGTGGCATTGGACATGACATTCCTGTACATAACTTTGTGTCTTGGTTTTGCTGTGGAAGTTCTTAGTCTGCTCCATTTAGATGTTAAGAAACTGCAGCAGTATCAGTTCAGAAAGCTGTTCCATTTCTGGATGGAATGCTTTCCTTTTCATTCTCCCTTCATTTTCATTCTTCCTTCCATCCCAGATTTTGCTGTGAATGGGAGCACAGAATTGGTGCATCTGGTGTGGAGGAAATAAAGAGTAACCCATTCTTTGAAGGGGTTGATTGGGAGCACATCAGGTAAGATGCTTTGCAGAAAAGCAACTGCTCTTCTCTAGGGGCTGCTCAGGCCAGCCCTGGTCTGCAGCAGGGAGCAGCTGACTGGCATTTATCACATCCAGCTGTGGTGAGAACATTTTGTTCTCTACCTGATGCTTGCTGAGGTTTAGGTACATTCAGTCATGATTCTGTTAAGAAATGAAAGGTGGCTGAACCCTGCTTTGCCTGCCTTTGAAATCTCAATGCTTCATCTGCTCTTCTTGGCAGAGAGAGACCTGCTGCGATTTCAATAGAAATTAAAAGCATTGATGATACCTCAAACTTTGATGAATTTCCAGAATCTGATATCCTTAAACCAACAGGTAAATGATTGTTTCATTCTCTGTGTAAACCTTCCTCTTCTGTAGAATAATCCTTCCTGTTAGTCAGATCTTACTAGATACTGATTAACTTTTAGCATGACCAAATCGCTTTGTGGTGCAGGGGTGCAAGCTGGATTTTGGAGGACATGCAAGCTTGTAAATGATGTGGGAGTTGCCTGAGAAAGGGCAGCTCTCAGAGGCAGCAGAGCTTCCAGAAAATTCAAATCTCAGCAGGGCCTGAGAGCCCAATGCTGCATGTTCCCCTCGGTGCTGATTGCTGCTGGCACTTGGAGCAGGGTGGGGAAGGGTGGGACTCAAGGGGATGCTTTGCTGTGAATCTCTGAAGGATCACAGCATAGCCACACATTTGTTCAGTGAGTTTAAAAACAGAATCCCAGGCTGGTTTGGGTTGGAAGGGACCTTAGAGCTCATCCCACTCCACCTCCCACCATGGGCAGGGACACCCTCACTGTCCCAGGCTGCTCCAAGCCTGTCCAACCTGGCCTGGAGCACTTCCAGGGATTGGGGCACCCACCACCTCTCTGGGCAACCTGTGCCAGTGTTTCACAGCTTACATTGTAAAAAATTTATTCTTTCTGTCATCTGAATCTGCCCTCTTCTAGCTTACAATGCTTGTGCCATGTCCTGTGTCCCAACAGTTCTTTCCTGGGGTTGAAGCACAAAGCTGCATCTGCATTTAGGAATTTTTTTTCCTTTAGAAACATTCATCCAGTGTTTTGTATGAAAAGAAACATTGCAACTCCAAAGGATAATTAATTCTATTTCTTCTGTGTCTTTCCAGTGGCAACAAGCAACCACCCAGAGACAGACTACAAGAACAAAGACTGGGTTTTTATCAATTACACCTACAAACGTTTTGAGGGCCTGACAGCCCGAGGAGCAATTCCATCCTATATGAAAGGAGGGAAGTAACACAGCTTTACCTGGGACTTCTGAGCCATGGAATTCTGTTGCTGTACTTTGGGTTTATACCCATAAAAGAACTTGTTGGTTTTTTTTAAAGAAAACTTGAGGGCTATCAACTCTTGGAGAAGAATTCAGGACCCTGTTTTGTTACACACCTGGTTGTTATTAAGGATTTTTTTTCCCTGCGCCATTGAAAAATTCCACATGTTTGCATCATCTCTGCTGCCAGCACCTTTTGCTGCTTCAGGAGCAAGAGTTTTTTTTATATTTTTTGCCAGACTGTCCAGTCCATTGGGAGATGAGAGCAAGCTTTCCCTTTGGCATTGCAAACCACGGGATTCTATAGGACTGCATCCAGTCCTGCATTAAGTGACAAACTCACTCTGCCAATTCTGCCAGCACTGTTTGCCCAGTCCAGTTGAGGACTCCAGGACAGAGGAAACAAAGCAATAATTGAAGCTTGAGACAGACAACTCTCCAGGAAACTGTCTAATAGAAGGACAAAACTCAGATTGCCTTAACCTTTCTTTGTAGTTTTTATAATGCTCCCTGGAAGCCTCTTCAATAGCATTTCTCAGCTCTGTCACTGTGGCCCCCAGTTCTGGTGCACTTTACTTTTGGTACTAAGTGACCCTCAAGCCATTTAATATTTTTTCTAAATTAAAAAATTTTGCAACACTTTTTCTTTCCTAAATAGAGGAGAAATGTGCCATTTCCTCCACTGAGCGCCGAGTTTTTCAGTATTTCAGGGTGGATCCATAAGCAATGCAGATAAACTACAGCTGGTCACATAAATGGGTCTGGAATTAGAGCAGAGGGAGGGAATTCCAGGAACCTGATCCTTGGTGGGCCAGTTGTGCACAGCTGGGCCAGCCCTGAGGCTCCCCGGGCTGGCTGCTGCTGTTTCTCAGCCTCCTGAGCTCTGCTGCATCTTCAGTGCTTTAAAGGCCAAAACCCAACTTCTGTGGCCTTTTTGCTGTTGGTTTGGAGCAGAACAGGATCAGGATGTTGCTGATGGAGCCTGCCTGGTGTTCCCTCACAGAGCTGCTCCTGGCTGTACCATCTGTACCCAGAATATTCCATGGATGGTGCTCATGGGGTCACTTTTGGGGCACTGGAACTCACCCTGTCCACTCATTGATTGCTGCCTACTCTGTTTATAGAAGTACACTCAGTTCTGATCAGGGTCTCTCCAGGAGAGCCCCAAAGTGCCTTTCCTTGCCTGGGCCTCTCTCAGAACAGGACAGCGTTTTGGGAGGGAGGATTCTGCCTCAGCTGAGCTTTTCCTGATTTGTTTTTCTAACCACCAGCTCCACGTTGTGCCCATTTGTAGTTAACTCTGCACTTGCAGGGGCAGGTGGCATTAACCCATGAGCCTGCATGGTTCCAGTCTGGAATTTACAATCAGATATTAAAAATACAATTCAGTGAGTTTTCTAAAAGTGTTTCTCAATTAAAATTGTCTTGGATTCCTGCAAACTTCTCTTGGTGCTGAACACTAACTCTGGAGTACAGACAAGACAAAGCTCCAGTGATGTCTCACAGGAAAAAAAAAAAAAAGGCTTCCAGGTTTGTTTATTCCTGATTTTTTTGATTAGAAAATGAAACAAAATGGATTTGTAGTGGAACTTTTTTTTTATATAGGTGCTTTTAGGGAATGTTTACCTAGATGTGTCTTGACTCGAGTGCCATCCCCAAGGCCTGGTGAGGGACTGCCAGTACTGTACAGAACTCATCAGGGTCCTCCCCTCACCACCCCTGTGCTTTTTGTACGTGTCCTACGAGTTCATGACTTGCCATAAGCAGTTGGATCCTGGCAAGCTGAAATGCAAAGCCAGCCTTAATGAGAAGTCCCAGGATCTCTGTGGTCAGAAGGGCTCCCTCGGATGGATAAGGGCTAATGGAAGGAATGACTTACAGGATCAGGCTTTCATCAACTCATCCCTGCATCACATTCTGCTCCCTTTTGACTTTGCATGAAGGACTGATACCAGCTTCTCAAACTGTTCCATGCTTATCCTGCAGTTTCTTCTAGCCATTTGAAAATGTTGCCTTATAAATCATTGGAATTAATGTAAGACCATTTTTTTTTTCAATTCTTAACAGCTTAGTTACTGCCTTAAAATAAAAACAAAAATCAAAATCCTTTGAAGCTGCTGTGGATTAGGAACAAATGATTTTGAGATAATAGCTGCATTCTTAGCCCTTTACTGAAAGGGACCAGCATTTTTATTTATAAATACCAAAGATGAAGAAGCTAAACAATTTTAAGTTGTGATAAGTTGCTGTGAAAAACCAACTCTCTAGTACTGTGTATTGTGCATTTTTAGTGCTGTGTTTGCAGTGGGACCCCTCAGGTGTGTCACTGGAGTCCCAGGTGAAGCTTTCAAAGGCACGAGGAGCAGTTGGGTACCTCATTCCTGTTGTCTTCCAGCAAAAGTTGGATGTGTTTGAATCCAGTCCTGCTGGACACACCTTTGCAGTGGGAGGTTCTGTATCCCAGGTGCACTGTAAGCCTGCATCCTGTTCCAGTTTTTTTACCAACATTAGGGAAAAAAGTGTCTCCTGCAGTATCTCCTTCCAGGATCCACATTTCACTGCTAACAGTAAGGATTTTGTATGCCTGTTACATCTCCCATGGTAGCCAAACGTTTTTACATTTTTTGTGTTTTGAGGTTCTTAATATCTTTTACCTCTTTTTTTTTTTTAAGCTACAGTTGCTGGATTTGTAGAAGTAATTCCAATCTGAATTTCCAATGGATGCTGCCAGTTCATCTCTGTATCATGCCTAGCACAAAGCTGCACTAAGTGTTTCTTATCACTGTGCCCTGACTCTGCCTTAACCTCGAAGTTGAAAAAGTGTTCTGTAAATATTTAAAAGCTGTTACAAAATTGCACTGTACAATTTGGCAGGTGTAGTCAACTTTTTATGGAGCGATCTCGTTGTGTTGTGTAAATAAAATCCTCTTAGTAAACGCACTCTTGTTGGTATGTTGTGTTTTACAAGCAGGAATCAGGGAATCCTGGAATGGTTTGGGTTGGAAGGGTTTAAAGCTCATCCATTCCAACACCCTGCCATGGGCAGGGACATCTTCACTATCCCAGGTTGCTCCAAGCCCCACCATGGCATTGGGCACTGCCAGGGATGGAGCAGCCCCAGCTGCTCTGGGCACCCTCCCAGGGAACAATTCCTTCCCAATATCCCATCCATCCCTGCACTCTGGCAGTGGGAAGCCATTCCCCTTGGCCAGGTCCTGATGAAAAGTCTCCACTTTTCCTGTAGCCTCTCCAGGTAGTGGAAGGTGCTGTGAGGTCTCCACCTTGCTCACACTGTTAGTGCCTTGCCAACCTTCATCAGGAGAAGCCTGAAGTACATCCAAGGCTGAAGATGGAAATCAAAGCCAGATCTGCTCCAAAGCTGTTTTCTTCTGAAGCCAAGTAGGTAAAAGTGAAGAACACTTTTCACAGCACTGAACAAAAGCACTGGGGGTTGTTAGAGATGCTGCACTTTGTGGGTCGAGGAGTGTTGTCTGTGCTGCCTTTAGAACATCACTGCAATGAGGTGTAGGGATGAAGTAAACTCAGCACAAATGGTGGGAACACCTCCCTGCAAACCAGGCTCTGATGCCAAACTACCCCTAAGCCTTTGGAATCACAACCCACACTTAATGAAGCAAAGAAACAAAACCTTATATCTCTCCATGCCCTGCCTATTCTACTTCACATTTAAACAATTTTTAAAGCAGCCAAACAAGTCACATATAATTTATACTTTAATACAGAAAAGAAACCATACATCTGGGGTCCATACACAGCACAGGAGCACTTCAGTACATCCAGAGTAAGACAAAAGTTGACCTTGTACTTGAAGTAGGTGACCGTGCAAGGAGGAAAAGCAAACACTTCTAAAATTTGATTCAGTGTTCCAATGGAACTCGCTCTACTAACAAAATTTAAAATCCAGAATGAATAATTACTTGGGAAAGCCAATAAACTACAGTGGGTAAGTGGTAAATCTGCATGGAAATCATGGGAGCTGGGCAATGTGCATCCCATGCTGAAGGTCCAGCTGATTGCACAGGGAACCACAAACTCCTGCAGGCACTGCCAGTCTGTAGCTCCCAAGAGGGCCTGGTGCAGTTTAATCAATGCTGAGCTGCCCCTGGGCTCAGGGACACACTGGGTGGGATTTGGTTTGCCTGGATATGATCCTGTACTGTCAGATCCCAAAGGTGCTGCTGAGGGGAATTCTCAGCACCTGATGCCTTGACACAGTCCTGAAACAACACCCACACTCAGTCCTTAGAGCAGAACGTGTGGAACCTCCAATCCAGCTCATCTGGGCAATACCAACACTCATTTACTTCAACCTGACACTGCTGGGGAAATAAATCCACACTGGAAAACAATCACAGAGCCTGGGGGCCATCACTGCTGGGCACTCAGGGCCTGGGGATGAGTTCCACCAGTGCTTCTGCTCTCCTGAGGAACAGCTCATCACCAAGGCAAGGACTGGGCTTGGCCTGGCCCCTGCTGGAGGTTCATAGTCCAGGTGTCTTCTTTTCTCTACCACTTAAATAACAATTCATCTGGAGCAACAATGGAGTGTCTGCACATCCCCCCAGCTCTGTGCAGGCACCAAAGGACACTTCTCACTACCAACCCAATGACACACAGGGAGGAGCTTTCAAAAGTAGTCAAGAGAAATTCAGGCATCTGAACACCTGGGACTCTTAGGAGGTCCTGAATTCTCCCCATAGGCACTTCTTTTTAGAAGAAATCTGTTTGCTGCACTTGGGAAAGAAGCTAAGAATGGAAATACTGAGAGAATGGAACTTCTGTCCATACTAATGGAAATTAAAATGTGCCTTGGCAGAGATTTGTTACTTGCAACTAAAAATTTCTGCTTGATCTCGTTATGTTACTTGCACTGAAAACCACAAACACCTTGGTAGCAACCAGCAGCAAATTTCACTGCTCAATTCACCATGCACGTGGCAGTCAGAAGGAGAACAATACAAATTTGCTTGATGTTGCAGCCTGGCAAAAAAGGATTAAACTTTCTAGGGCCGGATTGATACCTACATCTCAATTTTGCAAAGTCTGACCATGCAATGCAGGTTTCAACACCTTTGCCAGAGCAGCACTGACCTGCCCAGCTTTGTGAGGAGCTCTGTCCCTCTCCTTCTTGGATGGTTTCAGCTTTTCTTCGCACCAGCACCATGTTTTAAAACTCTGGTTTGGGTCCATAGAGCCTTTACACAGCCTCAGAAGGGATGGCTTTGGGAGGCAGCCCAGTTCTGAGTGCCCTCAGCTGAGCTGGGGCAGTGCAGAACTCACTGTGGGCTCATCAGGGGTTAAACCAGCACCCACAGGGAATTCCTACATGGAACTCCCACAGGGAACTCAGTGCTGCAGGAGCAGGATCAGTGAGACTCCAACCCACCTGAGCTAAACCAGCCTGGAGTGTGCCTGTTCTTAATTCCCAGAGCCTGACATAGATCAGGATAATAGAGCAGCAAAGGAGTTGTTCCCAGCTTATGTGCATTTTTCTCTTCTTAGGGCTGGTTTACTATTGGTATTTCTCACCTGTCTGACAGAAAAATGGCCCAGTCAGTTCCAAATGGGGAAGAAAAGCTGTTTTTTTAAAGCTGCTGCAGCAGCTCCTTGGACAGTCTACAGCAATTCTGACTAAGGTTGATGAGAACAAGGACTTTACTCAGGTAGTAAACTGGGAGCTCCTCCACTGGCTTTGTTTGTCTTAGCAGGGGGATGGAGGAGACAACACAAAGTCTTCAGTATGCACAGTCACCTCTAGAAAGCTTCTTACATCTATGTGGCTATTAACAGATTTATTTTATTGGTAAAATATCAGCTACAGTCTTTTTTGGGTTTTCCTTCAGCATGATCTACTCATTTTACTGAACTTAACAAAAAACATCTCTAAAAACAATGATTCCATCTCACAGAGAAGTACAGATGGGGAATTCCTGTGAATATGCTTCCTATGGAACTGCTTCCTCCTTCCTAGGGCAGCAGTACACCACGCTGGATCCAGGTGGCAGTGCAAACAGATTCCTCCATGCTCAGGCTTTGCTGTGCTACATTTCTGCTGGTTGATATAGAATATCATCTGTCCTGCTTTGATGTTCACTCCTCTGTAACTCCCAAAAACAAAGCTGTGCCTCATGGCAAAGGAAAGCTTTGTCTTGACAGGCCCAGAATTTTCTCTCTCATGTCCCACAAGACATTTCCACACTTGTGCTCTTCTTTCAGAAGTTTAGATAAAATATTCAGCACCCACAATCCGGAAGCCTTTGTAGTAGATACAACAGGTCATTTCCTTTTTGTCTGAGCAGATGTTGCTTTTGATTGCACAATTAAGACTATGGAGTGTGGCTCTTTATTAACATGCTTGAAATATGACAACGTAGTAAGAGCATGAACGAGGATAAAGCACCTGGCAGGAGTCTGTGTCCCATCAGCTGGGATGAAACTGTGGTGAGAACTTCCCACCTCCAGCAGGATTCTCCACCCTGAGCCACACTAATCTGGTAGATCATTAACAACCATTTGGGAGAAGGGGGCATTCAGCCTGTCCAGTTCATCCACCTGAGGGGGGTGATGCATGATAACCTCGTGGTCCTCTGAGACATCATCCCCCACCGTGACCAGGTTTGTCAGGGATTTGCTGCGAACGCACTGGAAATCCACGTGGCGGCTCTTGCCCTCCTCCTTCTCCCACGACATCTGGATGAAGGGACGCTGCACGTAGTTGTAGATCACCTCAGAGCGGCCACCAGGCCTCCTCTTCACCTTCTCCTTGCACGTGGGGTACCCTGGAAACACAGACAGCCACTCAGTTCCCTCTGTGATTCACAAAGGGACAGCAGGATTCCAGAACACCCAGGTAGGAGTGACTGTGGGGTCAGGGTGGGACACACGCACAACTCAGCTCAGATTCCACATTGAGCATCACTGGCTTGCAAAAGACTGTTCTCTTTTCCCCCTGAAAAGGAGCTCTGGAAGGCAGGGCATTCTTCAAGAAGGAAAACTTAAAGCTCCAGGAGCAGGTCATCCCCATGTGCCAAAAGATGAGGCAGTGAGGATGAGAAGGAAAAAGGGCCAGATAAATCAGGAGGACAATGAGGATGTACTGAGGTTATGTGGGGAGAAAATGAAGAGTCAAGGCTGAACAGGAGCCCAGGTGGGCAACAAGGCCATGGGCACCTGGGCTGTAGCAGCCATGGTCTGTCCAGCAGGCCCAGGGCAGTGACTGTCCCCCTATGCTGGCACTGCTGAGGCACCTTGAGTACTGTGCTCAGTTTTGGGCCCCTCACAAGACAGACTTTGAGGGGCTGGAGCATGTCCAGAGAAGGGAACAGAGCTGGGGAAGGTCTGGAGCATCAGGAGGGGCTCAGGGAGATGGAAAGGGGCTCAGCCTGGAGAAAAGAAGGCTCAGGGGGGACCTTGTGGCTCTGCACAGCTCCTGACAGGAGGGGACAGCTGGGGAGGTTGGGCTGTGCTCCCAGGGAACAGGGATAGAATGAGGGGAAACAGCCTCAAGCTGTGCTAGAAGGATTTAAATTGGGTATTACAGAAAATTTCTTCACCAGGGTTGTCCAGCCATGGCACAGGCTGTCCAGGGCAGTGGTGGAGTCACCATCCATTAAGGGATTTAAAGAACATCTGGATGTGGCTCTTAGGGATGTGGTGGGCTTAGCAGTGCTGGGTTAATGGTTGGACTCAATCATCTTAGAGGGTTTTCCCAACCTAAACAATTCCATGATGCCCTGACACGAGGGTGCAGCACTGTGTGTAGTCAGCCTGCAGGAGCTGCACAGCACCAGCCATTCTGTGAGCAAACACAGCTACTATAAAAACAAGTGTCCCAGGACAGAGCCCAGCATTCTCTGAGCTCCCTAAGGGAAAGCTTGGATCAGCAGGTGGAAACATTTGACTCCTGTTTCCTGTTTACTCATTCCTAAGGAGACAAGTCTTTCTCCTACATGTTATGTACCTTTCCTTTAACTTTTAAGCCCTTTGGCTAATTTCAGTGGAACATGGTAGAGGTAAAGGGAAAACATGCTGAGTTTTAACTGGATTTGTAAAAATCAATGTAAAACACAGAGTAAACAAAGAAATGCCTGGATTCCAGAAGAAATCAGGCTTTGCTGACTGTGGAGTCACCTGAACATGCATTTCCCCTGCTGAGCAGCATTTTACCTTCGATGCCAATGCGAATGTTCTTCAGGCCCCGTTCCTTCAACACAGCCTTTGCCACGTCCCTGTTCTCAATGTACTTGAAGAATCTGTACAGCTTGGAACTGTAAAGGACTTGAGAAATAAAAGGGGTGATTAGAATCAAAGAGGAACCTCCTCCCTGCTTCTGGCATGCCCTGCTGTGCCAAAAGCCAGGTGTGGATTCCAAGGATTATTTCAGGTGTCTGTTTTCCTCACTGGGATTAATTGCACTTCCTTTTGGGAGGGCAGAGATGCAAATCACAGTCTCAATAGACTGGGTGGTGATGGGAGTGTAAAGCAAAGAATATTCCCTCATTAAGGAGCCTGGAAAAGGCTAAGGGGAGGCAGAAACAGGAGGAAAAGTACAGTGAGTGCTGGGATCAGTTTTAACTAGCCAGGCATCCTGCCTCCAACAGCACCAGGGCTCCATGTGCCAGCATCTCCTTCTGGAGGAAGCCAGACTGGGAATGCGCCCTTTCCTTATGGCTGGGGGTGTGTGGAACAGAGTGCAGAGCCCTTACTTTGGGAATACTCCTCTCCCATGGGAGGTGGATGATCCTCATCCCAGTCCACGGTGTCGTCGTCGGTCAGCACGACGATGTGACACTCGCGCTCGCCCTTCCGCGCGCTGTCCACCATGATGGGCAGGATCAGCTCCTCCAGGTAGCTGTCAAACTGCTTGTGAGCCCCATCGTTGGACAGCTCGTGTAACAGAGCACCTGAGGAGACACAGAGCACAGCAGCTTTGCTGCAGCATGAAAATATCTCGGCTCTGCACTTCCCAGATTCATCCGAGAGCACAGCCAGATTCTTCTTCAGACAAAATGCTCAACATATGTTCAGACACATCAACAGCCTCCAGATCCAGAACTGGCGAAGTCAGAAGTGCAGACTGCATTTCAAATGGGATGCAAATTGCACTGCAGAACCATTCCATTCCCATTAAAAACCCACCAAGCTCCAATCAATACAGTGAAACAGTAATAGACTGAATAATTAATTCATTATGATACTTAACTTGAATTTCCAGCAACAACCTCTGCCCTTGAAAGTACATTTTGCTGCTTTCTCTGTGATCACTCACCAGAGAACAGGGCAGGAAATTCCACCCACAGCCTGTGTTATGATACCACACACCCCATTTCAGTAAAGTGCATTTCACAGACCTGCCTGTGTTAAAAGTACTTCTTTTTGCCAGCATGCCCACCAAAAAGCTGCTCCAAATCAAATCCCTTCATTACCAGGAATTCTACTGCTCTCCAGATTTGGTATCCTTGGTTCCTGCTCTGCCCATCAGCCTTTAGCTTAAATTATTCATGATTCTCTGGTACATTTTGGATAGGGGTTATAATCCTGCTTTTAGCCATCATTTTGTTGGCAGTAACAGCCTCTGTTAGAAAAAGAGACTAAAATGTTTATAATTTGCTTTTGGAGCAAAGTGCCTGTGTTCTGAAGGATTTGGTCACTTCACTTGGGATTGAAGCAGCCAAAAGGAAGCTGCTGAAATGCAACTTGAGCCCCAGTGAAATCCATGTGTTCATGCTTAAGCTCAAGATTAAGAAATACACTGAATCAGGATCAGAGTGCTCAACACCCTGCAGATGATCTCCTAAAAGCTGATTTCTCTCCATACTTACTTAAATCTTGACATTTGATTGTGTTGAAATCAAAGTTTATGCAGAGGTAATCACATGTGTCTCGAAGGTCTGGGATGGAAATCCCATCAGGGCAGTTGATGATTCCGGTTTTGTAATAATCCTGTGAATAAAAGGACAGATTTTGGAGAGAAAAACGATGAACATCTTGGACTATGATATTCCTAATTAGTTCTTTATTTTGCTTACTAATATTGGAGAGAGACTGAAACTATTTATAAAATAGCCCTGCTTGTCTGAGAATCTACATGTTTTTGGTCTGATAAATTATGAACTCCAGTTAAAAGTTTTCCATGGCACAGTTAAAAGTTCTCCATGGGTTTCATAACATCTCATATGCAATATGTATTTATATACAACCACAAAGTCAGGATACAGCTCAGGAATTACAACAGCAGGACACAGAAAAGGTAAAAGGCAACACAAGCAAATATCTGAAATGTGGACTTACACCAAAGCTATATTTTTTCTTTAGAAATCACAATGCAAAACATAAAACCAGAATGTTGCAGGGAGTGCCTGGAGATGGCTGAGCTGTGTGACAAGCAGACTGTTTGTTTCTTTTCTCCCCACCTGCAGAGCTGCCCTTACCAGCACGGTGCGGAACACGGCAGAGCTGATCCCTTCTGCGATCTCGTACTCGCCCTTCTCGTTTGGCCGGGTGAAATTGTATTCTCTGCCTGGCCCAAACATCCTGAAAGAGGTAAAGAACTGTGTGAGTGCACAGGGACACAGAAATGGATTTATTTCAGAGACAAACAGATGCACTGGGGTTAGAAAATTCTTTCCTGTGGGGGCAAGGAGGGCCTGGCAGAGGCTGCCCAGAGCAGCTGTGGCTGCCCCAGCCCTGGAAGTGTCCAAGGCCAGGCTGGATGGGGCTTGGGGTAACCTGGGCTAGTGGAAGGTGTCCCTGTCCATGGCAGGGGTGAAATGAACTCAGCTTCAAGGTCCCTTGCAGCTGAGGCCATGCCACGATTCTGTGATGAAGCCCAGCAGTGACACAGAGATACAGCAACTTAAATCTCCACTCCAATCTCTTCCTCAGTAAATAAGGACAAGACTTGGCTCAGAGAGGCCTCTGTTGCTATGGCTACTGCACTCTAAGGAACAAGCCAAAGGAACAGATCATTCAGTCCTGGGGCAGAAAATCCCCTGACAATAAAGCCCTTGCACTGACCTACACCAGATAAATCCACATGACTTTAAATGCCTTGTTTTACACAATAACCCATGCAAGGGTCAGTGACCCACCAGAACCCTTGGGCCAGAGAGGTGGAAGTGCTGGCAAAACATCACATGAGGATTTCTTGGTGCAGCAACAGGCTCCAACCTCTCAGAAGGAGCTGAGTAACTTCTCTATTGGGAGAGTATCAAGAGGTGGCAGCAGGAAGGGCAGGAGCATTATCACATTCCCCATTCAGGAGGGGGGTTATCAGCTGGGGACAGATGTACAGCTGACAGATGAGGCAAACACTTGGGGAGAAGGTAAAGGAAATCATCTTTGGTTAAAAGTGGGCATGTTTTGATGGACATGGACCAAAGGGAGACTTATCTAGAGAACCACCAACTCTCCATCTGGTCAGGTCTTCTGGGCCTCACTCACAGCCAAATTCTGACTGAGGTGTATATAGATGAGCTCACCAAACAAACATTACATGCTTATCCCATTAAAAAAAAATAAAATTATGTTGGAGATTTTTTCAGGGATGGCTTGGAAGGCAGCTGTGGGGGACAGGTTCTCACAGCCTGTTTCTGTAAACAGCAGAGGTTCTCAGGTTGTTTTTAATTACAAGTAAAGGTGACAAACATGAAGACCTTGAGAACCTTGCATATCAGAGTTCTCAGGCAGCTTTCTCATAACAAGTGGATGTTCTATCTTTGGCTGTTTTGGGAAAGCAAGAATAATTTTGAGAACCCAAATCTTGGTACTGGAAACATAAGGAGGGGTTGGTATGTTATCTCTGACCTATTGTGAGCTCAGATTTTGCAATATGCATGAACTTAATTAACACGGTTATAAAAAGTGATTGCTTGATGAATAAACCGGAGTTGATGCTGATCAATGCAAGGTGGGTCTTCTCCCTCCATTCTTCAATAAAATTAGATGGTCTTGAGGTACCCTGAAGGTAAGAGAAGTGACCCACCTTCCCAGCATGGTGTCAGGGTGAGCAGTGAAGATCTGGGGGTTCACTGCAAAGCGGGTGCCATCCACCACCAGGGTCACCTTCTCTGGAGCTACTGTCTGGGAACTGCTGCTTGAAGACAATGCACAGCATCCATGGCGTTCCTGGGCATTAAAATATTCCAGCTGTCTCTTATTTCCATCTGGGATATGGCAGTTGTGAGGCTCTTCAGGAGCAGACAGCATGCTACAGAGCTGGGGATTTACTGGGCAAGTGTTGTGTCGGCATTCAGAGTCCAAACCTGAGGGGCACAAACAAACATTGCAAGGGGAGGAGAATTTATTGAAAAACATCACTTCATAGTAACACTTCCTACTGAAATGAGAAAACTGAGTCATGCAATAATTAAGGATGCCATAAGTGTCAGGGTGATGTTCTATGACATAAAACTGGGCTGTTATTGAACTGCACCAGCAGCTGGATGCTTTGGTGAGCCTGGTGCTTAATGTTCCTTGTTAAAGCAAGATGGATTCAGCTGAAAAGGGCAGGAGCACAGGAATTAAACAAGGCAGAAAGGCAGACCCAGCCTGCTGGCAGGACTCCCACAGGAAGCTGAGCAGCAGCACACACCTCAGCAGGGTGGTGCAAGGCAGCAGTGCCCAGTGCCAGTCTGTGGTGGGCACACAGGACTGCCCAGATGCCTGCAGGGAATCTGCTCAGGGCCAGCTCCAGGCTGGCCAGGGCACTCCTGTGGGATGCTCTTGCCAAGATGCTGAACCCTGCTCTGAACCTCTGACCTTTGGAGCACCTGGCACAGGCAGGGCACATACTGCCCAGTGCAAACTGCCCTGTGATACTGGAACATTCTCCAAAACACAACACCCCTTAAAGCCCAAAAAATAATCTCCCTCAAAGACTCCAACGTTGGGGGCATTATCCTTACCCTCAGTCCTGGGAACTGCAGGGCTGTGACCTCCTAACACCACAGAGCTTTCTTCTGACTCATGGGCTGCTACAGTTCTGTTTTCCACAGGACAACTGGACTCCAGATTTCTCACCCAGTCTGTGCCCCCAGCACAGTTCCCATTCATGCTGGGCTTCCGTGCTGTGAGGAGCTGGTGGCGTTTCCTAAGAGAAGAGCTGAAGAGAGAACCCAGGTTGTTAGTTTTGGAAGAAACTCCCAAGCAACAAATTCAAATCTCTGTATCTGGTACCACAAACAAAGTCCCTCAGGCTCAAAAGGCATTTCTTCAGGTATTGAACTGTGTTTCAGAGGGTTATGGTGCTTGTTATGCCCCTACCCTCACATGGAAAGAGGGAAAAAAAGATTTTAACGTAACCAGGGGTCTATTAAATCTATTTATTTTATAGACCTTCACTTTTTTAAAGCTAAGTCTAAAGCCACTGATGTATTTAGATCACATGTGTGTTCCTGCAAATACCTTCCTGGCAACTCCTCCTTTAAAAATGTTTATATTCCTGACTCTCAGTCCTGGCCAAATGAGCTCTATAACATGTTTACAGCCTGAAATAGAACATTTTCCCAGTTAACAGCTCAGGCATTGCCTCTCAACCACTCTGAGGTTTGACCAGGAGGTTCCCTGCTCCCAATCATTGCTTGGTTTTGGTTCTTTCCTCCTGATTTATGCCATGCTGTCACACAGTGCTCCCCCCAGTATTTAACCCACCACGGTCCCACAACAAACACTGGGACAGTGCAGAGCAGCCATGGCTGGAGCAGCCCCACACAGGATGCTTTAACCACTGCCACATCTGGAATGCTCTTCCAGCACATGCAGAGACACAGCTGCCTTTTTTTTCAAAGTAAAATTCCTTCCTTGTACCTTTAACACCCACTTCACTCCTTTCTATCTCCCAACAGATCAGATCTCTTTGCTGTCTCTTTCCCTCACTCTCTCTGGCATTTGTTCTGCTCTGGACAAGAACCAGCTCTCCTTTCTTGCCTTCAAGTGTTTTCCTTTCACTCTCTCAAACATAAAGCACCAATTTCCTCATTAATGAATTTTTCCAATTTCCCCCCTGCAGAACAATTGTCCTGTGTGTTTCCTTTGGCTGAATGATGACTGCAGGGCCTGTGGGTGCCATCTCTGGCAGAGACAAAGCAGCTAAAACACAGCACTAATCAAACAGCAAAATGCCAAGTCAGAGTTGCTGAGTTTTCTGGCCAGCACCTGCTGAGGCTTTAATGAGCAGTTCAGTGGTGGGTTTCAAGTCCATTGCTACTGGCAGTCTGAATTAAGCATTTTATTCCTAATGAGAATTTTAAAAAGGAGTAACAATTCATTCCTTTTGTTCTGCAAACCTAATTCTAAGTCGCCAGCATTATTATATCTGTGTATTTTTAGAAAATCTGCTGCTTACACATCATGTGATGGTCATGCAAAGGAAGATTTTTGGCAACAACAATTCAATTTCTTTTTTTAAAGGCTCTGGCTGGGAGCACAGTGACACAAGGAGCCCCCAAGGGTCATCTCAGTTCCAGCAACCTGAACAGCCCCCAGAGCACTGCCAAAATACTCAGTGTGGGAAAACTCCCTCTTCCACAGCTTCCAGGCTGCTGTCCTGTCCTGGCTGCCTGGACCCTGGAGAAAACCCTCAGCAGAAACCCCTGGGAATGGACTCCTGGAATATCTTGAGTTGGAGGAGAACATCAGCATGAGAGTCCACCTCCCTGCTGCCTGCAGGGTCACCCACAACTGAACTGTGTGAGCAAGCACCCTCCAGGGAGAATCATGGAATATCCTGGGCTGGAAGGGACCCACAGGATCACTGAGTGCAGCTCCTGGCCCTGCACAGACAGCACAACCATCCCTGGAGCTCAGGCAGCTTTGGGGCTGTGCCCATTCCCTGGGGAGCCCGGTCAGTGCCCAGCACCCTCTGGGTGAAGAACCTTTACTCACATCTTAAGTGGGATGGACGTGGTCACACATGAACAAATCTTTTACCTGAACAAAAGTACACAAACTCCATGTGAACAACCTGAGCGACCCTGTGTTGTCACAGACATCTTTTTATGAAAATCCTTTCCTTAGGACTTTTTCTTCCTGAGAAGCTGAGAGGCCTCAGGGACAAAATGTAAACAATGGTTATCTGCTGCTGTGGAATGCAACAGGTGGATTTTTGATTGCTCCATCTTGGATGTTTATAATTAATCAATCACAGCCCAGCTAGCTTGGCTCTCTGCCCGAGACACAAACCTTTGTTATTCATTCCTTTCTATTCTATTCTTAGCTAGCCTTCTAAGAAAACCTTTTCTTCTATTCTCTTAGTATAGTTTTAATGTAATATATATCATAAAATAATAAATCAAGCCTTCTGAAACATGGGGTCAGATCTATGTCTCTTCCCACATCCAGAGTGTGAACCCTGTCACACTCTGCCCTCTTCTCTCGTGTGCCAGAGCAGCAAAGGGGGAGAGAACGTCCAGCAGTGGGACACAGGTGTGTGGAGGGAAATCTAAATATGAAAAGCCACATACTCTAAAACATCCTGGAGGGAAAAAAGCCCACCTCTATTATTGAAGTCGGAGGGAGAGACCCATCTTTCTTGATCAGCATCAACTCCGATTTATTAATCAATCAGGCACTTTTTATAACAGTGTTAATTAAGTTCATGCATATTGCAAAATCTGAGCTCACAATAGGTCAGAGATAACATACCAACCCCTCCTTATGTTTCCAATACCAAGATTTGGGTTCTCAAAATTATTCTTGCTTTCCCAAAACAGCCAAAGATAGAACATCCACTTGTTATGAGAAAGCTGCCTGAGAACTCTGGTATGCAAGGTTCTCAAGGCCTTCATGTTTGTCACTTTTACTTGTAATTAAAAACAACCTGAGAACCTCTGCTGTTTACAGAAACAGGCTGTGAGAACCTGTCCCCCACAGCTGCCTTCCAAGCCATCCCTGAAAAAATCTCCAACACTCTATCTCTTCCCCCCAAAAGCCTTTAAATCAATTCCAGAATTGGAACAAAAAGTCAACTATTCCCCTGTATCACAGCACTGTAATTATTGTGAGGAAATGGAATTTTTCAAGACTGTAAAGGTTAAAGTATTTATACCACTAATAATGTGATTTCAAACACATTCACTAAATTATGATATTGTATGTTTTGACCCTGAGATTAGCTCAGTTGGCTGGAGAATGATGCTGATAACACCAAGGTTGTACATTCAATCCCTGCATGGGCCATTCACTGAAGAGCTGGACTCAATGATCCTTGTGGCTCCCTTCCAACTCAAAACATCCTGCAATCTGTAATCTGAACTAAAATGCTTTAAAATTTGGTAACTGCACCGAAAGCCAAAACCTGTTTTTTAAAATGCAGTTTGATTTACTTGGGGAAAAGTATTTTGAGATGGGGAAAAGAATACCCTTGTTGAGCAGATATAAAATATATTACATATTATGTGTATATATATATATATATATATGATATATATACGATATATATATGCTATATATTATATATATTTTTATATATACATATTATATATATATGATATTATATATATATATACATATATATATATATATATATATATATATAGGATTTGTAATCATAACCCTAGCCCTAAGGGAAAGCCCTTAAAGGGAATAATTCTTGGGACCTGCTGGCTGCCAGGAGGAACCCCAGAATGTTCTGGGCTGGAGGGACCTTAAAGCATCTCAAGGGACACCTGTCACTGACCCAGGTGGCTCAGAGGAACAGACCCACACTGGGCTGTGCTCAGGAACTCTTTCCCCCCACAATTAACTTTCCTACACTGAAACAATATCCCTGACAAAGCTGATGCTGCCACACTCACCAGGGAACAGAATTTGCTCTGTGAGCTGACAAGAACTCCATTAAGAAAACAAGATAAGCATAAAATTTACTTCTTGGGCCTCTTTCTTCCAGGAGTGATGAATTGCTGCAGCTCTGCCAGAACCTCCCCTTGCGGTGCCTGAACAATCTCTTGACTATTTAATGCATCACTCAGCAGAGAGGAGAAATTAGGCAGGAAATCAGATCAATAACAGAGTATATGAAGGCAAAGAGCAGAGTTATTCAGGGACACTCAGACTCCATAACTCCCCCAGAGCTCTGCCTTACAAGCCCCATTTAAGTGATGTCAAACAGCACAAAACACCAACAGAGTGAATTTCACAACAACCAAACCGGGCTGGGTCAATGTTGAAACCTTTGTTCATCACCTCAAGCTCTGAATTAAATGCAGAGACCCTGCACACCCTTCAGCAGAGTCCTTAACTACAGCAGCTCAGAAATTATTTACAGAACCATCACCAGTTACTCAGGAACTACAATACACCAATTTTCCCTTGTCATTCCCCCTCTTCTGCTGCTTAAGCAGGATTGTCAGGGAAAAAATGTTCCAGCTGTTTGACATCTTTCTCCTCTTTCTTTTCTGTTCTCTTCAACAAAGTTGAGCACCAGCAAAACCTGCTGAAAACAGCTGCTCTTTGCAATGTGATGGCTCTCCCAAGCAGATCTGACTTTCTCCCCTTTCCTGGAAGTGGAACATCCAGTGCTGATCATCCAGCCCAGTCAGGCTGATGGCATTTCCCTGTCTCCTGGCAGGCCAAAATCCTGCACGTCGTGTGTCAGCAGAATTGAGGGAAATGAGTAAAGATCCTTTGGCACATCTGGCTGGTACAATAAATCCCCAAACTGGTCATTTAATGTGACAAATATATTACAAACACACCCAGAACCCAGTGGGGAAACAAGTACATAAAGACTTCAAGGCCAAACTCCTGCCTGACCAGCTTACAAATGTCCTGGTTTCCTTTCATGCCCAGGATCAAGGAGAACTACCCGTGGTGAGAATGAATGCCTATAAATAATAATTAACACCATTCAGCTTCAAAGCTTTTTACAAATACTAACTGCTCATTGCTCCTAAGAGCCCTGGGAAGCACTGCAGGGAAGTGTTTTATGAGAGAAAACAGGGCCACAGAGGCACAGGCCTAATCCTGAGGCTCAGAGCAGCAGGCCCTCTGCCTGCTCAGGTGTTTCTGACTTGGAGCACGTTCACTCCTTGTCCGATTTTCGGCTGTCTGGATGGCCTGGAAAGGCAGGAGTGGCCTTGGGGCAGCCGCGTATCAAAGGAACAGAAGAGGCTTCAGTTCTTCTTTCGGTCTTTATGTTTATTAATTGTTTATCTAAAAGATTTTCTCTCGGCCCGACAGAGCTCTGCTCAGCAGCCAGCCATGAGCACACTGTGTGCCCTCCGGGCGGTCACCTATCTTTATACCCATGGTTACGTGTACAATATTTATCATTTTTCCCCAATACCATTTACCTTATTGCCCAGTGCACTTTCAGTAATGACCAATCCCAAAGTGCCACCATCACCACAGAAGATGGAGGAGAAGAAGAAGAAGAAGAAGGACAGGACACGCCCCAATTCCTCCATCTTACTTCTCTAAACCCCCCTGTACAGAAATCCTAAACCCTGTGTCTCACCCTCTAATTAACTAATCCCTTCACCATTCACCCCGGTGAAACCCTCCTGTCCTCATACAGGTGTCGTCTCCTGTGTAGGATCAAAGTCCAGCCACCAGACACTTCTGGCAACATTCCAGGACTCCCGAGCCCCCCAAGGGGTCTGGTGCACTCATCTGAGGTGCTGGATCCACAACCTCAGTCTGCCTGACAGCAGCTCCCTGTGCACAGCACAAACACTGCCAGGTCAGCACCCTGCTTAGAGGGCTCCTTGCATGCACGTCTGCACCCTCTGGGAAGTGTCAATTGGCTGGTACCACAGTGAACAGGCACCCCGATGTGTTTCCTCACTTCTCTGGGATTTGTTTGCATGCTCAGATCCTGAAGGAGCAGCCACACAGAGGAGTTGAAGCCTCACACTGGACTTGTTGAGCTCAGGGCATCCTGAAGGAGCAGCCAAGGGAAGGAAGCTCACAGCGACTTGGAGCGGATTAGGAGAGCAAAAGTCAGGAAGGAAAGGAAGGAAGGGGACCAGGACACCAGGTGGTTCATCACAGGTTCCTCAGGTCCGGTCCAATTTACTGAAGAAAGCATCAAACACTTATACAGCAAATAATAAGCTTATGAATATTCTGTAAGCCAAGCAATCTATTGGTTAGACTATACCATGAACTCCTCCTCATTCCTTAGGGGTTCCATCTCTCTTTTCTCATTTCACTGTTTGTTATCCTACCACAGCCAGGCCCAAGGACACGCTATCTATGCAGGTGCAGAACTTGGAATTAGCCACGGTTCTGTACTTTTCCAGTCCTTGGCCAGCCAAACTCCCAACACTCCACGTCACATTCAGAACTAAAGATCAGCAAAAGAGCTCCTCCAATTTCAATTTTTTAAAAATGGAATCAGTATCAGAATCAAAAACCAAATTCCCATCTGGCTCTGGCTGTACATGGAGCTTGTGGCCACTCCTTCCTCTGGAACACAACAATGTCAGGAATGAGCTGTGCAACTGCACAAACATCTCTGCTCTCCAGCCCCTGTGCTGGTGGTCCCACTGAAATCATCTCTATTTGAACTTGTCTTTTGTTGAGGGAAAACCATGGAAGTCATATTTAAGTTGTTTTTAATCCCAAAGTGGAAAACACTTTAATTTTGCAATGCCCCATTGGTACAAACAATTCATGCTGGAAATGTTTTGCAGAGATAAAGAGGCTGATCCCTGCTCCTTGCAATCCTTAAGGAAGTGCTCTGGAATGTACAGAGGCTCTGACATCTTCAGTACATTATCCTTCCCCACCCTAAGGATCTAAAGCACATCCAAAGCCACTTCCCAATGCACGCAGCTCTCATGCCATTATTGGAAGAGCTGAATGGCTTCACCTGCACAGAGCACCATGAACAAGGTGTAAAGAAACTCAAACACTATAATGTGGCCAGCAGAGAAAACCCATTTAGATACAGCAGTCATTAAGCAAGAAAAAATAAAAGCATCACTACAAACGTGCTGGTTTCTGATTTTTATTTATTTATAATGGCTTCACCTGCACAGAGCACCACGAACAAGGTGAAAAGAAACTCAAATACTGCAAGGGTGGCCAGCAGAGAAAACCCATTTAGATACAGCACATTTATTAGGCAAGAAAAAGCAAAAGCATAACTACAAATGTGCTGGTTTCTAATTTTTATTTCTTTCTAATGGCTTCACCTGCACAGAGCACCATGAACAAGGTGTAAAGAAACTCAAATACTGCAAGGGTGGCCAGCAGAGAAAACCCATTTAGATACAGCACATTTATTAAGCAAGAAAAAATAAAAGCATCACTACAAATGTGCTGGTTTCTACTTTTTATTTACTGTGTTACATAAATACAATATTCTATTATATTTATAAAGATATACTCATTGGATTTTTTTAAAGAGACATTATGGAGTATCTTAGGTATGAAGAACTCCATAGAAACTTCAAAGAAAAATCATGAAAAGCCTAGCTGCCAAACCCATTGAGGAGTAAAGCCCTGACAGCTTGTGCAGGGTCTCACTGTGATTTGGCACGGCAAGAGAAAAGGTGGAAGAGAATCAGAACAGTAGAAATGAGTGGCTTTACTTCACCACTTGGTTTGCAAACAGTGAGGAAGCACCAGCAGTGAGTGAATCAGCTGGTGAACAATCCTCCCCTCTTCCCAAACCACAGCTTAACCATCACGACAGAAATAAAACTCCAAACAACTCATTTTTAAGGTGACAGCACTCCTTTAAGTCTCCAAAAACATTGCCATGTCCAATTATTCTCAGAAATATGAGCAAGCAGGAAACAGCGCACGCAGGGTGTGCCTGACCTAATTCCACAGCCCTGCTCTGAGAACAGGATGGATTTCTGATGGAGCTGCACGTCTTTCCACACTGCCTAAAGCCTGGCTTTCATTTGTGTCCTGCTTTAACCCCAGATGGCAACTGAGCCCCAGCCAGCCTCGTGCTCACTGCTCCCTGGTGGGATGGGGAGAGAACCGGAGGAGGAACTTGTGGGTTTAGAGCCAGACATTTCATGGGTAAAGGAAAAGAGAAAGTTGTGTGGAGATCTCACAGCACCTTGCAGGATCTGAAGGGGCTCCAAGGAAGCCAGAGAGGGACTGCTCATAATGAACTGGAGTGACAGGACAAGGGGAATGGCTGAGAGCAGGGATGGATGGGATACTGGCAAGGAATTGTTCCCTGGCCCTGGCACAGGTGCCCAGAGCAGCTGTGGCTGCCCCTGGATCCCTGGCAGTGCCCAAGGCCAGGCTGGATGGAACTTGGAGCACCCTGGGACAGTGGAAGGTGTCCCTGCCATGGTGGGGATGGAATATGATGAATTTTAAGGTTCCTTCTAACCCAAGCCAATCTGGCATTCTATGACTCTATAAAAGCTGTCCATGCAAATAAAGCATAAAGAGAATTCATTGCCCACTTTCCATGGGCAGGGAGGTGTTCAGCCATGAGCAGGAGAGCAGGGCTCCATCACCAGGGAAGAAAAACACCATCACTCCTAACATCCCCCCGTTCCTTCCTCCCCCAGCTCTGGATGCTTCTTATTCCACTTCCATAAGAGAGGAATATCCATCCCTGGGTCAGCTGGCCTGGCTGTGCCCCCAGCCCACTGGTGGGTGGGCAGCAAAAAAGGCCTTGGCCCTATGTGAGCCCTGCTCAGCAATAAATAAAACACCCCTGTGTTATCAACCTCTTTTTTCCAGCTAAATACCAAACCCCCATAAGCTACAAGGAAAAAACCTAAGTTTATATCAGATAAAACCAGCATAAATTCTTAAAAGGTCTCCTTAGAATATTCCAAAAGTTTCTCTAAACATAAAAGCAGAGAAACAAATTAGCAATGATTTGCTTTCTACTTTGGAGAGGAAAAGGGCAATCTCATGGGTTTAAGATACATAAGGAGAATGTTTCCTGTACATAAGGATTAGGGGAATCACTGTAAGGTACAAAGCACAGCAGGGAAAGCAGCACAGAGATAATGGATCTCCCCTGGGCTGGGTAACATTGGTTAAATAAAAAAGCAGCCATCAAACTTGATCTGAAAAATTGTAATATTGGCAACTAGGCAGCAATCCAACTTCTAAATTTCATAATAACTATTTGCTTCTGATCATCAGATGAAGACTTTCCCAGAGAAAGAGAAAAACCAAATGATTCTGCCTGTCAGCTCAGTTCACCTGCAATAAAAACTCCCCAGTGGCAGGGAGGCATTGCAGAGGGCAGTGCAGAGTGACAGAACTCATCCAGTAGAGAGAAAGGCAAAAAGTGGAAATGTTCTCTATTAAAAAATTACACCTGACCTGATGGCTCATTCTGTAACTAAGAAGGATCTTAAAGCCCCCTCAGTGCCACCCCCTGGCATGGCAGGGACACCTTCCACTGTCCCAGGTGGCTCCAAGCCCCATCCAGCCTGGGACGGAGGGATGCCAGGGATGGAGCAGCCCCAGCTGCTCTGGGCACCTGTGCCAGGGCCTGCCCACCCTCCCAGGGAACAATTCCTTCCCAATATCCCATCCATCCCTGCCCTCTGGCAGTGGGAAACCATTCCCTGTGTCCTGTCCCTCCAGGCTCTTGTCCCAAGCCCCTCTCCAGCTCTTTTAGTCCCTTTAGGCACTGGAAGGGGCTCTGAGCTCTCCCTGGAGCCTTCTCCCATCCAGGTTGGACATCCCCAGCTCTGCCAGCCAGGGAAAGCAGCACTGCCAGGCTGAGCCCCAAGCACTGCCCTGTGCACCTGAACCAAGGGAGATGCTCAGGGCAAGGTGAGACTTGGCAGGGCTGGGGTTGCCACTCCCTGGCAGCTGCAGATGCACCTGGAGCACATGGTCCTGTCCCAAGCCCCTCTCCAGCTCTCTTCAGGCTCTGGAAGGGGCTCTGAGCTCTCCCTGGAGCCTTCTCCTGCTCAGGTTGGACACCCCCAGCTGTGCCAGCCTGGCTCCTCAGGTCTCTCCCAACCAGGCTGAGCCTCAAGCACTGCCGTGTGCACCAGAACCAAGGGAGATGCTCAGGGCAAGGTGAGACTTGGCAGGGCTGGGGTTGCCACTCCCTGGCAGCTGCAGATGCACCTGGAGCACTGGAGAACAACATGGTCCTGTCCCTCCAGGCTCTTGTCCCAAGCCCCTCTTAGTCCCTTTAGGCACTGGAAGGGGCTCTGAGCTCTCCCTGGAGCCTTCTCCTGTCCAGGCTGGACATCCCCAGCTCTGCCAGCCTGGCTCCTCAGGTCTGTCACAGCCAGGGAAAGCAGCACTGCCAGGCTCAGCCCCAGGCACTGCCCTGTGCACCAGAACCAAGGGAGATGCTCAGGGCAAGGTGAGATTTGGCAGGAGTGGCATTGCCACTCCCTGGCACCTGTAGATGCACGTGGAGCACATGGTCCTGTCCTCCAGCTCTTGTCCCAAGCCCCTCTCCAGCTCTCTTTAGGCTCTGGAAGGGGCTCTGAGGTCTCCCTGGAGCCTTCTCCTGTTCAGGCTGGACATCCCCAGCTCTGCCAGCCTGGCTCCTCAGGTCTCTCCCAGCCAGGCTGAGCCCCAAGCACTGCCCTGTGCACCTGAACCAGGGGAGATGCTCAGGGCAAGGTGAGCCTTGGCAGGGCTGGGGTTGCCACTCCCTGGCAGCTGCAGATGCACCTGGAGCACTGGAGAACAACAGGGTCTGCACCAGAGAGAAACCATCCAACTGCAGCCTCCACATGCTCTTCACACACCTCCCACTGATCCCCATTTCATTCTCCCAGCACAAACACAAGCAGACAATAAAAGCTGATTTATAGGTTGAACCAGCACGGGCACATGACAAAAAGCTCTTCCCTTGTTATGAAATAACTCTATCAATATACAGAGGATTCATTTTCCATCTGGCTTCAAATGATAGATGGAAAATAATGTCCAGCAGGCCTGATGCAATGCAGGGCAGCCTGCAAATGTTGGCAGGAGACAGCAAGGAGGCTGATGAAATGCCTGATTGTTTCTCCCATTCTGTGCATAGTGCCACACTGTTAGCAAAGTTTACTGACTTACTCATTTAATTGAGGCTCAACAAAAATCCACTGTTTCTACAAATGCAATTCAAAACTACAGTTGGCAATATGGGTTTAAGGGTTTAACACTGCATTTGCACACTTTGATTTAAGAGCTGGGGGTCACCAGGTCCTTCTGTCACCACCAGGGCCCAGTTTATGCACTGAACTGACCCCTCACCAGTGCCCCACACTCACAGCAGCTTTTCTTTTGCCAATCTACACACCAAGACTGAAACCTGCAGAAAAATAATGGATATTTATTAACTGGATGTAACCTTTCACCGACTTTCCCAAAATAGGAAGGTCACACCGTGGCAGCCTCACCAACAGAAGAGATGAAATGCATCCAGCAATGTTCCACCAGGAGCAAAATCCCTCACCACAGCAACAACTTACTGCTCCTTCATTTTTGATTTATTTTTATTTACCTCTGAGGCCCAAGGTATTCAAATGAGAGAGCAAACCCAAGTGAACTGTAAAGAGTTATTTCCTCACAATTCTGGAATAAATAAAGACAGTCACCTGAACATTTATATTTGATCCTCATAAAAAGCTTCCTACCCCTATGGCAATGGCAGCTTTGCCAGTGCTATCTGATTAAATTCAGCACTTTTAATAAAGCTGGCCATGCCCATATAGAACACACACCTCCTTCCTTGGCAGAAGGTTGCAGATATGATCAGGGAAAAGGGAAAAAAACCTGTGGCAAAAGATGAGCTGTTGCAAATATAAGCAGGATATTTTTACCTAGAGACAGGAAAAAAATATTCCCTGCTAAAATAAACAATACTGAGCTAAATGAAGTTTTAAGGCAGGTGACACCTGTGAGTTACACCTTCTCTTCACCTGTGTTAAATTAAGCTACAAATACTTAGGTGAGAGCAACAGGAGTAGGTGCTCCAGACAACAGAGTTTGGTTGTGCTCTCTGTTCTTTTACATTTACTGCAAAAGTATTTACAAAGATTTTAGAAAATCCCACACATTTCAGCAAAGCATAAAAAAGCTGCCTTATCTCTTTGGATTTAAAAAACCTTTTATTTCTCAGCTTTTGTTCGTAGGCAGTTAAATCCAACTTGGTTCCAAATTCCCACAATTTCTATTTCTGCATTTGTACTATGAGAAGTCCAGTTTTTCATAAACAATACTGAGCTAAATGAAGTTTTAAGGCAGGTGACACCTGTGAGTTACACCTTCTCTTCACCTGTGTTAAATTAAGCTACAAATACTTAGGTGAGAGCAACAGGAGTAAGTGCTCCAGACAACAGAGTTTGGTTGTACTCTCTGTTCCACATTTGCTGCAAAAGTATTTACAAGGATTTCAGAAAATCCCACACATTTCAGCAAAGCATAAAAAGCAAGAGCTGCCTTTTAAAAAAACCTTTAATTTCTCAGCTTTTCTTAGGCAATTAAATCCAACTTGGTTCCAAATCTGCACTATTTCAATTCCTGCATTTATATTATGAGAAGTTCAATTTTTCAATTACAAACTACAGCAAACAGCATAAGGACAGGAGTATTTTTGAGGGAGTACTAACAGAAAATCTGCGTTAACAGAGAATCTGTCTACACATTTATACTATGAGAAGTCCAGTTTTTCATAAACAATACTGAGCTAAATGAAGTTTTAAGGCAGGTGACACCTGTGAGTTACACCTTCTCTCCACCTCTGTTAAATTAAGCTACAAATACTTAGGTGAGAGCCTGCAAAAGGAGTAAATGCTCCAGACTTTTTGAGGGAGTTCTAACAGAGAATCTGCCCTCTCATCTGTATTATGAAAATCCAGTTTTTCAATTATAAATGATAAACTGCATAAGGACAGGAGTATTTCTGAGGGAGTTCTAACAGAGAATCTGCCCTCATATTATGAGAAGTCCAGTTTTTCACTTATAAACTACAGTAAACAGCATAAGGACAAGAGTGTTTTTGAGGGAGCACTAACAGAGACTCTGTCTTCTCATTTGTATTATGAAAATTCAGTTTTTCAATTATAAACTACAATCTGCATAAGGAAAAGAGTATTTCTGAGGGAGTACTAACAGAGAATCTGCCCTCTTATTTATATTATGAGAAGCCAAATTTTTCAATTACAAACTACAGCAAACTGCATAAGGACAAGAGTATTTCTGAGGGAGCACTAACAGAGAATCTGTCTTCTCATTTGTATTATGAAAATTCAGGTTTTCAATTATAAACTACAATCTGCATAAGGACAGGAGTATTTCTGAGGGAGTTCTAACAGAGAATCTGTCCTCTCATTTGTACTATGAGAAGTCCAGTTTTTCACTTATAAATTACAATTTGCATAAGGAACAGAGTATTTCTGAGGGAGTTCTAACAGAGAACCTGTCCTCTCATTTGTACTGTGAGAAGTCCAGTTTTTCAATTATAAACTACAGCTAACTGCATAAGGATAAGAGTATTTCTGATGGAATTCTAACACAGAATCTGCCCTCTTATTTATATTATGAGAAGTCCAGTTTTTCAATTATAAACTACAGCAAACTGCATAAGGACAAGACTATTTCTGAGGGAGCACTAACAGAGAATGCCTTCTCATTTGTATTATGAAAATTCAGTTTTTCAATTTTAAACTACAAACTGCATAAGGACAAGAGTATTTCTGAGGGAGTTCTAACAGAGAATCTGTCCTCTCATTTGTACTATGAGAAGTCCAATTTTTCACTTATAAATTACAATCTGCATAAGGAAAAGAGTATTTTTGAGGGAGTACTAACAGAGAGCCTGTCCTCTCATTTGTACTATAAGAAGTCCAGTTTTTCAATTATAAACTACAATCTGCATAAGGACAGGAGTATTTCTGAGGGAGTTCTAACAGAGAATCTGTCCTCTCATTTGTACTATGAGAAGTCCAATTTTTCAATTACAAACTACAGCTAACTGCATAAGGACAAGACTATTTCTGAGGGAGCACTAACAGAGAAGAGAAGAGTATTTCTGAGGGAGTTCTAACAGAGAACCTGTCCTCTCATTTGTACTGTGAGAAGTCCAGTTTTTCAATTACAAACTACAGCAAACTGCATAAGGACAAGAGTATTTCTGAGGGAGTCCTAACAGAGAATCTGTCTTCTCATTTGTATTATGAAAATTCAGTTTTTCATTTATAAACTACAAACAGTATAAGGACAGGAGTATTTCTGAGGGAGTTCTAACAGAGAATCGCCCTCTCATCTGTATTATGAAAATTCAGTTTTTCAATTATAACTACAATTGCATAAGGAAAGAGTATTTTGAGGGAGTACTAACAGAGGAATCTGCCTCTTATTTTATATGAGAAGTCCAGTTTTTCACTTATAAACTACAGTAAACAGCATAAGGACAAGAGTGTTTTTGAAGGAGCACTAACAGAGAATCTGTCTTCTCATTTGTACTGTGAGAAGTCCAGTTTTTCAATTATAAACTACAGCAAACTGCATAAGGACAAGACTATTTCTGAGGGAGCACTAACAGAGAATCTGTCCTCTCATTTGTACTGTGAGAAGTCCAGTTTTTCAATTATAAACTACAATCTGCATAAGGACAAGAGTATTTCTGAGGGAGTTCCAGCAGGGAATCTGACCCACCAGAAGTTCTGATCCCCCCATTTCCCGGTGTAAGTCAGGACAAACCCCGTGCCCAGCACCCCTCACTTACTGCCGGCTCATCCGCGCTGGGCGCTCCCTGCAGAGCCCGAAATCCTCCGGGAGCCCAGGGAAGCACCGGGCACAGCAAAGCTGCGGAGTTTAAACTCCTCCAGCAGCGCCGGGCACTCCCCCAAAGCTGATTCATGTCAATATTTCAGGTTAAAAGTCCCTCCAGCTGATTCGTGGAAAGTTTGAATGTAATCGGTGTGGTAACAGCTTCAAGTCTCCTCTTTTCAGTAAAAGCTTCGTGAATATTTCTCCAAATTCTTCATGCAGTTTTTGCAGGAATTGTGGGGTAGAAAAGGCCATATTTTGAGGGAGTAAATAAAGGGAAATACCACCAAAAAATACACAAAATTGCAAAAGCAGAGAAGATGCCTATTTCAACACACATAATGAGGTGTTAGTGCTGATGGAAGGTGTCCATTTGGGTACTGGATAAAGTCACTCTTGAAAGAGGAAAGTTCTAAAATGGAATATTCCAGAACAGGCCTCTCTGGCTTGTTTTTACCTTGACAAGAGAGAGCCCAGCAATATTCTAGCCAGCTGGTTTTGTGTCTATCTCAAAGATAACGAGAAAAAGAAATTCCAGGAATTTTTAAAAGTTACTTATTTCAAGGAAATGGTCTTCAAAGCCTGTCCTTGTGAGGAATATTCACTTTTCTGCTAAATAATCCAAGAGAACCTCAAATTAAACTCTTATTAAACCCTTGATACCATTTGGTAAAGCACCCTCCTGCCACACATCCCTTGAACAGGCAGAGAGGAATTCACCACCAGAATTTTTGGTTATGTACATAAATATGTGCACATGGATTGCCAGGCCCAGGAGCCCCAGGACTTGGGCCCAAACAAATTTACAGAAACTGAGGATAAAATGAGTTATTAAAATGGGTAAAATGAGTTATTTTGAGGCATCAGTGCATTGCTGAAGAGCCTCAATAAGAAGCAGCACCTTCCCTCAGTGCTCCTGGGCCATGGCCAAGGCAATGCATTGTTTCTGTCACCTGGAAATGTTTCCCTCTGCCAGCTCAAATATCAAATCCATCGATTCTGTCTCTTACTGCTTTCCCCTAAGATACAGCACAGAGACTGCTCCCAACACAGTCTCACAAAACAACAGAGTTAAATATATCACAGATCATCAATAATATATAATTTTTAATGCAAAGAGAGTCTAAACAGGCAGGAAATATTTTCCTCCTGACTCATGCCAGTGATAAAGCACATGTGTCCTGGCAAGTCTGAATTAAAAATGCCTTTAGAGAGCTCTTAATTAAAAACAAACCAAGCAATACAACATAGAAAAAAAATTCAAGTTACTAATTTACTAACTTTTGTATAAAAACTTGTTATAAGTTTTGGTTTGGGGTCAAGATTTTGTTTCTTTAATCACAATTCTCCCATCTGTCCAGATACAAGTGCAATAGGCTGGGGGAATGTAAACAGCAAGAATCTTTAATCACCAAGAGATGTTGTCCCACACCAAGTGAGGCTGGTGGCCATCATCAGGAGAAAGAATAGATTTATATATTTTTATATATAATTTACATTATTTGTGTGTGTATAATTTATAAATTAGCTTTTATTATGACTCTATTTGTTTTACAGACAGCAGCTGTCCACTGTGGATCTCTCGAGATCAGCATTGCTGTATTATCCGTGTGAACTACACAAATTAAGTAACAATTAAAAATTCAGCAGACACAATACCCTAAACCAAAATGCCTCTCATCATTAACATTTTTGCTTGCTACAAAAACTTATCTGCCATTTCACCCATGACAAAAAGCACCTCCTTGTTTGGACTCTTATTTTAGAAAGGCTGCGAGCAGCTCAGAACTCCACCTTCCTGCTCTGGAAGGGATCCCAACCAGTCACTGCTCACTCATTCCCACCTCATCTGCTACAACTCCAACTGCCATTCATTTCTCACCAATTACACAGCAGCAGCTCAGAAATTAACAATAGGTGGCACATTTTAAAAAGTTGGATGCAGTCAGAGGAGCTTTCAAAACAATAACAGTGAAAAAACTCAAAGCAAACGCAAGAAACAAACGCAGGGATGCAATGGTAATTAAATTTGCAAGGAAATCTGGAGAAGGAGGTTCAGACTCCAGGTGCAGAAGCAGGATTGGCAAATTCAGGTGTCCCCCAGCACTGGAATCCTGCCCCAGGTGTGGGCTGGCTCAGGCTGGCACAGGTCCCTGCCAGGGGCATTGTGTGCCATCCCCATGGGGCACTGCCCTGTCTCACCACACAGGGGCTGGAAGCTTGTTCAGATAAAGCACAGCTGGATCCTCCTCTGGAAGGGCACAGATGCTCCTCTGAAGCACAAAGGGAACATCAGCAGTGCTGTCCTCAGAAAGAACAGAGTTCTCTGAATGAACACATGGTTTTAATGCTCATTAAGATACAACAATAAGAAAAAGCCAAACAAACATAAGGCTCCTTTCACGGGGCAGCTGCATTAGGAACTGCAAGTAATACTGAGTAATCCGAAACCAAAATAAACACGGGGGTTTTATTTAGCACAATTACAGCTCTTTGGAAAACACCTCCTGATTTTATTTTGAGGAAGGCAAGAGCAGGGGCTACAATTTCATCTAGGTGAGGCCAACCATTAGCACTGTGCCAATTCATGTCAGCAGAGAACCTGATACTTTATTTTCAAGAACTGAAAAACAGTTCATGATTTCAAACCAGCCATGGTTTACAAGGGGACATTGGCTTTGTTTACATGCCTGGATAAATATTTTACATGTCAAGCATAGTTATAACACTTTCTAAGAATATTTCATTACATTCTTTCTTCTATGACTAATAATTCTTCCACAAAAATATTTGGTTAGTGCAGCATTACAGCAGAATTAGTCAGGAACTGGAGCCATATTTTGAGGGAGTAAAAAAAGGGAAATACCACAAAAAAAAATACACAAAATTGCAAAAGCAGAGAAGATGCCTATTTCAACACACATAATGAGGTGTTCCTGATGGAGGGTGTCCATTTGGGTACTGGATAAGGTCACTCCTGAAAGGGGAAAGTTCTAAAATTGAATATTCCAGAAAAAGCCTCTCTGGCTTGTTTTTACCTTGACAAGCAGGGTAATATTCTAGCAAATATTCTAGCAATATTCTAGCCAAAACTGTAGCTGGTTTTGTGTCTATCTCATATCTACCTCAAAGATAACATGAAAAAGAAATTCCAGGAATTTTTAAAAGTTACTTATTTCAAGGAAATGGTCTTCAAAGCCTGTCCTTGTGAGGGATATTCACTTTTCTGCTGAATAATCCAAGAGAATCTCGAATTAATGAGCATCTTTCAGCAGCAGAGCTTATGTGTGATTTTAATAAATCCTTAAGGAGAAGATAGGTTTTCCTGCTAATTAAAGGGTCTGTAAATGTCCCAAGAGCAGCTCCCTCCAACCTGAGGGTTTCAGCTCAGTCCTGAGCACGCTGTGACATTTTAGAGCTCCAACTTGGCCTGCATGAAACTGTTGTAGTGTGTTGTTAAGTTTCTTGTGTTATTCCCCCAATTTATGTATTGTTCTCCCCTATTATGTGTAAAATGGGTTCGTTCCCCCAGTTTTTCCCGCCACTGCTAGCCTGTCAGCTAAGTTGCCATAGTAACCGCTATTCATAGTTGCCGATGTGTAATTGCTCCTCCCCTGGTTTCCCTTATAAGTGAAAGTTGTTTCCTCCCTGGGCCCAGTCAATCACCCCCTTTCTCCTCCCAGGTTTCGAGAACCTTCTCCTCTCTGGAGATGGTGGCTGGCTGGGGTCCCAGGACACCTCCTTTACCTTTTGATTATTGGTCTCCATGGAGTGTCAGTTCTGTGAAGTTCATCCCCTCACCTTTCCCGATTGGTTCCGCCTGTACCCACCCCCCTCCTTTATAATCCTGTTTCACCCCCTGTTGAAAAAACTTTTTCCCGGTTGGTTTCCCTGTGTTTGGATCCCGCAACACCTTCAATAAACCGATGTTTAACCCCCGGGAAATGGTCAGCTCCGTTCCTCCCCAATACCAGCGGTGTGAGCCAGTCCGCAGCCAGCACAGCCCGAGGCCATCAGACTGTTGTAGTGTGTTGTTAAGTTTCTTGTGTTATTCCCCCAATTTATGTATTGTTTCCCCCTATTAAGTGTAAAATGGTTTTGTCCCCCAGTTTTCCCGCCACAGCCCTGATGGCCGTTAGGTTACCATGGTTACCCCTGTGTCTGTCACCCAAGTTATATAATTTCTCCTGCCCCTTTTTCCCTTTTTAGTAAAACTTTTCTCCTCCCTGGGCTCAGTCAATCACCCCCCCACTCCTCCTGGTTTTCCAGAACTTTCGTTCCCCTGGAGGTGTTGGTTGGCTGGGGTCCTGGGGCCCCTCCCGTACCTTTTGATTATTGGTCTCCATGGAGTGTCAGTTCTGTGAAGTTCATCCCCTCACCTTTCCCGATTGGTTCCGCCTGTACCCACCCCCCTCCTTTATAATCCTGTTTTCACCCCCTATGGAAAAACTTTTTCCCGGTTGGTTTCCCCGTGTTTAGATCCCGCAACACCTTCAATAAACCGATGTTTAACCCCCGTGAAATGGTCAGCTCCGTTCCTCCCCTATACCAGCGGTGTGAGCCAGTCCGCAGCCAGCACAGCCCGAGGCCCTCAGACGCCGAAGGGTGCTGGCCAGGAATTGCAGAAAAGCGTCAGCCTTTCGCCCTCAGCTAGTCAGACTCTAAACTTCGGGCCACATATGCCCCCCTCTGCAGATGAAACGAGGTGGCTTTTGTTGGCTGAAGACACAGGACATGAATCTCCTCTTGCTGCTGAACCTGGAGCAGCTCTCCCATGAGCAGAGGGGAACATTTCCTCCAGCCCCGGCCTGGGCAGCACCAGGGGCTGGAATGCTCCTGTCAGGGCTCCAGCTGGTCAGAAGTAAAGCTTTAAAGCTCATGGCTCTCAGTCTGGTTCACAGGAGGTTTTGGTTTGAGTTGGTATTTTTACTTCAGCTGTGACAGCCTTCTAATTAAAGACAGCACTGCAGCACACAGGGTGAGAGGCTGGAGAACACTCTATTTTCTGCACTAAGAATTATTTCATCTCTCAGAAATGCAATCATTCTAGTATTACAGCGACCTGAGGAGGTCACTGGGTGAGAGAAGGACAAGAATCTTGTTTCTTGATCAGAAGGCTGGATTTATTGATATATGATATATAATACATTATAACTATACTAAAAAGAATAAGGAGGGAAGTTGCAGAGGCTGCTGTGCTAAGAATAGAATAGAAGGAATGAATAAAAAAGTTCTGTGTCCAGGGAATCTGTCCCTGAGCTGCTCCTGTGATTGGCCCTTAATTGGAAATGTGGAAGATGAGCCAATCACAGGGGCACCTGCCACATTTCACAGCAGCTGATAACAATTTGTTTACATTCCTCTTCTGGGGCTCTGCTTCCCAGAAGATGGACAAATGTGAAAGAAAGGATTTCTATGAAGAAATGTCTGAGACAATTCTAGTCTCCAAGTGGTGAAGTGGCATTTCCCATAGCTGTTCATAACACCTTTAAAATGCTCTTGGAATGACTTAACAGCACAAAGTCAAGACACACAGAGGTGCCACAGCAATGTCATGTTAACCAATTTTCTGAAAACAATTGCTTTTCAAAAGCAGCTTTAAAAAAGAGAGGCCCATGATCTTGGCAAAGAACATTTTGTAATAGGAACATTTGACAGACAGGATACCATTTAAATATAGCACAGTGCTAATGCACAAAGCTCTCCACAGCTTTATAATTATCAATAAACAAACCCAGTTTCCCCTTTTGCTCAGCCAGCACAAGGTAACAGAAATCATTAGACTGGTTTCACTTCAGTATCTTGTGCAGAGCAAGCCCAGCTGACCTCCTGTAACCCAGCTGTTTAGAGACAGCAGAACTGCACATCAACACAGCTGCTTGCATCAAATAAACTCATTCTGGTGCTTCTGAAGCCACCTTGTGAGGGGACTTCCAGTCCCAGAGCAGCAGGAGCAGTGACAGAGCTGTCACAGTGCCCCTCCCACCCAGCACAGCTCATTGCCAGCATTGTCTCCTGTTTCACATCAGCAATGGGGCTGCAGCATCTCTGCCCCTGCCCCAGCTCAGGGTGAGGCTGCAGCAAACTCATTGAGCTGTTGGATGTGAAGTGCTTGTACCTACAGACAGAGAAAGTGAATATGGGCTTTTCTTGGGGTTGTTTATTTTCTGGAAAGGTTTTGAGACAGTGATCACTCTCAGTGATTCTCAGGTTTTTGGTTGATAATTGCAGCCCTGAGATGTGCAGGGTGTCTCTGTTTCAGCCCACACGTCCGAAGAACGACTCAGAGCTTTTCAGTTTTTGGTCTTGAAGTTGTTTATTAATTCTTATCTATAAAATTTTCTTTCTGCCCAGCTCAGATCTGCTCAGCAGGGCAGCCACAGACACTCTGTGTTGTCCTTTTATACTACAAACTACATATAACATATTTACACTTAATTCCCAATACCCATCACCTATGTTAGACAGTGCACTTCTACTCTAAACCAATCCCAAAGTGCCAACATCACTGCAGAAAAGAAAATGGAGAGGAGAGGAGGAGAGAGGAGAGAGAAGAAGAAGAGGAGAAGAAGAAAGAGGAAGAAGAGGAAAAAGAGGAGGAAGAAGAGGAAGAAGAGGAAGAGGAGGAAGAGGAGGAAGAGGAGGAAGAGGAGAGGAGAAGAGGAGAAGAGGAGAAGAGGAGAAGAGGAGGAAGAGGAGGAAGAGGAGGAAGAGGAGGAAGAGGAGGAAGAAGAGGAAGAAGAAGAAGAAGAAGAAGAAGAAAGGCTGGACACACCCAAGTTCCTCCATCTTGTCCCCATAACCCCCATACCAAAAATCCTAAAATCTACATTTTCACCCTGTGATTATTTTATTATTGTACTGTTTAAAGTTCTGTGACTTTCAGGTCCTCATACAAAGCTGGCAATTTGCTCCAGGGGTCACAATCAAACCCCCAGGTGCTCTGGGTCTCTGAGCCCCATGATGGGGTCCTGGGGAACTCTGGACACCAGAGGGATGCACTGAGTTCTGACAAGTGATGAGGCTTCTGGAATTACCATCATATCTGCCACTCCAAGAACTCCACTGCACTGTTCATACCGTGATCTATCTTACAATTTACAACATGATATTTAGCTTCAAAATTTTTCACCTAGCTCCGATTCTTCCTAATCACTATACTCATCCTAATCATCACCAACAACTTATTTGTCCTATTCATTGGCTGAGAAGGAGTCAGAATCATATCCTTCCTACTAATCAGCTGATACATCACATCTGCCACTCCAAGAACTGTCTCAAAACCTTTCCAGAAAATGAACAACCCCAAGAAAAGCCCATATTCACTTTCTCTGTCTGTAGGTACAAGCACTTCACATCCAACAGCTCCAATGAGTTTGCTGCAGCCTCACCCTGAGCTGGGGCAGGGGCAGAGATGCTGCAGCCCCATTACTGATGTGAAACAGTGTCCGGTTTTCGGCTGTTTGAAGGGCCTGGAAAGGCAGGAGTGGCCTTGGGGCAGCCCGCGTATCAAAGGACGAGAAGAGGCTTCAGTTCTTCTTTCGGTCTCGGTGTTTATTAATTGTTTATCTAAAAGATTTTCTCTCGGCCCGACAGAGCTCTGCTCAGCAGCCAGCCATGAGCACACTGTGCTGTCCTCCGGACAGTCACCTATCTTTATACCCATGGTTACGTGTACAATATTTATCAATTTTCCCCAATCCTTTTTATTTTTATTGTCCGGTGCACTTTTAGTAATGACCAATCCCAAAGTGCCACCATCACCACAGAAGATGGAGGAGAAGAAGAAGAAGAAGAAGGACAGGACACGCCCCAATTCCTCCATCTTACTTCTCTAAACCCCCCTGTACAGAAATCCTAAACCCTGTGTCTCACCCTCTAATTAACCAATCCCTTCACCATTCACCCCGGTGAAACCCTCCTATCCTCATACAGGTGTCGTCTCCTGTGTAGGATCAAAGTCCAGCCACCAGACACTTCTGGAACATTCCAGGACTCCCGAGCCCCCCAAGGGTGGTCTCGGTGGCACCTCAGTCCTGAGGTGCTGAGATCCCACAAAACAGGAGACAATGCTGGCAATGAGAAAGCTCCTCTCCCACGTGCCCAAGAAATGCTCACAATCAATATTTCTCTCCATTAGTGCAGCGTCCCAATCGATGGATTGGACTGCCCTCCAAGGGAGCTCTGAAATCAGCACAGCTCTGAAATCAGCACAGCTGAGTGCAGAGATCCCAGCATGTAGAATAAAAGCTAAAACCTGCCTGTCCCCAGAGACTCCAACATTATCTGATTTACACATGCTTAGGATGCATCTCAGCAAAGCCTGGATATGGGCAAAGCCTTGTGGTCTTTGGGTGCTTTATAGTAAAGCTGAACCACTTCTCAAATATACCTGAATTATCTGATTTGCACACGACTGAATAATCTTATGATTTTTCATATTTGTAACTTGGTCAGTCTGAAAGGAAAAAGAAAAATGAGATCCTATAGAAAAAGGCCAGGTTATGCTCATATAAATGAAACTCCACAGATTCAAGAAATCAAATTTTAACTGCAATCAAAACCTTAGATTTTAATAATCTCTATTTCTTTTCCATTCCTTTGTTGGATTCCTTTCCCAGGACAGGCAGTAAAGTCCTTTTTTCCAAAACCCCTATCAGTTTCAAGGCCTTTGCTATGCACACATCCATCTCCTGAGGCTGTATCAGCCCCTGACACCTGACTAAGGCTCCTCAGCAAGCACAGGGAGTCTGCAAGTGCTGCTGGAACGTTTCTGTCAATGGATTAGGGAACCCATTCATAAGCACCAAGTGCCACAGCAGATAACATTCCAGGCAGACAGAAGCTTTTCTGTGGGTAGAGATTATGTAACACCATGATTTTTAATCCACTTGCCCAGAGGAAGAAGAAATGAGCTCACTTTCATGGAGGTTAAAGCCTCCTTACTCTATTTTTCTCCATTATTTGTTCCAGTCATGTTGAACTAGCAGATAATACTGAGCACATGAACTGAGAGATTCAGAAAATCCACTCTGCTCATCTCCAGTCCATCCAGAAACTCTGCTGCTGCTGCCATCACTTCCTCTCTTCCTGCCTTTTCCATACTCACATCTTTTGTGGACTTCTTACTCCAATTTATCTGAGTTACCAGAAAAACCTGAGAATTGCAGTTATAAAACAGGCACCAATTAGAAAAAAAAAATAAAATTAATGTGGATGGTTATTAAACTGAGCATATAGCTCAAAGTGGGGCAGATGCTTAATCCTGGCAGTTTGCAGCACATCCAGTGGCATCACGTGGACTCCCAGATTCATTTCAGGAAACGTGAGCAGCACAGCGAGCCACAGGGTGGGCTCCAGGACTCAGCAATGCTTTCTAGTCCAGGAATTACATTTATTGAAACCCCTCTTTTATTAAACATGGCTTTGTTGTTTACATCTCCCTCATTTGCTTTGCAAAGCTACACAACCAAAACTTTGCATCCAACCCAGGTGGCAGCAGCAATCATTCCCTGTTACACTGTCACACACCATTCTCATGCTGTCACAAGGGCCACTTCTCCTGTTTTTATGGCTGCCAAGCTCTGCCTCCTCCTGAAAACTTCCTGATTCACTGGACTAAAGTCTGACACCCTGTGGGATCTCAGCACCTCAGGACTGAGGTGCCACCGAGACCACCCTTGGGGGGCTCGGGAGTCCTGGAATGTTCCAGAAGTGTCTGGTGGCTGGACTTTGATCCTACACGGGAGACGACACCTGTATGAGGACAGGAGGGTTTCACCGGGGTGAATGGTGAAGGGATCAGTTAGTTAGAAAGTGAAAGACAGGGTTTAGGATTTCTGTACAGGGGGGTTTAGAGAAGTAAGATGGAGGAATTGGGGCGTGTCCTGTCCTTCTTCTTCTTCTTCTCCTCCATCTTCTGTGGTGATGGTGGCACTTTGGGATTGGTCATTACTGAAAGTGCACCGGGTAATAAGAATAAATGGTATTGGGGAAAAATGATAAATATTGTACACGTAACTATGGGTATAAAGATAGGTGACTGTCCAGAGGACAGCACAGTGTGCTCATGGCTGACTGCTGAGCAGACCTCTGTCGGGCCGAGAGAAAATCTTTTAGATAAACAATTCATAAACACTGAGACCGAGAAAAGAACTGAAGCCTCTTCTCGTCCTTTGATACGCGGGCTGCCCCAAGGCCACCCCGGGCCTTTCCAGGCCCTCCAAACAGCCGAAAACCGGACAACACCCCACACAGGTCAGGGACACAGCACTGTTTTATGGGAGCTGGTTGGGAAATGCTTTCATTTCCCACTTCTTGGAAATGCTGCTGCAACTGAAAGCAGCTCTGACTAATACACTAATCCAGACTATTTGTCCACAATTGCAGAGCCAGACCTGACACTGAGCTGTACTCTCATTTCTCTATCTTTAGTCCATTTCCATCACCTCTTTTTTATTATTTCTTTTGGCTACTTCTGTATTGAATCTCAGGCAGCTTTTTAATCTTGCAGTAAAGAGCTGAGTAATTCTCAGGCACTCTGACAGTGGGATACACATGACTGTTACATTTTATGGTTCACAAGGGTATTTCTGGATTTGTGTGTTCAGTAGCAAACCCAAAGCAATGGCTGAACATTCCTGCTCCCAGGAGCCATCCATGGATTAACACAATTTTTAACAGCTGCACACACAACACATTTGAGATTGTTCTGAGGGCAATAAGAAAAAAAACCAATCATAAATTGTAGAAGAAATTACTGAATGTTGAGCTTCAGCAGCTACAGCCCATGTTCAGTGCTGCTTGCAAGACTAACAGACATTGATTTTCCTTCTGTATTTCAGCCTGTGCTCATGGACCAGCTGCCCTTCAAAAGTCCTTAGAGCTCTTTTGTGCTCCCAAAAGTGGATCCAAAGCCCACAGGGGCCAGTGCAGAGGCTGGAGGACACATTGTGACTGCAAACTAGAACTGGAGCAAGAGACAGGAGGAGAAATGGTTGTGAAAAGTGATGGAATAACAGAGGGAAGGAAGGCAGGTTCCAGGATTTCAGCTACTTCAGCACCTGTAATTATTGTAACACTCCCAAAACATCCCCTCCCCACTACCTGGGTTACAAATCCCAGCTTCTCTGCACTGCCATGGCTCAGAACAGTGAACAATGCACATGGCAAAGCCATCCAAAAGCCAGAGACCCAAAATTGTACCAGCCTTGGCAAAGATGGTCCAGCAGTGCTACCCCACTGTCACGCTGGAATTGGAGGGGATGTTGGGATGAGAAACCTGAAATCAGAGTGGCTTTCATCAGCAGCCTGGCCAGGTCTCCCCAAAAACCAGATATTGCAATCAAACTGTTTCTACAAAAATGTTAATGACACCAAATTGGTAATTTCTAAAATTTACTTAGCTCTAGTTATGCTATTTATGAATAAATGAACAAAAAATGTTGATGGCTTCTCATCCTTTTACATTTCCCCCCACAGAATATGTGTTTATTGTGCTGCTTGTCTGGATGTGGGTTAAATTAGCCAGTAATGCACTGATCCTCTGGCTAAATTCACTTTTTATTAAGAAACTCATTTAAAAATCGGATCTTTTAGACAACTCAAGTGACCTTTATCAGCAGGCACCAACTCAGCACTTTTCTCATAAAGAAAGAGCTCATTATCCCCACACTCCTCTGGGATGCCCAAGCAGAACACAGAAGTTGCAGAGTCCATCCCAAGCTGAAGCTTTCAGAAGACTCACTGTGCATTAATTAGGAAGGATTTGACTTTCTAGGAGGAGGAAGGATTCTCGACAGTGGCTTTGGCAAGCACAGGCACCACAGAGAGAGCTCACAGGTGCTATTTCAGGAGTGCTGCAAGGCTCCTTCCCCCACATTTGGCTGCTGAGTTGGCCTTTCACTGTGCAGTGACTTCCCAAACAGACTCTGCAGCTCTGTGATGCAATTATTAATCCAGTCCCACTGCCTGGCCAATGTCCCTTGGTGATGACAGCTTTTGGCAAAGGGGGACAAAGGTGTTGTTAACTACAGCACTGGAGCCTTGCAGCAAAAAAAATGAAATGTTATTTACTTTTCTCTACACCCAAATGTTCTGCTTATGGGTTTTCAGGTGTTTAAATAGAATGAACAGCAAGACTTTAAGCAATATTATACTTTGATTCTCGTGAATGTGCTGCTACACAGTGAACTGAACACTTGGCTGCCTGTCCTGGGCACATGGAATGAGTTCAAGCTGAGGTCGAGTGACAAACACACCCTGGCACGGCCCAAACTCAGGGCTGAAAGTATCAACTGATAAATGAGATGATGATTCTTGCTTCTCATGACCTGTAAGGACAGACTGAGTCACCAGACAAAAAATGTTACAATATCCTGAACAGAAAACTCCCAGCAAGTGGTTATGAAACCTCTTGGATTCTGAGCATGCCAGAACATGAAGGTGCTTCAAAGAGACTGAGGTAACATCAGATTTATGATCAAATCAGCTGAAGTAAGAGAGTTTCTCAAGCCTGATGGTTAAAAATACTTTGGGGATGCAAATATTGATGACTGGTGTGCAGAGCTCAGGTAAGGACACCTCTGGAGCACAGGAAAACAAAGTGTAACTTTGATTTTTTACTGGACACATCCAACAACTCCAGATGGATCTTAGATACACATTTCTGTTAGCACAGCAGTGATGAGGCTTCTGGAATTACTCTTATCTGCCACTCCCAAACTGCCTCAAAACCTTTCCAGGAAATAAACTACCCCAAGAAAACCCCATATTCACTCTCTCTGTCTGCAGGTCCATGCACTTCACATCCAACAGCTCAGATGACTTTGCTACTTGGCTCTCACCACTGTTAAGAAGGATAGAAATAATCAGTTTGGTTCTTTCACCTCCAACTCTTCCAGCTGCCCCTGCAGCTTCACTGAGCTCACTGAACTCCACTCATTTATAGAGAACTACAAAACAGAAAGCTCCCCCAAAATAAAATGATGTCATGAACTCCTACCAGAAAGTTCATTCTTTTCAAGCCCAAATCAAACATAAAATTCATCCCCTTTAATTCTGGCAGCACAAGACAGCATCAAAAGATATCAAAAAGCATTTCATGTGCTGCAAATTAATCTGTTTTGAAACAAACACAAACAAATCAGCACATGCCTATTCCCATGACTGCAGAACTTACTTTAACCTGTCTTTAATTGCTTTAAGATAAGGTGAAGTGAGTCTAGACAGAGTCTTCTGCACAGGCTTCCCTTGGTTTACATAAGCTGCTGCATTTCAGCCTTAAGATCAGAACATGGATGTTATTATGGAAAATAAAGACAATTGTTGTACAGGCTGCTCTGCAGAAGAGCATTTGTTAGTGATGGAAATACAGAGTTATGCTATAAACAGAGTATTTATTTATTTTAGCAGAAGGTGGCTGCTTCCCTAAACAGAATAACAATAAAGGCACATGGAAATCCAGTCTGGAGAGTAAGAACTCTCACAAGCAGCTTTGCCTACACACCAACCCACAGCTCCTGACCCAAATAATTCAATGTTTTGATGCTCAAATTACTGAAAACACTTCTGAGCACTGAGCCCTGAGGTATTTACAACCCTCCAAGCCAGGTGACTGTGAGCAGTGCAGCCCCTGCACAGGGGAAACAAGGACACACCTGAGCAGGGAAAGCTCAGGGCTCCTGTTGATCCCAGACACAACTTCCCTGCCATGAGCTGTGTGTGACTGCTGCTAATGCCACAGGAAGGGCTGGGCTCAGCTGGGATAAGGCTCTCACAGGTGAACTTTCTGCCTTAAAGCCAGAGTCTACAGCTACAACACGATTTGGGTGCAGCAAAACAATTCAGAACACTTTCCCTACAGAGAGTCTCAATCTCCCAGGTTTACAGAATCCCAGGATGGTTTGGGTGGGAAGAGACCTTAAAGCTCATCCTGTTTCAGCTCCTGGCATGGACAGGGACATCTTCCACTACCCCAGGTTGTTCCAAGCCCCATCCAGCCTGGCCTTGGACACTTCCAGGGATGGGACAGCCACAGCTTCTCCAGGCACCCTGTGCCAGGGCCTCAGCACCCTCACAGGGAAGAATTTTTCCCCAATATCCCATCTAAATCTACTGTCAGGGTGAAGCCCTTCCCCCTTGTCCTGCCACTCCAGGCCCTTGTAAACAGTTTCTCTCCATCTTTCTGCAGGCTCCCTTCAGGTCCTGGAAGGCCACACTACAGTCACCCCAAACCTTCTCTTTTCCAGCTTGAACAACCCCAGATCTCAGCCTTTCCTCACAGCAGAGCTGCTCCATCCCTCTGATCGCCTCAGTGTCTCCTCCAACAGCTTCATGTCCTTCCTGTGCTGGACCCCAGGGCTGGGGCAGCTCTGCAGGTGGGGTCTCACCTGAGCAGGGCAGAAGGGGAGAACTCCCCATCCCCTGGTGCCCACACTGGGGGATCAGCACAGGGTTCTGGGTCCAAGCAACTCATGCCCAAGTCCTTCTCCCAGGGCTGTTCTCCAACCCTTCATCCCCAGCCTGGATTGACACTGGAGGTTGACCTGACCATGATGCAGCACCTGGACCTTGGTCTTATTAAACCTCATACCCAAGACTTTGCATTATTACCATTCCTTCCCTGAAGAGCCTCAGGTCACTGAGATGGCAGAGCAGAGACAGGCAGGATCACAGCTGACACAAAAATGTGCCTGTGAGCAGAGGTGGGCTGAGGTCTTACCCACTCACCCATTTAGGGGAAAATCCCTTAGAAGTTCCTGCTCCTTCCAAAGCACAGCAGGGCCAGAAAGGAGGGATGAAAAGGAAGGTTAACTCAAGCCTAAAAACACTTTTAAGAACAACACTGCACCAGCCTAGAGGCCCAGAAGACGTGTAGGAGGGTGGTGTGTGACCCCAGCACCCCAAGGGGAGGCTGGTTCCATTCTGGGGGTGGTGGGCACAGCACAGGGCACTGGGCACAGCCCCAGCCTCGCACAAAGCCCAGGAAAATGCGAACACCTCAGGAACACGAGGATGCAGTGCTAACCTAGGGATAACAGCCCCAGCCTCCCACCAAACACAGAGTGCAGGAGAGCCCCAAAGACCCCCTTTGTAAGCAAACACTACAAAGGTGGCAGCACCCCCATCCTCACAGATGGCCCCAGTCAGTACACACAATGCTCTGTCCCCAAACAGCAGAGCAGCCCCCAAAGCCCTCCCAAAGCACATTCACAACAACAGAGTCTGCTGTGACCCCCAGACACCCCCTCAGCCCCCTCCAGCATATCCTGTGACCCCCAGACACCTCCTCAGCCCCACAGCCCCCTCCAGCATATCCTGTGACCCCCAGACACCCCCTCAGCCCCACAGCCCCTGTGATAGCCACACACCCCCCAGATCCCTCATCCACGTCCCCTGTGATCCCCAGACACCCCCTTCAAAGCCCATTCACAACAACAGAGCTCCCCGTGACCCTCAGCGAGCCCCTCAGCCCTCTCCCCCATGTCTCCTGTGACCCCCGGGCCCCTCTCGGCCCCGCGCTCTCCTCTGTGCCCTCCGGGCCAGGAAAGCGCCACCCCCATAACCCCTTTTCCGGACACAGAGCGCACTGCGGGCGCCCCCAGGCCCGTAACCGCCCTCAGAGCATGAAGAGCACGGAGAAAACCCCCCGAAGGTCAAAGAAGAGCGGGAAGGAGCCCCCAAAGCCCCGCGGGGTCCGCGGCCGCCCCCCCGCCCCTCGAGGCCTCACTCACCGCGTCCCCGCCGCGGCCGCTCCCTCAGGCGGGCGGTGGGCGGGGCCCCGCCTCTGAGCCCCGCCCGCCGCCCATGCCGCCACCTGATTGGATCAGCTTCGTGATTGGCTTCCCTAATTGACCAATGGAAAACGAGAGAGCAGGAGGGGGCGGGGCGCGAGGGGGCGGTGCCCGCGGGGAGCGGAGCCCGCCCAGTCCAGCCCAGTTCCCTCCCAGTTCTCTCCCAGTTCCCTCCCACAGCGCCTTTTTGTCCCTGAAAGAGCCTCCCAGTTCCATCCACTGCCCTCTTAGTCTATCCCAGTTCCCTCCCACAGCCCATTTCTGTCCCTAAAAGCGCCTCCCTGTCCCATCCACCCGCCTCCAAGTCTATCTCAGACCCCCCCCCAATACATCCCCGTATATCCCAGTCTACGCCTGTGCCCCCCGCTGGTTCCAGAGCCCTTCGAGTGCCCCTTTTGTTTCCAAAAGTGCTCTTGTCTCTCCCAGTCTATCCCAGTGCCTTAACAGTCCACTCCCAGTGCCCTTTTTGCCCCTAAAAGTGCCTCGCAGTCCTTCCCAGTCCTGTCCAATCCCTCCCAAATCCCATTCAATCCCCTCCAAATCTATCCCAGTCACTCCTGGTGTATCCCAGTGCCTTCCAAATCTATTCCAGTCACTCCCAGTCCATCCCAGTCGCCTCCCAGTCCTGTCCAATCCCTCCCAAATCCCATTCAATCCCCTCCAAATCTATCCCAGTCACTCCCAGTGTATCCCAGTGCCTTCCAAATCTATTCCAGTCACTCCCAGTCCATCCCAGTGCCCTGCAAATCTAGCCCAGTCACTCCCAGTCCATCCCAGTCGATCCCATTATCCCTCAGTCGCTCCCAGTCGCCTCCCAGTGCCCATTTTGTTCCTAAAAGTGTACTTTTTGTCCCTCCCAGTCCCTTCAAAGCCCATCCCAGTTACCCGTGTAACCCCACAGCGTGTGTGCCCACACATCCCCGGCTGTGCTCGGGGCCGGTGGGCACCTCCCGGTGTGCTCCCATCTCCCGGTGTGCTCCCATCTCCCGCTGCTCCGGGACCGCTGCGCCGTTTTCCCCCTTTCCCCCTGGGGGAGAGAAAGGACGAACCCCGCTCCTGGAGCTGCTCCCGGCGTGTCCCGGGATCGCTCCGTCCTCCCGGAGGAAGAGGAGGAGGAGGAGGAGGAGGAGGAGGAGATGCGTGTCCGCCCGCGGGGCCCCGGGAGCGTGAGGTTCCCCGGTTCTGTCCCGGTACCGGGTGGAGCGGGGCGAGCCGCGGGGCCTCGGGAGCAGGAGGTTCCCCGCTATCGGTACCGGGCGGAGCACAGCCCCGTGAGCAGGAGGTTCCCCGGTGCTGTCCCGGTACCGGTACGGAGCAGAGCCCCGGTGCAGGAGGTTCCTCGGTATCGGTACCGAGCGGATCGGGGCTCAGGGAGCAGGAGGTTCCCCGGTGCTGTCCCGGTACCGGTACGGAGCAGAGCCCGTGAGCAGGAGGTTCCCCGGTACCGGTACCGAGGGGATCGGGGCTCAGGGGAGCAGGAGGATCCCCGGTGCTGTCCCGGTACCGGTACGGAGCAGAGCCCCGGGAGCAGGAGGTTCCCCGGTGCCGGTACCGGGCGGGACGAGCCGAGCCGCGGTTCCCCGGCGGGGGCGGGGGGAGCAGGACCCGGCCCCGGGCGCTGCCCCCGTTGCTCTCCGGCCTCCCGGGGCTCCCGCTCGTTTCGATTTCGTTTTTGGCCGGGATCGCGGCGCGGGGACGGGCGCGGAGCGCGGCGGGCTCCGCTCGCACCGGGCCGGCCATGCAGGTAGGAGCCGGCCCCGGTCCCTGTCCTCCCTCCTCCCGGCCCCTCTCGGGATTTCTCCTCCTCTCTTCGGGCTCGTTGTGATGCTTGAATCCTCACTCGTTGTTCTGTTTATGCTGGGTGTGATGTTCTGTGCCTTCAGACTGGCAGACCAACAAAAAGCTAATAATGTAGAGGTAAATCGTGTTGGATGCTGCGAAAAAGTTGATATATGATGGAGAACATAATTTTGAAAATGAGGGTGAAGATAAAGCAATGTTTGTGGAGCACAGAAAACAGTTGAGACTGTTGATTTGCCAGGTTTCAGCAGAATTACTGTTGGCATCTGTCCACAGAGGTTTAACACTGCACTCCAGAACTGGCAGAGTACACAATTTATAGAAGTGGCAATAAGGCTGCTGTATATGTTGGCCCATGGTGCTCATTTCTCACAAATTTGCCCTAAACCAGGATAAAATTTGCTGGAAGTTCATGTCCTGGGGGGTGAGCCCCTACCCCACCTCCAAACGACCTCATGGAGCAGCCAGGAGCCTCTGTTCCCCCATTGGGTTCTGAGCAAAAAGCTCCCCTCACACATCTGGGGGTTCCTTTCCACCCTGCTTTTTCTCACTTTCCCACTCAAACACCCCCAAGGACAGTATTTCTTCTTGAAGCAAAAAAAAAAAAAACCATCTCAGAAAAGTCTGAAAGCAGCTAAGCAGGGATAAAAGCAAGAACATAAAATTAGTATAACACAATAAAAATTCAGAATGTATCTCAAGGCCTATAAATATTTAGGAGCAAGAAAAATACCAGATTTGTTCTGGTTTTACTGTAAATCTTGTTTGTAAGAGAGTCACAACAATGGGAGAAAATTAAAATAACTTTTAGAGAGTTCTAGACAAAATACACTGCTGATTTCTTTCACTTTTATTTTCCCCATAGCTTGTTGCTTAGAGTGAATCTGAAAGACAGTTTGTGTTGCTGCCAAGCCTGCTCAGAGTTTATTCTGGAGTCTCACTGTTCTCCTCATGCAGTGTCATGTAGCTGCCTGCATTTTAAATCCAATCCAGTGACCACCAAACTGTCCTTTTTCAGAAGGAAAATTCTGAAATGTTCAGAATTTCAGAATTCAGGATTCAGAAATCCTCCCATCAGCCTGGTGTAACTCCCAGGGAAGCATTTTCCCCTGGACTGATGCACTGTATTGCTCCTTATTTTGGGAGCCTCTTGTCCTGATTTTGGGAGCTTCAGCTTTGCCTTTAAGATGTGTCCAGCTTCCATCTCCTCACCCCTCATTTTCAGAGGGCTCAACTTCTCTGCCTGCACGCACAGTCAGGGAGTGGCTGCTCTAAATCACCTGCAAAAGCCTGAAGTGCTCAGAGTTGGTAACTGCTTCAGAAAATACCATTTGACAGCAAAATTGTTAATTTTCCAGTGAGCGAAGCTGAGAAATAGCTGGGATCCACATTAATAGGTTTTTAAGGGGAAACATTATCTGCCTGGCTGCCAGCAATATTTCAAGATCTGGATGTGGCTGGAAGCAGGATCTGAGCTCCCTTCTGGCTCACATGCCCTGGCTGAGAGGGAAAATAATTCCTGAGGGGGCCAGAACTCCACAGAGAGTGAGCAAGAGGAGCTTGCATCCCCCTAAACCACGGGATGGCCATTCCCACTTATGCCCAAATGATCCCTGGGGACAGAGTGGGAGATCTCTCTCCATATGATGTTTTCAAGACAAAATCAACTACTACTTGGTTTATTTTCTAAAGGACTGAAGTGCTCTCCTAAAACCTTGAGCATCCATCGAGCATCAGAGGGTCCTGCAGGAGCACAGGCACTGCAGGCTCTGCCAGCCTCAGCTCCATCTCCCATTTCCCTGCAGCCATGGGGAGTGGGGATGGATAATCCCCATCCAGAGCCTGAATGAGGGCAGGTTCCTCTGCTAAAGAGCTGGAGAGAGGGATCTCTTGGCAACCAGGGACTGGAAAAGTGTGAGGAAGAACTGTAGACAACACATCACATCTGTGGTTGCTGAAAGTCGGGTCAGAGAAAGAATCAGATAAACTTTCCCAAGCACTACTCTGGGTGGTTTGAGAAAGGTCAGAGGAAGAATTAAAACAATCCTTAATCTTTACAACTAGTGTTTTAAACATATTATTTACTTATAAAATATTTACAAGAAGGGTGCTATTCCTAATTAACCAATAGCATAAAGAGTATTAATTAAAGACCAATCAAGTCCAACTTTATCATCGCTATCTATAAAAGAATAAATAGTGTCTAATAAAATTTACATTTACCTTCTAAAAAACCTAAGAGGTTTTGTCACTTCATTCATCCTTAATACAAAAACATCACGTCACATCACATCACACTGCTATGAGAAACCAGTTAGGAAATACTGGAGCAGGTGGTGTGTCTTGGTTTGGAAAGCCAGGTGTCTGCTAAGGAAGGCAGGAGCCTCCTCTGAAATAGAAAATGTAAACCTTCCCCTCTGGATTGCTATAGATTTTAAGGGGCTCTCAGGCAAAAATATGGGAGCAAGAATAACAGTTCTTTACTAGGGAAGAAAATAAAAAGATAAAATAAACAATGCAGTGAACTAAACCAACACTGACAGAGTCAGAACCCAACCTGACACCCTGTGGGTCAGGCTGTTGGCAGCAGCCCCATTGGAATTGTGGCTCAGCCCTCCTGCAGTGTCAGGGCTGGTTCTGCTGGAGCAGGGATCCTGGAGAAAGGTGCAGTCTCTGCCTCTGAAGATCCAGGGGAAGAAGAGGCAGCTGCTGTTCCTCTGGGCAATCCAGTGGAGAAGCTGTGCTGGTGTTCCAGAATCTCCAGATTATATCCGGGTAGGAATGCTTGGCTCCTCCCTCTGGGCTCACATCTCCCAATGGGATGCTGTAGTTCTTATCAGCCATGCAGGGACATTCAATGGCTGTTATCAGCAGATGTCCCCTCAGAGGGAGGAGTGATTGTGGAAGAGATAAGGAAAGCTGCCCACTGAACAGAAGACAGCTGCCATACAGATGGCAGATAGAACACAATTTGCTTGGCAGTCCAGGACATGGAGGCACCACCAAAGCAGGACCAGATTTTCTCCCCACTGATGTGTCTGATCTCTTCCCCAGGGCAAAGTGGCCATCAGCTCCTCCAGCCCCGTGGTGGCCGTGTCAGTACCACCCTCATCCCAGGCCAGACCCTCACCCATCAACACTGGGCAGATCTTCAGACTTCCAGGAAGGCTGAGTGAGTAGAGGTTAAGCAAGTCAGTGCTGTTCAAAAAGGGGTTGCCATGGGGTGGGACAGGGTGGGCACAGCCATGGTGTCACAGACATCTTTTATGAAAAATCCTTTCCTTAGGATTTTTCCTCCTGAGAAGCTGAGAGGCCTCAGGAACAAAATGTAAACAATGATTATCTGCTGCTGTGGAATGCAACAAGTAGATCTTTGATTGGCCTGTGTTAGATGTTTCTAATTAATGTCCAATCACAGTCAGCTGGCTCAGACAGAGAGTCCAAGACACAAGCCTTTGTTATCATCCCTTCTAATTCTATTCTTAGCCAGCCTTCTGATGAAATCCCTTCTTCTATTCTTTTAGTATAGTTTTCATATAATATATATCATAAAATAATAAATCAGCCTTCTGAAACATGGAGTCAGATCCTCATCTCTTCCCTCAACCTGAGATCCGTGTGAACACCATCACAGTGTCCCACCCAGGGACCATTCCGTGCTGGCAAGGGGGACAAAGCTTCCTCAGGGCTCATTTTCTCTCTTTGTGGTGTTTTTGACCCGCGAGCGCTTAATGCAGAGGGAAAGTTTGGTGATGGAGAAGAAGCCCCACCTGCCACTCAGCAGTTTGAGAACAGAGGTGTTTTCCTGGTTTCAGGAATCCAGCCCTCCCTGTGGAGCAAGGACGATGTGATCCACTGGCTGCGATGGGCTGAGAGGGAATATTCCCTGCGGCCCACTGAGCAGAGCAGGTTCGAAATGAACGGCAAAGCCTTGTGCATCCTCACCAAGGAGGACTTCAGGCACCGAGCTCCCAGCTCAGGTGAGACCCAGGGGCTTGTGAGCACCATCCCAGCACAAGGTGGGGATCCAGGCACTCTTGTGGCTGCATCAAAGCCAGTGAAGTCCAGGGAGTGCAGCACTGGGCAGTAGGAGCTCAGGTCTCTGCTTGTTCATTGTCTTTCCATCATGCAAAGTACACGTGGTGCACATTCCAGGAAGCCACAGAAACTTTAAAAATCTTACAGTGGTCAAGTTAATGGGTAACTTAAAAAACAGATAAAGTTTATTTTTCTATTTAATTTTCTCTAATGTGTTGCTAGCACTGTAGGTGTTTGATCCTGTTGTTTACTCTGTAAGGCTCATTGTTACTTAATACTTTGAGTGAAGGATATCCATGGGCTATTAAGTTTGAAATGAACAGCAAACCTTGTGCATCTTCACCAAGGAGGATTTCAGACACTGAGTGCAGCTCAGGTTGGACCCAGGGGTTTGTGAGCACCATCCCAGCACAGGGAGTGCTCTGCTGACAGGGCTCAGTGGGTACGAGCAGAGCTGGTTTTGAGCTGGAGATGAGGACAGCTCTTCCTTTCTCTGGTTCATCTGAACTGCAAATACTTTGGTGTGATGGAGAGAGATGGGGAGACTAACTTGGTGATCAGAATCCCATTTTATTATGGGATACAAACACTTATGTACTATTTCAGGGAGACTAGTAATGTGTCCTGCAATGATTAGGTTAAAATCACATACACAAACTTATGCAAATAACAACATCTCCTGCTTGCAGAGTTTAATGGGATTTTCTTTTTCTGGTAACCTGTTTGATTTAATCTTCTTGCAATCCAGGTCTAATTTTCAAAATTCCATTTGTTTTTGCCAAGGCATCCTGTTATCAAATCTCTTTTGTTAACCAGGTCCAAAGTCCATCACCTGTCTTGTGTCCCCCAAAATTCCAACACTTTGGGATGGGGAATAACCCACACTCAGTAGTTCAGAATCTCAGCAACATAATTCAAACCATTATTCAAAGGCATCTGAGCAGAGTTTCCCTCCCTGCAGGGGACGTGCTGTATGAAATCCTCCAGTTCATTAAAACAAAGAGAAGAGCTCTGGTGTGCAGCCCCTTGCTGAACTCACCCTTCAGGAAAGCCAGGAGCACAGAGGAAGGTATGATGGGGGAAAAATACCCTGGGAGGGCAGCAGTGTGCAGCAGGCAGAACCTGCCTGGTTGCACACACCTGGGGCTTGGAGCTCAGCCTGCTGAAACCATCCCACACCCCCTGAGAGAGGCACCCAGGCCCAGCAGAGCCCGGGCCAGCTGGGGAGTTTGTAGTGATGCAGCAGCTCAGAGCTGTGGGGTCTGTGGCAAACTGGCAATGCTGTGAATTCCCTCAGAAACCTGCCTGCAGATTGAGATTTGGGTCAGGGAGGGTCAAAGCCAGGCAGAGGCACAGCCCTGCTGGAAATCAGTCCTGAAGCATGGAAAGGGCTGAGGAGCTGGGGCTGAGCTTGCACAGAGATGCTGGGTCAGGGGATGGGGTGGGGAGAGGGCTCAGGTGAGGTTGGTGGGGGCCAGTGAGGCTTCTTCGTGCCCTTGAGGGGGCCAGGTAGGAGTTAGGGTGGGTTGGATTGGTGTCAGAAGGTGGATGTGTGTGGAGATGGATCTGGGGGCACTTTCCTGGGCTCTTTACTGGTTCCTATGCAATGTAAATAACATATTGCATCCCCACAACAATTTACCAGGAGGTTCCTCTGCTCTGGGGCATTTTCCTCTGCCAGTTTTTCTTCTTCATCTGACCCTTACCCTACCTGACATCTCCTTTAACCCCCCTGGACTTTGTGCTGCTCCTTAGGAAAATCCCAGGTTTTCCTCAGCATCCTCCTCCTCTGTGGGCTGATCCCACCTGAAAACCACCCTGGGCTGTCCCTCCCCTCCTGTTCCAAGGCTGTGCAAGGTCTGGGACCCTAATGAGCCACAGGATGATTATTAGGGGTTTATTTTATTAGGGTTTTTATTTTGCAGGTGCAGACTGCAGTGCTGAGGCTGCCCCAGCTGTTTCCTCGTGGCTGGGCTGTGCAGAGCAGCCCCTGTTCCACAGCCACAGGCAGCCACTGAACCTCTCCCACCACAGCTCAGAGAGTCCAGGTGCCATCTGCTCCTTCCCTGCTACCCTGTCGGCCCCAGTGGATGGGAAAATTGCAGGTAATTATGAATTTATTGCCTTGTTCCTTGGGGAAATGAGATGGTGCTTTGTCCTGTCTGCCCATCTGTCTCCTTCCCCTCATTCCGTGCTTTTCCACCTCAGTTTCCCCACCTGAAAAATTGTAATTGCTCTGAGATCTCACAGTAAAAGTGCTGTGCCTGAGCTCTGTGCTCTTCTCATATTTATTGTGTTGCCCTGATTTTTAAAGTTTTTCTAAGCCTTCTGATGTTTACAAACTTTCTCACACACTTTACGTAAATAACTGATTGTTTTGCATTCTTTTATGGAGGAAGAAAAATTTAATAAACTGTTGGTTTGTCCAGTGTCATTGGAGAGGTGGCACTGTCACTTTTAGAAACCTATAAATGTTAGAGTCAGCAATTAAAAACTGTTTTCACCTTGGAAGAGCTGCGTGTCCGTGGCATGTTATTTAGTGACAATTGTCATAGTGACAGTGACTGTAGTGACAATTGTCATCTCAGAATCTCTGCGGGTCACAGGGACCCCGAGATACATTAGAAAGTCTCTTTTCCCAGCCTGGCAGTTGAAGGAGTCAGAGCTCTTCCATTCTCCTTCTCAAGGTTGTTTATTATTTCTGATCTATAAAATTCTTTCTCTGACCCACCAAGGTCTGTCTTGCAGGTCAGGTTGAGGCACACTGGCGTTGTCTTTTTATACTAAAAACTATGTGTACATTATTTACAGTAACTTCCCAATACCTATCACCTATGATAGACAGTGAGCTTCTACTCTAAACCAATCTAAAAGTGCCAGCATCACAGCAGAAGATGGAGGCCAAGAAGAAGAAGAAGGAGAAAGGCTGGACATGCCCACATGCTTCCATCTTGCCCCCTGAACCCCCATTCTAAAACACTCCAAAAATCTATTTTTCACCTTGATGTCACTATAGGACATGAAACAACACGAGCTCACACACTGCTGCTCTCAAGGTGAAGAAAAGAGAAGTTTATTTTCTGACTCTAACATTTATAGTTTTCTAAAAGAGACAGTGGATTGGAGGGTGAAAGTGCCATCTCTCCAATGACACTGGACAAACCAACAGTCCATCAAATTTCTCTTCTATAAAAGAATGCAAATCAATAAGTTATTTATAGAAAATGTGTGAGAAAGTTTGCTATAAGAATGTGAACATCAGAAGGCTTTGAAATTCTTAAAAAATCAGGGCAACACCCTGTGACCAACTATTATTCTACTTAAACTCTCTTGGCTTGTAGTTCTTCATATAAAGCTTGGTAATTGTTTTTTCCAAGGGCTAAACCAAAGGCACAGGGGTCTTGGGCTCTGTGCCAGGGTCTCAGAGCCCCTTGGGCAGGGGCTGGAGCCCTCCAGGGCAGCCAGAGGGATTTCCTGGGTCTCAGGTTTTTGGTTAATTGCTGCCCTGAGATGTGCAGGTTGTCTCTGTTTTGGCCCGCACATCCAAAGAACGAGTCAGAGCTCTTCAGTTTTCGGTCTTGAAGTTGTTTATTAATTCTTATCTATAAAATTTTCTTTCTGCCCAGCCCAGATCTGCTCAGCAGGGCAGCCACAGGCACTCTGTGTTGTCCTTTTATACTACAAACTACGTATAACATATTTACACTTAATTCCCAATACCTATCACCTATGTTAGACAGTGCACTTCTGCTCTAAACCAATCCCAAAGTGCCAACATCACTGCAGAAAATGGAGAACAGGAAGAAGAAGAAAGGCTGGACATGCCCAAGTTCCTCCATCTTGTCCCCATAACCCCCATACCAAAAATCGTAAAATCTACATTTTCACCCTGTGATAATTTTATTATTGTACTGTTTAAAGTTCTGTGACTTTCAGGTCCTCATACAAAGCTGATAATTTGCTCCAGGGGGAGCAAATCAAATCCCCAGGTGCTCTGGGTCTCTGAGCCTCCTGGTGGGGTCCTGGCAGCTCTGGACACCCAGAGGGATGCACTGAGTTCCGACACCTGGGTTCTGACATTGCTGCTCTAAAGGTGCAATGGTGCTGCTGGGGCAGGCTGGCAGGGTGGCAGCTCTGTGCCCAGCAGCTGCCCCTGCTCAGACTGCAGGCTGCTCTGGGAGTACGTGTACCAGCTGCTGGCCGACCGCCGCTACGAGCCCTACATCAGGTGGGAGGACCGGGAGGCCAAGGTGTTCCGCATCGTCAACCCCAACGGGCTGGCCCAGCTCTGGGGCAACCACAAGGTGAGCGCAGCTGAGAGGGAGTTTGGCATCCCTGAGAAGGAATTTGGCACCCCTGCATGTCCCTTTCATGAGCTGTTCCCTAGAGATCATGGCCCAGGGCTGGGGAGGGGGACATGGGAGGGTCCAGGGTTAATGTCAGGATCTTTAGCAGGTCAGAGTGACCCTGAGAAAAGTTGGAAAGTCTCTTTTCCCAGCCCAGCGATTGAAGAAGGAGTCAGAACTCTCAGTTCTCGGTCTCAAGGTTGTTTATTGTATCTTATCTACAAATTTTTTTCTCCTGACCAGATTCATCCAGCAGGACAGTTCCAGGCACTCTGCCTGCCCCCAGGGCAGTGTTATCTCTTTATACTAAAAACTACCTGTACAATATTTACAATTACTTTTCCAATACCTATCACCTATGTTAGTCAGTGAGCTTCTACTCTAAACCAATCTAAAAGTGCCACCATCACAGCAGAAGATGGAGGCCAAGAAGAAGAAGGAGAAAGGCTGGACACGCCCAGATCCCTCCATCTTGCCCCCTGAACCTCCATTCTAAAAAACCCCAAAAATCTACTTTTTCACCCTGTGATAAGTTCACTACCATTCTATCTAATTTGTTGTGGCTAGCAGATCTTCATCTAAGGTTGGTAATTTGCTCCATGGGTCATAATCAAACCCAGAGGTGTTTTGGGCTGTGTGCCAGAGGGATGTCCTGGGTCCTGACAGGTTAGTGGGAGATGCCAGCCTGGTGGTTAAATGGGACTTTCTCACCTCTTGGAAAGGAAACCATGAAGCCAGTCTGGGGTAGGGACTCACACTACAGACCCACAGTGCCCCAAACCTCCTCAAATGTTCCATGTGTGGCCCTGCTGCACACAGAACCAGAGCAAGACTTGTTGCTCTGGGTTTTTTGCTCAACACCCCACAATCCTTCTCTCCTTCCAGAACCGGATGAACATGACCTATGAGAAGATGTCACGAGCTCTCAGACACTACTACAAACTCAACATCATCAAGAAGGAGCCAGGGCAGAAGCTGTTGTTCAGGTGAGGAGAAGTGGAGCAGAGAAATGGCACAGATGGGGCACGGGAAGGTGATGAGCTCCAGATGTTGGCAGCTGCTTCATCCAGCAGCATCCTCCCCTGCCCACACCCCAGTGGGTTTGTCCAGGCTCTGTCCTGTGCCAGCTGGGGCCTCAGAGCTTCCTGGGATCCTCAGCAAAGCCCAGGGATGGCAAATCCCCCCTGAGCTCCAGAGCTCAGCTGATCACAGACTCATGGAAGGGGTTGGCTTGGAAGGGACCTCAAAGCTCATCTCATTCCACCCCTACCATCCACTTTCCTCTCTCCCAGGTTGCTCTGTCCAAGCCCCATCCAACCTGGCCTTGTTGAGGGCAAAGGCTCCAGCATTTGCAGCCTGGTTTGGGGCTGGGTTTGGACATGCCCTTAAAGTCACCACAAAAATCTATTTCAGGTTTTTGAAGACTCCTGGGGAGGCTGTCCATGAGAAATCCAGCAAACTGGAGCAGCTGGAGAATGAGGACCATGAAGATGTGAAGGAAGACCCAGTGGAGGTTTCAGCACAGTAAATCTTTGGAGGCCTCACTTGAGAGCATCACAGGGACCCTTGTGCTTTGCTGGCAGTGCTGGTGTCTCCTGCCTCTCCTGCACAGAAGGCCACAGAGCTGGCCTGGATTTCCAAGCCTGCTGTGAGCCAAACTGGGCCATCTCTGGGGTTTTGTTAGCAAAGCACACCCAGAAGGTGCCCCCAGCCCCAAAGCACAGGGGGATGTGTGGGCTGCTCCTCTGCTGGCTCCTCTCCTGCTCTTTGGAAGGAAATGTGATATTTTTGCTGTGAAATTTTGATGCTTGTCTTTAAGGTCCAAACCTGTGGAAAGGATCCCTCTGTTCTCCCAGGGAGATGAGCAGAGCAGGAGTTTGGGCTGAGCATCTGCTGCTCTGCTTGGGCAGTGGGAGCTGTGCCAGCTGTGAGCGAGGGCACTTTGCAAACCTGGTGCATGCTGCAATCTCTGCTCCTGTGAGGCTGCTCCTGGGATTGAGGTCAGGATTGTGCTGAAACACCTGCCTGGATCAGGCCTGGCTGCAGCTCCATGGTTGCCCATAGCTGGTATTCACTTTAACTCCTTTCTCTCCAGGTAACGACTTCTGTAATTAATTTTGTGATTAAATAATGTGAAAAGAAACGAAGCCAGTAACAAATATGACCCCACCCATGGTCAGATATGTGATTATTTGTTTTGAGTTTGAAGCGGGAATACCTGAAGCGAGCAGAGTGTCTGTATGTGAGTGTGTGAAAACAGAAAATACCCACGACTATTTTCACTTTGCTTTCCACAGAGGAAATAAAATGCTGTGACTGTAAGGGTGAAAATCTCACTTCTTGCTGAAGGTCTGAAATTGGGAAATCCAAGCTTTCTTCATGTAAAACAGCTCCTGTGGGCACCCTCCTCTCCTCCCCAACATCTTTTGGCAGCTGCTAAGGCAGAGGCCACCAGTCTGAGCTGCTCAGCAGCTGATGGGTGAGCACAGCACAAAATATGTGGTTGCACCATGAGGTTTCCACCAAAACTGTTTACTGCCAACCTGAAAGTACAATTCCTTTGGTTGTAACTGGTCTTGGTTCTGCAGATCTACTGCACACCTGCAGCCTGAGATGCCATGTGGGCAGTAGCCACAGTGGTGGGATGGTGGTGGCTGGATGGCAAAGCTTCAGCAGGGCAACATCTCTGGAAATATTTCACTTCCAGCAAAAATCACCAGCTCAGTGTCAGAACAGAGGGGCTTGAGAATCTGAGTGATGGAGGAGGAGGAAATGAGGAGCTCTACTGGGGAAAGGAGTGTGAGGGCACAGCCTGGGGGACATCCTGGCTGGGAAGGGAGGGAAGGGAGGCCACAGTCCCTGCTGAGAGAGGGGCTGAATGTTCCCAGCACCCACCCAGCTGCAGCTGGGGATGCTCCACAGCAGGGAGGGGCAGTGAAGCACCCAAACCTCGTCCTTCCCTCCCCAAAGGATGATTTTTGTCCCAGGGAAGAGTCAAACCAAATGTTTCTCGGGGTGAAATCCTTCAGCTTTGGTGGGACAGCATGTCTCCTTCCTTGGGAGCTGTAACATCCAGGCCCTGTGCTGCTCCTGGATTAGGCACCCATGGGTGCATTTTTCCTCATCTCCTCTTTCCCCTCCACTTTCTTGCAACAGAACCAGCCCTGATGGCTCCTGAGGATCCCTTCTCCACCTGTGTTTGGTTTGCTGGGGCAGGTGACAGTTGGTGGCCCTGGCTCTTGTGCTGTGCCCACAGGGAGTGTGTGGGGTGACCTCTCTTCACCTGCTTTTCCCATGATGACCAAAGATCACTCTGGGCTTGGCTGGGGATTTCCTTTCCTGGCTGGGAAGCTGCCAAAAGCCCTCAACCCTCCCTGTGCCTCCCTGAGCAGCTCCAGAGGGGTTTTGGGGGGTGACAATCCAAGGGTTGGAATGATGAGCTTTGTCCACGCTCCTAGGAAGGTTTCATGTACCTCCTGGAGCAATACCTGCCTTTCCCTGTGCCATACAGAGCAGGAGGGCTGTAAACCTGCAGCTTTCCTGGAACAGGAACCCATCCCTGTCAGTAAACAAAGAAACAACCCTGCTTGTGCCAGGGAGTTTGGTGTGGGGGTGTGGGGAGGGACAGCACATGGCTGTTGGTGACTTCTGGGGTTCAGGGGCTGTGAAACACAGACAGGTGCCTCATGTGGGCTTTCCCAGAGGTTTCCAGGGGCTTCATTCCCTGGAGAACATCAGCCACCCTTCAGCAGCCCCACACCTGCTGGTGTTTGGGGCAGGGCATTGCTCATTGCTCATCTGCTGGGGGAAGCAGCTGAAACCACACCCAGGGATGGAGGAAAAGAGGATTTGCTTTGGGGGCTGGCGCCCACCACCCTCTTGGATCAGAGGAACTGCAGAACCAGGCTGAGAGGTTTCCACTGAGGCCATGTGTTGGCTGGGGCAGGGAGCAGTGGCTGCCCTCAACACCCCACCATGGTCCAGGTGCTCCCCTCAACACCCTGCCATGGTCCAGGTGCTCCCCTCATCACCCTGCCATGGTCCAGGTGTTCCACTCCACACCCCACCATGGTCCAGGTGCTCCCCTCAACACCCTGCCATGGTCCAGATGTTCTCCTCAACACCCCACCATGGTCCAGGTGTTCACCTCCACACCCTTGTCCTGGTTTAGGTGCTCCCCTCTACACCCTGCCATGGTCCAGATGTTCCCAACACCCGACCATGTTCCAGGTGTTCCCTTCTACACCCTGCCATGGTCCAGGTGTTTTCCTCAACACCCTGCCATGGTCCAGGTGTTGCCCTCAACACTCCTGTCCTGGTTCAGATGTTTTCCTCAACACCCTGCCATGGTCCAGGTGTTCTCCTCAACACCCCACCATGGTTCAGATTCTTCTCTCCACACCACCACCATGGATGAGATCTGCAGCTGCTGTGTTTTTGTGCCCAGGTTTCTGGTTGGTGGCTCATGTCTGGTTGATGGCACATGCCTGGTTGATAGCTCATAGTTGGCTGTTGGCTCAAAGGGATCTTTGTGGTCACCATAAAACACAGTGGCCTCCTACGCCAGCTTAGGCTGCCTGTGGCTTTGGCTGGCCAAGCCCAGAAGCCCCCAAGGGAGGTGATTCCCAACCCCTCCAGACACCCATTTGAGGTTGTCCCAGCCTCCTGCACAGGAGTTTTCCTGATGTCCAATCTCAGCCTGTGTCTTCCCAAGGAATTCAGGTGCTTTGAGCCTGAATTCTGAACCTGTTGAATTCTGAACCTGTTGTTGCCCTCTTCACCTTCCATCTCCACGAGGGGAATTCCTATTCCTCTCCCTTGGTTTTTTTCTGTTTTCTGAAGCAATTTCCGGCACAGAAGCTGCTTCTCCCCTGCTGTGTTCCCATGGCTTTGGTTCTGCTTTTGCCCCAGGGTCAGATGCCAAGCCCAGCACTGGGTGCTCCCCCTCACAGCAGCATTTCCTGCCAGCTTCCTCCTCCTCTCCCAGCACTGATAAGAAAAGTGGATGAAAAGTTTGGGTGCACATCTCTTGCCCCCACTCCGGTAATGGGATTTTGGCTTATCTCAGTCTCCTGCATCTTTTTCTTGTGCCTCTCTTCCATTAGGTTTGAACATATCCCAAATCCCAGGAGTGATCTGTGCTTGGATAAAGGTCTCAGTCCTGAATCAATTTCAGGTGAAGGTTTTTCTTGGAGTTTGGCTCTCCCATCTTCTGGCTGTGTCTGGAAGAGGCCATACAATAATTCTGATTCCCAGTGGAATTATGAGCACGGATTGTGTTTGGACTCAGCCTTGGAGATCTCCAGAAGAAAGATCTCCAAACTGGAGATGGCCAAACTGACCCCCATGGCCTGAGTGGATATGGCTTTTTGTTTTACGGAACAAAATAGATTGTGAAACTCCTCCTCACCCCCTGGAATCCACCTGCTTGTGGAAGGATGTGGACAAGAGCTGGGAAGCAGCCTGGAAGCTCCTCACCATTTATCAATAGGTGAGGATGCTGAAAACTGAGGCAGGTAATTCCTGATCAATACCAGACTCTGATTCAGCCCTGTGGGCTCAGGAGAAATGAAGGGACGTGGTCTGGATCTCTCCCAGTTACAGGAAATTACAGCACAGAGAGTTTATAGAAAGAGAAATAAAACAGTCCTGATCGCAAGCTGAACTCTGTACCAGGAAAAGGAAATTTTTATCCAGGAGACACAAGGCAGAACATCAATTCCAGCTGAAAACAGCGCTGCTCCGGTGGAAATCTTCCCCAGGGGTTTTCCACAAAGGGGACTTCCAAAGCCTGCGTGCCTGCCGCCCCATCCCTGCGAGCTGCAGTGCGGAATTTTGCCATCAGATGGCAAAGCAGCGATGGGGAATAGCGGCAATCACCTGCCGGAGGATCCACAGCCACGGGAGGGGGAATTGGGGTGGCCAAAGGGAGCTTGGGTGTCAGATCTGCTCGGTCCGAGTGCAGTTTGTGGGTGTTGGGCTGGGCAGATCTGCCTGGTGGGAGATTTCCCATCCCTGGGTGAGGCTGAGTGGGATCCATGGGAGTGGGCAGGGTTTGGGGCAAGAGCTGGTTCGTGTTTTAGGGAGGAAGCACGGGCTGTCTGAAGGAGCCCAGGGTGGGTTTTAGGGATATTTCAGCCCAGCTGTGCCCAGGGTGGGTTTCAGGGATGTTTCAGCCCAGCTGTGCCCAGCGTGTTTTCTAGGGGTGTTTCAGCCCAGTCATGTCCAGGGTGTTTTTTAGGGATGTTTCAGCCCAGCCATGTCCAGGAAGGGTTTCAGGGATGTTTCAGCCCAGCTGTGCCCAGGATGGTTTTTAAGGATGTTTCAGCCCAGCTCTGCTCAGGATGGTTTTTAGGGTGTTTCAGCCCAGCTGTGCCCAGGGCTGTGCAAGAGCCTGACATTGCCATGTCCCAAAGTGTCTGTGGCACCCCAGGATCCACCTGGGAGCCCCAGGGATGTGAGCAGGGCACTCTGCTTCCTGCACTGAAACCAGGGATGTGAGCAGGGCACTCTGCTTCCTGCATCAAAACCCTGCTCATCCGAGAAAGTTGTGACTTCCCCTCACAGACACAACCCAGAGGAGCCCATTTCAGGCATCACACCCAGAGCAAAACAACAAACCAAACCAAACCCAAAGGCAAACAGCCGCCTGAGATAGCTGGTGTCAAAGGGCAGTGCTTACACCAGGTGACAGGTGATTCTATGTTGTTTTGCTGCTACTTGTCATGAGGAAATTGCTTTCTCCTCCAGTGAAACTCACGCCTGTTGATCTGCACCACGAGGGCGGTGATAGCGGGGAAGCCTTGGCTGCTCTCCTACCTGAATGGCTGCTAAAAATAGGAGTGAACTCACCACCAGGGCATAAAAAGGCACCTCCCAGGAGAGCCTGGGATCCCTCAGCACCCGTGGCCCAGGAGCTCGGCTTGAGCTGTGTCCAAAGGAGCAGAAATAATGATGGAAAGGTAAAAGCCAAACCAGCAAATAACCAATGTTGTGGTCAGGGTGCTGGAATCAACCAAAGTAGGATGGGGGTTGTGGGTTTGACGTGATTAAATTTAGTGGGATGGTTTTTTATTGAGGGTTTGGTGGGCTTTGGTGTTGGCTTGGATGAAGGGAGCTGATTTTCTGATCCCAAAAGCAGCTGAGGTGGGGTGGGTGGGTGTGCTGTGTGTTGTGATGATGATCTTTGGGTCTGAGCAGAGGCTGATTCCCAACTCCAGGGTGCTTTGTACAGCCAAGTGTGTCAGATTTTGTGTGCTCTTCAGGGGTGGAGAAGTCTGGTTTGGGTCTGGTTCTCTGAAGGATAAAAATGGTTATGGAGGTAAAACCAGCACGAGGCACCATCCTGGCTCTCTGGTTTTCCAACAGGGGAGTCTTTGGTTGAATTTTGCTTATAAAAGTAGAGAAAAAGGGTGGTGGGAAAGGCAGGGACTGGTGTTCTGAGCTCTGTTCCCAACCTGTGCCAGTGGGATCTCACAGAAGGGCTGTGTCATCACAAAGGGATCAAGGCCATCTGCAGGAGCCCACATCCCTTGGCCTTTCCGGGGGCTGGAATGATTTTTATCAGCCAATATTTTAAGAGGAAATACTTTAAATTCTGGGTTCTGTGGCTCACTGGGTGCTCCTGGGGTGTGGTTTTTCATGTTAGTGAGGGAACATGCTGCCATGGGATAATGGGAGGTGTCTGGGTGATGTCCTTGCTGGACAAAACCCCCCTGGGTGATGACCAGGCTCTCCTTTAGGCTATGCCCAGCCCATCTCCTCCCTCTGCACAGTTTCGGTTCCTTTACCAATGAGTCTGTGTTTATGAAACCCCATGTGGGCCATCTGCATCAGGAGCACCCAGATAATGGCCATAAAACTGACTGATCATTAACCAGGAGCATTAACGACCCCAGACACCCACAGCACCCTGCGTGCCAGCATGGGGGAGGTTCCCATCCGGCCCAGCCCAACTGGGGAAGGCCAAAACCAGGCTGAAAATGTTGTTTTTCTCCACAGCAACACTCGGGCTCCAGCTGAGGAGATGCCCCAGTGGGATGTAGGGGGGCAGCCCTTGGGCAAGATCCTCTCTCTGGACAGGAGAGAGGCCAAGAAAGTGCTGGAGATTTATGTCAAGCGCTCACTGAGCTGCCATGAAAACTCACTGGTGGCCAAAAGAACCCTTCAGGAGAAAGACAGAGGGCAAGGGAGGAAAACAGACGGGCTACAACGGTCAGAAAGTGATTTCTGCACCTACTCATGTGCCAAATCCAGCCCCAGGAAGGACCAGGAGGAGAGACTCAGAGCACCAGACCTGGAGGAGACTTTGGGTGATGACAGCAAAGCTCCCCAGGAGGTGCCTAAAGAGGGGCTGAAAGCCAAGAGGAAAAGCACAAAAAACTCTTCCCAGCGCTCGGGTTCAAAACCAACCTGGCTGAAAGGCTTCCTAAACCTCTTCTTGAAGAAGAGCCCTGAGGAGCAGAAGGAAAACACAGGGCAAAAAACAAAGGAGAAAGATGCCAAAGCTCTTCAGGGCTCCAAACCAGAAGGAGCCAAAAAACACAGAGTGGATTCCAGCACGTCCCCAGCGTTGGGCAGAGCCCTGAAGAAGAAGCCCAGCCTCAAGAAGGTTTTCTCCCTGAAGAAGCACGGGGAGGAGGAGCCGGGATCCGGGCCCAGGAGCAAACGGCCCAGCTGCCTTCCCCTGCGGCACGTCCTGGGCCCAGCCCAGACAGGTGGGACCCCAGCCCAACCTGACCCCAACCCTGCTGCCAGTGGGACCCCAGCCTAGCCCTGACCCACCCCAGCCCAGCCAGTGGGACCCCATCCCAATCCTGACCCACCCCTGCTGCCAGTGGGACCCTGCTGGTCTTCCCTGGGCAAAGCCATGGTGTTCAGTGCTGGTTTCTAACCCTTCCCAGGTTTTTGTGGGGCCTAGGATGGGTTTTGGAGACTCCAACCCCAACCTGCTGCTCCAGGAAGGGTTGTTCTGCCCATGCTTTGAGCACCCCAAGTCAGTTATAACTTGGGCAGTTATCACCCAAGCATGAGTTTTCCTCCTCTGGCAACCGAGGGTCACGGTGGTTTAGTTAAAACCTGCATTTGAGACCTGAGATTAGATCCCAAGCCACTCTAAGGCCAACGTGAAGCTGCTTGAGGTTTGCCTTGGGGCTGGGAGCAGGCAAAGCCCACAGGACACCATCCCCAGCCCATCCCTTCCTGTGCCAAAACCCTGCCCAGGGGATTCCTGAGGAGCTCTGGCGGATCCAGGGCAGGTCACAGCTGCTCCCTTCACCTTTGGAATGTGCTGATCCAGGGTGGGCACCGCTGCTCTGCCAGTCAATGCTGACAGAGCCAATCCTCACTCCTGGCTCTGTGTTTGTGTCCCAGCAGAGGCGGAGCAGCCCGATGGATGCTACACCCAGGTGTCCCAGGAGGTCGTGCAGGGCAGAGAGAGCCAGGGGGACACAGCAGGAGGATGTGGGGAGCCCCCAGAGCCCCCCAGCACCGATGGGGTTGGTGAGTTGGTCGATGGGGTCGGTGAGTTTGTTGGAAACAAACGCGGGCAAGGCTTGTTCTCTGCAGAGCCTGCATGGCATCCACCCCTCCCTCAGGCCTGGTCCTGACAGCTGGATGAAGATTTTGTGGGAGATTTTCAGCATCAGGGTTTGATTGGGGGAGAGGGAGATTCACAGAATCCCAGAATGGGTTTTGGGTTGGAAAGGACTTTAAAGAACACCCCATTCCAGCCCCCCTACCATGGAAAGAGACACCTTCTACAAAAGACAAAATTCAGGGGTAAGAGAATATTTTTGCTGGTTGAGGGTAACAAGGTACACAGCAATCAGCTGAAATGGGTTTTGGAAGGATGGAGGTGGATAAACATTGTTCAAGGAATTTTTCATGGATGAGGCTTGGAGAAAGGGCTGGAGATAACCTGGTGACTCTCTCTACAGATGAAGCCATCAAGAGAATCGTTGCCCTGCTCCGGAGTGCAGGAGATGAGCTGGACAGGGAGGTAAGAGAGCTGTGGACGGCTGGGTGGGGCTGAGGGAATCTGGGCCAAGCTCTGCACTGCTGTAAAATAAATACAGCAACACCATTGATTTCCCCAGGGCAGGAAAACACTCAGAAAAATCAGAAAACGCCAGCTTTTAATTCCTTGCCTGGGTGTGATTGTGCCTGGCTGTCTGTTCTCTGCTATCACTGGCTGGGGGTCTCTGTACAAATCACAAATGGGATGGGACTGCTCTGGAACTGCCTTGAGCTGTTTTATTCTCCAGCATCAGTCTCATTACATGGTTATGACAATGGGAAGATGCCACCAGCTCACATCCCAGGCAGCAGACAAAGAACTCAATGTTACAACTCACTTTATAAGTTTTTTGACCAATCACACAAAGCAAAAGCACATTGAGAGTATTTATATCTGTATAGTATATATTCTATATTGACAGTAGTTCTATCCAACCACTATAAGCACAGGTACCTTTGGTTAAAACAATGCTTGCTTATTTCGAATACAATACCTGTTTGTAAGCCTTAAAACACAATGCACAGAGCTGCATTATTAAGCTTCAAACTTCCTAATATCTCGCTAGATAAACTTTTCTATAGCTTAGGGATTTATTCTAGCCAAGCATTAATACACAGACCATTGTTCTATTTGTCCTTACTTTTCTACTTTTTAAATAATTTTTCTGCTGACCAATCTCATGGCTGCTGCTTAGCTCCAATCACAGTTCTGCTGTCTCTGAGGCCTTTTGCAGCTTTCCCAAAACCCTCTGATTTTGTGGATTCCCACACTCTGCCAGCTGCAGTGCTGGTGTGGAGTGGAGGTGTCACCATGAGGGTGGCACTCAGAGCCCTTCCATCACCACGTGTTTATCTCCCACGCAGGTGAGGGAGGACGCGCGGCTGCAGCTCTTCTTCAGGGACATGTCCTACAGCTCCTTCAAGAACCTGGCTGATGCCTATGTGCAGAGGGAGCTGACAGCCAGCAGCCCCAACGTCAACCCCCAGGAGATCCAGTTTGCCTACACGGTCCATCTCACGGCCACGGTGGCGGGGATCTGCAGCCAGGCAGTGAACAGGATCATGGGCTTCGGCACCCGCTACCTGGACGATTCCTTGGCACCCTACGGCAAAATTCTGCAGGTGAGGAAGAGGAGGAGGGTGAGCCTGGGGCTGAGCTCCCAGCAGCAAGTTTGGGCAAGTTGTGGCTGCCCATCTGTGGAAGTGTTCCAGGACAGGTTGGATGGGGTTTGGAGCAACCTGGGGTAGTGGAAGGTGGCCCTGCCCATGGCAGGGGTGGAATGGATGAGCTTTAAAGGTCCCTTGTAGGCACAGAGTTTGGGGTCATTGGGAGTGGGGCTGGCCCAGCCTCATCCCCAGTGGGTGCAGCTGTGAGCAGCAGTGAGCAGCACTGACAGCACTGAGCCATGGAGTGCCCAGGTGTGCTGAGCAACCACAGAGGGAACAGAGGGCACACAGGTGCACTGCATGACCATGAGGGTGTAAAAGGTTGGGCTAAAGAACAAGAAAAGCAGATGTTTGAAGCCTTCTGACATTGTATGGTGATAGTATGTATTGTGCCTGTCTCAACTGTGATGCACTGTGACAGTCTCTTCCAATCCAAAGCATTCCATGATCCTAAGAATGTTTTCTTCTGTCTCAGCAGCAGAGAGAAAAGCTCAGGACAGACCACTGTGACAGCCCAGACTGACACCAGCTGCTGTGAGGGGCCCGTGGTGCCTGGGAAGCCAAGGATGAACGTTTGTGGTGGGAGGACAATCCCTGATGGTGACCTGGACGTGGGGTGACCTTCTGAGCGGTGGATTTAAAATCTTTTCAGGAGAACCAGCACTGTGAAATGCTTGAACCCACCTGGCTGAGGGTGAAAAGTCAGGAAATCAAACAGAGCCCACATTTCACCCTGTATTTGTATTGTAGCTCCTGCCAAGTGCTTGTGTTGAACCTCAGGGGTTGTTGCTGTTTGTGCATATGTATTTATTTACCTGCTTTTCTAAATGTTTTTGTAAATGTACAACATAATTTTTTTAGTTCCTTCTACCAGCCAAGAATCCAGTTTGAAAAAAAAAATTCTAAAACTCAAATAAATTGGTGCCTAAATGCCAGCCAGGCTTGTCTGCTGGGAGTTGTGTTGTAGATGGAATAATGTTTGCTTTGCTCCAGCTGCTGTGGGCTGCTCCTTTCCAGCCAAATTCCAAGTGGCACAGGGGACTCTGAGAGCAGATACACAGTGTTGTCCTGCCATTTTTACAATTTATGGGCCTTCCCTTTCCAGCAGAAGGAGATTTACTGTCCAGAGCAGCTTGATCTGACACCAAGAACTGGGTAAAGCTCATTCCCAAGTGGCGCAGGAGCTGTAACATCCCCAGGGACTGAGGGGATTTACAGCTGCTGGGGTCTCACCTATGAGCTCTAAGAAGATGTGAAATGCCAAAGGGATTTAAGCCCTAATCACTGGGAATGTTTCCAGCTAATCTTGGCCCAGAACTCCTAATCAGGGCCATGGATTAGGGCAGCTCTGGGCTGGGTTGGGGGGGTGCCAGGGCTCCGTGTGGAGCATCTCCTCTGCAAGGGTGGAGCTGGCCTGGGGTGAAGGAGATGAAGTTTTGGGGTTTGCATTGTGCAGGAGGGATGCTCTAGTGGGTTGAAGGTGATGGTGGTGGCAAACAAACGTGTGGGCGTGTGTGTCACTGCCACATTTGGGGTCACAATCCCCCATGGGCCACTGGTGACAGCTCAGGTTTGCCCAGCACCTCCTCTCCTGGAGGATCCGACCTTCTTGGTCCTTGTAAAACCCAAAGTAAATGAAAAAGGGGAAGCAGAGCCCTCACAGGACAGAAGCAGCCCTTCCCCACCCAGATCCACGTCCCCAGAGCCTTCAGGGCTGTTTGACAGCCACAGGATTGAGTCACCGGCTGCCGAGGGAGGGGGGACACCTTGCAGGGCTCCATCTAATTCAGCCTGGGATAATTAGAGTGTGGAAAACATTAAATCCCACTCCTGGCTCCTGCCAACAACGAGTGCAGCGTCAGCACCGCGATTCCTTTTGGCTGGGAACCAACCCAGGAGATTTTGCTGTGGGAGAGACTGAAACCGCCCTCGTGTGTTTGCAACAGCCCCGACATTCCCGTTCCCTGCCCAGACCCGTGGGCTCTGCTGGGCTGGGAGCAGGCCTGGGTGAGCTGCTGCTGCTGGGGTTGTGCTTACAGGGTCACAGGATGCCCCTGTAGCCAAATTTGTTTTGCATCTGAGCTCGTGCTGGGTTGGGATTTGCATGGAGCAGAAAAGGGCTCTGTCTCCTCATGGACTTCCCAGTGGAAAGTCAAATATCCTCTGTCCCAGAGGTTATCATCTTCCATCAGCATGTGGGATGCACCTGCCAGGTGAAACATCAGTCAGGGAAACTCCCATTCCCTTCTGTGCTATTCCCAATACCACAGCTGAACCAAACACTCCTTCTCTGCTCACTGGACCTTTTCCCACCCATCGGGGCAGCTGTGCTGGGGGAACAAGGAGCCAAACCTGCCCAGCCCCTTGCACAGGAGGCTCCTGCTCCCAAAAAACCCAACCCAGTGTGCAGGGATGCTGCTCCAGCTGGGCATAGTGGGATGAGGTGTGGAGCAGCCACCTTAGTGCAGCACCCCAGGGCTGGTGGCTTTTGGAGCCCAAGTCCCTTCCCGTGAGCTATTCCAGCACCCTGGATTAATCTCCTGGTTATAAAATTGGTACCTGGCTGCCTGTTACCACTGAAGATATTAAGAAGGTTTTAAAGAAGGGCAAGTTATTAGTCCTGGGGGTTTGAGCTGTTTCCAGCTCTCAGCATTACCTTCATCCTGCCCTAAACACCCCGTGGTGGCTTCCCTGAGCGGAGACAATCGCCTCGCACGAAATCCCCGGCTCACAGCCACCAGCCATCTGGGCATGTAGATGATCCTGCCCAGGGCAAAACCCAGCCCTGCACAGCCCCCAGCCCACCCAGGGCTCATGGGAGCTGGGAGCTTTCTCCCCAGACCACCCCAGGCTGTGGGGGATCCTGTGTCCCCAAAGCCGTCAGTCCCACTAATCCTGCTTGGAGTGCTGGGGCGGGGGCAGAGCAGCTTAGACAATCAGCCCGGCACTTAATGAGCCAATTAATGCAAAATTTGCTGTCACTAAGAGGATGATGACAAGGTTTCATCTCACGGGAGCATGGAACTGAGCCAGGCAGGATGATGCCTCCTGGATGCTGTTCTGGGCTGGGGTGCAGGGGTTGTGGGCACCTTGGCCCTCCTGGAGAAGCCCCCACGACTGAGTGCAGGACAAAGCTGTGTGTGGACAGAGGAGTGTGTTCTCACAGCTCCCATGGGATCATTTATACCTTTCCCAAACCTTGGCTGTCGCAGACATCTTTTATGAAAAATCCTTTCCTTAGGATTTTTCCTGCTGAGAAGCTGAGAGGCCTCAGGAACAAAATGTAAACAATGATTATCTGCTGCTGTGGAATGCAACAGGTTTGCATTGATTAATGTTTACATACAGGGCTTTGATTAGCCCATGTTAGTTGTTTCTAATTAATGGCCAATCACAGCCTAGCTGGCTCAGACAGAGAGTCTGAGACACAAGCATTTGTTATCATTCTTTCTTTTTCTATTCTTAGCTAGCCTTCTGAAGAAATCCTTTCTTCTATTCTTTTAGTATAGTTTTAATGTAATGTATATAATAAAATAATAAATCAGCCTTCTGAAACATGGAGTCAGATCCTCATCTGTTCCCTCATCCCAGAACCCCTGTGAGCATGGTCACACCTTGGCAGTCAGGGCTGGGCAGGGCTGAGGAGGTGCAAGGGCTGAGTGAAGCTGGAGCATCCTACAGCTCTTTATGCAGAGCCTGATGGAGTCCCTGGGGGCCTGAGGCAAACAAAAGGAGCAGTTAATGCACAGGGAACATGGGAACAACTCATTCCAGCACACAAACCGTCTGCACTTCCAGTGCCCTGGCATGTCTGGACCAGTCACAGCAACAGGTGAGAGTTTTGTCCTCCATGAACTTGCCAGTGCTGGAAGAAAATCCTTTAAATGAAGGGTTTTGCTTTTCCAAGGGCTGGAGGAGCCAGTGGCATGAATCACAGAGATCAAAGCTTTGATATCTCCAGGAGGCTGGTGCAGAGGCTGGGGTGTGTGGGAGACTCACCCAGCAAGGGGATCATGAGAAACATCAGGCACTGGAAAGACAAGAAATTAGGGGTTCCAGTAAGGCTGTGGATCTAGAAGCCCTGATTCAGGCATTTGTTCACCTCCAGGATAATCCCATTCATTATTAAATATATCTTGGGACTGGCAACCTCCTCCTGTGTGTCCTGCCATGCAGGGAGCACCAGAGACCAGCCCTGGCCATGCTGTGACATTTACCTGGGGGGTTCCAGGCAATGTCCACCTGCTGCTCCTGGTGACATTTCAACCCAGGGACATTTTGCATGTCAACGTGGGGGACTCTGCTCCAATTCCTGTCTTGAGGACACAGTCATGGCTGGAGAAGGCAGGGAAAAATGTATGAAAATTTGGGGTGAAACAGCACTGCAAAGGTGGTATCAGGATGCTGGGACCATGCTGGCCAGGCTGGTGCATGGACACAGGGAAGGAGAGCCTTGCTCCTTACCCACATGTTGTGTTGTATACACAGCCCTTATTCTAACCCACGGAATGTTTCCTCTCAGTGAGCAGCTCTATGGATTTGGACAACAGAAACGACACAATATTTACCAGTACTTAATAAATACATCTGTTAAAATGGCAATTTTGGTTCTGTATGTTGGCAGCAGCATTGGATCATTAGAAAAGACAAGAAATCTATGGCAATTCTCCCTGGTTTTATAACTATCCCCCAGGCAATGCAGACAGTTTGAAGGCAGCTTGATTCTGGTTGAATAACCACAGGTTTGGGCGAGGTGATGCTGCTGTAGGGTGTTATTGAGAGGGGAGAGAAAAGCAAATCCAGGTCTTTGGTTTTTTCCTGATGCAAACAATATCCAAGGGTCAGGCAAAACCCTTCCAACAGGGAGCAAAGTTAAGGAATATTTCCAAACCTAACCCAACGTAACGCCCAGCATCCACCCCTTGTGTAACACCCTCTGGCTTTAAGTGTCTTATACAAGCCTTTACTCACTCAGTACTGAGCTGTGCCTAAGCTGGGATTGATGGAGAATCCAATTTAGGAAAACACCCTTTGATGAAGAAAGGATAAAGCAAAGAGGAATTTTTGCACGGATGTTCCCAAGTGTGACAGGCACAGCAACACCAGGATCCTCTCTGGGAGGACTCCTGGGGCACTGCAGACCTGTTGGCATGAGAGGGGAGCCCTGATACAGCCCTGAACATCCGAGCTGGCTGTGTTTGAGGATTATAAGAGCTGTTTTGATCAGGGGAAAATTTCTGTTTTTAGCACAGGCAGCAATTAAAATAGCTCACGAATCTCACTGCCTCAGGGAGCTATCATAAAAGGAGGAAGAAAATCCATCTTCTGGACTCCTCTGCAGCTAGAGATGAGCCTGGAGGCAGCAGAGGAAAATACAGCCTGAGGTTCACCTGGTGATAAAGGACAACCCCAAGACCTCGAGCCAGATCTGCTGCTGTGATCCCGAGATGGCTGTGGAGGATCTCCGGGCTTCCAGCACCCCTTTCTCGCTCTCCTTTTCGGGCAGTGGCTTCCTGGCCCTGTACCAGGTTGGGGTGGTGCAGTCCCTGCTGGAGTTGGCTCCCGAGCTCCTCAAGTCTGCCTGCAAGGTCTACGGCTCCTCGGCCGGGTCCATCATCGCTGCTGCCGTCGTGTGCGGCATCGGCCTCGGTAAGAACATCCTGGCCTCGAGTCCTTCCAGGAGCTCTTCTGCTCCATGAGCCCTGGGGAGATGCCTCGGGGTGCTGGGGGGTGCTGGGGCTGCTGGAGCTCTCCTCGCTCAGCAGGCATTACAGAAAGCCAAGGTGTTGCCACCTTGACAGACAGCACGGTGCAGTTCTGGGAGGTGCGAGCTGAGAAAGCCGGTTCTGACAGCCCGTGTGTTCCCTCTCAGTGGGCAGAAATTACAGGGGAAAGTCTGGATGTACCTGGCATTCCATATCCCATATTCCACTGGCTCCTTTTCCTGCTTCTGCTGGAGGAGCAGATCCCCTGCCCTTCTGCTCTGAGGTCTGAGGCGTGCTGAGGTGTGTCCCAAAGGCAGGCTGTGCAGCCCCAGGGGCTGGATTTACCCATGTAAAACCCTCTCTTCCCTATGGATCAGGTTTCTTGGGATGTGAAGCTATGAAGGGACACAAGTGACTGTCCCACAGGTATCTATAGAGCTGGCAGCCTTGTTTGCATGCAACTTTGGCTGATCCCACTCAGCCTTCCCAGAACAATCAGAGATGCTGTGTGATTCCCAGCTCCAGGTGCATCTTTCCCTGTTGCTCCTGCAGGATATTCCTGGAAAAACAGCAGCCTGCTCCAGCCCAAAGCTGGAATTTCTCTTATTGCTGCTAAAGGGGTCTTCCTCTGACCCTCTTTCAACCATGTGGAAACAGGCCCTTTAGCAACAAGATCCTCTATGTGTAGAATTAATTCAGAGTAGTTAATCCACTTTTAATAATCACATCCTCCCATATTTCCAATTAGTGCCCATGTGTAAACAAGTGTACACAAGACTTAAGGCTCTAAAGCCTGATCCAAGTTCTGCTTCAAGCAATGGGGACATTTAGGGGGAGCAGAAGGTTTTGGGGACCAAATAATGATGGAGGAAGCTGGGAGGAAACATACAGCTCTTGAAACCTCTGGTGGATGCAGGAACTGTTCTTCTGCAGCTAAAAATAATTCAAAACATTGGCAAATATGTTTAGACAAGGCAGAAAGGAACATTTCTGCCCACGTGGGGATGAACTCCTCCACAAGTAAGCAAGGGCCCCAAAATTTCTGGTTCCTCCTGCTGCTGTAATAGATGGAGCTGGGGCTGTCCAGCAGTAAAAATACATTCAGCAGCTGCTCTTGCCGGGGGCACCAGTTCTGAACTGGGCATCTGCTTTCCTGGAGGTGGAAGGCAGCTTCCACTTAGAGGGACTGAGATGATCTTGTGCCCAAAATATCTTCCCCAGAGGAAGAAAAGACCCTTTGGACAGTGATAACTCTGGTCAGATTTCTAACAAGGAAAATGAATGTGGCACAAGCTCTGTCATAGTCATAATGAGGATGACTGGGTCAGAAAGGTGAAAGGTGTGTTTGGTGTCCCACAGTGGCTGCAGTCAGGTGCCTGTCCTCTGCCCCAGGCTGCCTGAGGAGCTCTGAGCTCCCAGAGCCAGGCTGTCCTCTGTGACCCCGCCAGCCACCTCGTGGGGACATGCTTGTCACCCAGCTGGTGCAGGCAGGGACAGTCACATTGCTGCCAGACTCATCCTTCACTCACTCTGCAAACCTGGGCTTGGCTCTCACCTCTTACCCAGCAGTTTTTGTGGGCAGTTTTTCCATGTTTTCCCCTATTTCCAGGACACAGAGCAGGCAGACAGAGACCTGGGCATGCCCCACATCCCTGGAGGTCTGGCTCTTTCAGCATCCCCTCTGTGCAAACCTGCCCAGCGTTAATCGTGGCCCCGTGTGGCCTCAGCATCTGCTCTAACACACATAACCCCTCTTAACGCCTGTGTGGCTCCAGTTGCCCTCAGGACACTGCACCTAATCCGTCTGTCCGTCCACACAATCCCACGAGACCGCACGGAAACCTCTGTCCCTGCAAAGCCTTGGTGCTGAGCCAGGCCCGTGGCCTCGTGCTGGTGCAGGGTCCCACCCTGGGTGCAAGGACAATTCTTTGCAGCTTTGGTGCTGGACAAGCTGTCACTGCAAGGGTTTAACCCTGCAGGTGGGGTGTTCCCCCAGGTGAGACCTCCATGTCAGCAAAGGAACTAAATTCCCTCTATGGGATCAGGCTGCCTGCAGGGTTTGCTGCACTCCTCTTTCTCTCCATCACTTTAAAACCTGGAGTCTCCTGAGCCCTCAGCTGGGGCTCCAGGGTTCTGCACCTTTAACCCAGCTCCTGGGATGTGCAGACACATGTCATGGCTATTAACACCTTCCCTGAGCTCAGGTGAGTTAGGAATCCCAGCAATGTGGAGCCAGGACACCTGGCTTGCAGGAAAGCCCTGAGCAGAAGAGGTGCCCCTCATCCTCACCCAGGAGCCAGCCCAGCTCCCTTGTAAAGCTGGGGCTGCCCATGTGGAAAACTGGAGGTGGAGAGCAGGAATTTGTTGTGCAAGTCACGTTGTCATGGATAAATCAGTGTCCCCCTTCCTGGGGCTCTCTGGAGCCTTTCCCTAATCCTGACCAGGAACATCTTGAGGCCCCATCTCTGGTGCAGGTGGGGATTTCACCAGTGGGGTCACACAAAGACATGATGTCCTTTGAGGACATTATGGGGATCATGCTCCACTTTCTGCCCTGCCTCAACATCCCCCACTGTAGCAGCACTATCATCCTGGGGTAACACAGAGGGGCTGCAAGAAGCTTTATTTGTGAGGAGTGTTAAAAATAGGATTTAAAATATAACTGTTAGTGCAGCAGGCATATTGACCTTCTCATCTTCTTTCAGATGACCTCAAGGAGTTTTTCTTTGCAATGGCAGCAGAAGTCAGGAAAACCATCCTGGGCCCCCTCTCTCCCAAGTGCAGCTTGCTGGCCAATCTCAAGACTGTCCTGCAGCGGATGCTGCCGGAGGATTCCTACCTGCTGGCCTCAGGGAGGCTGCACATCTCCCTGACACGGGTGGTGGACGGCCAGAACGTCATGGCCTCGGAGTTCAGCTCCAAGGAGGAGCTCATTCAGGTACACAGACCTGAATATGGACATGTCCCAAGTGCTGGCGGCTTTAACTGCACTTTTTCTACCTGAGATGGGGAGAGATTCAGGAGGCTCTGCCACAGCTGTGGTACCACCACAATGGGCTCCATGAGCCTGGGGAGGAAGGTTTGAGTTCCAGGATCAGATGGAACAAATCATGCTAAAAAAAGCAGCAGGTTTGTTTGCAGCCTCGCAGAGCTGATGTTGGGGCTCTGGTAGTGACTTCGCAGAGCCCTGTCAGTGCTGATGTGACCTCTCAGCTCTCCCTGCAGGTCTCTCCTCAGCCATCTGGCAATGGTTTTCTTGTTGCCTCAGCACTTTCCTGGGAGGAAAGAGCTGGACAAAGCTGCTGCTGAACAACAAGCAGCTCATTAACCAGTAAATTATCTGCTAGGGGGGAGAATCCCAGGGTAAAGTCCTAACAGAGTTGACCCTGAGGTCCTGGGCCCCTCGTCCCAGGGGGACAGTAGAGGATGCAGCACCATGGAGATGTTGAAGTTCACCCCATGGTGCCTCCTCTAGGTAGCCCAAGAGCCTGGGGTGCTTATTCCCAACTGATGAGATTGGGTGAGAAATGATTCCAAATGTCCCAGAAGTGGCTTTACCACTGACAAATCTCATCAGGGTGAGGATACCTTGTGAGGGTGTCTTGGTTTTGTCCAAAAACCTGCAAAGATGGAAATTGGCCCCAAAGCTTCAGCTTGCCACCATCAAAGGGCAGTGTTGGACACAGACATGTAGATTTACAACTATTAATTCTGGCAGCTATAAAATTTTAAAAATGCAGTGTTGTGCCCTGCTCTAGAGAAGTGTTTCCACTTCAGTGAAATCAGATGTGGCCTTTCTTGCCACAGTCCCCAGCAAAGTCCAGGTGGCACCAACAGCCTGGTTCCAGATTTTGTCAAGGCTGAATTTTCAGGCACCACGTCAACAGCTTTTGCGTAGAATAACTTTGACAGGAACATTGACTTCTGCAATCCCTCTCCTCCCCAGGCTCTCCTCTGCAGCTGCTTTCTTCCAATTTACTGCGGATTCATCCCTCCATCCTACCGAGGAGTGGTGAGTGATATTTCCCCTAAAACACACACTCCCAGCAGGGTGTTCTTGATTTGAACTTTACACTCCTCTGTAAAGGAGGAATATACAGAACAGGGAGGGATAGGTGTGTCCAGGCTTTTCCTTTAGTTGATGGAGGATCATGAAGCCCATCAGCTTATTCTTCACCACATCCTAAGATGACAGCTGGGTGGAACTGCCATCTGGAAAGCCCTCTCCTGCTTTGCCCATGGACAGAGCGTGGATGACCTTGCAGATCTCTGAGTGAGATAAGAGGACGCCCACAGTGGGGACTTTGAGACACAATCCAGTTATCCTGGGCAGGGCCTGGCTGCAGGGCAGGTTCATCCCTCGGCTCAGGTGCTGACTTGCACAGCTGAGACATCCAGAGTTCGTGGGAGGATCCTCCCCCAGCCCTGAGCATTTCCCTGCTCTGCCTGTCTGAGGGAGCGAAGGAGGAGCTCAGCAGTGTTTTCTGGGCAACCTGTGCAGGGCTTCACCATCCTCACCGGAAAAGATATCTCCCCAATATTCCATTTAACCCTAATGGCAGTGAGAAGCCATTGCCCCTTGTCCTGTCACTTCAACTCTCTTGAAGCCCCTTTGGGGTCTCTGAGGTCCCTGGAAATGTTCAAGGCCAGGTTGGACATGGCTTGGAGCAACCTGGGATAGTGGAAGGTGTCCCTGCCCATTGCAGGGGGTGGAATGAAATGAGCTTTAAGGTGCCGTCCAACCCAACACATCCCCAGGTCTGTGATTGCTCTGTGAGGCCTCTCTGTTGTTATTTCAACAACATTTAATTCCATCAGCTGCAACTTCCAATCCCACTGAGGGAGGTGGTAAATCCAGATTCCTTTTGGAATAGAGCAATTGACATTTTCCTTGCCCAGTATGTAATACCTCATGAATCTGCAGGCAGTTATTAAACATGAGGGCCCTGCTGCTCGAGCTCAGGACTTGAAAAGTTATACAACACTGTGCATTCAGTGATGTCTGAATTGGCTCTTGACTGCCAAAAACTGTTGTACAAAGCTTTGTGAATGAAAATAATTATATTTCCATTTTAATAACTGCTGTGGATTGCAGACCTGGTTGAGGAGCTGGCTGGGTGCCACAGGCAGGGCAGGGGAAGGAGCTGGCAAAGGCATAAAGAGCACAGGTGGGACACGATGCTGTTGGAAGTGGGAAGGGAGGACAAGCTGGGATGGGCTCAAGACAGGAGTGTCACCTGTGCAGCTGCTGGCTCCCAACTCAGTGACACTGCAAAGGCCCCCAGAGCAAACCCTGCCTCTGTGGTGATGTTCACAGGGGTCCCAGGATGAGATGAGAATCTTGACTCCGTGTTTCAGAAAGCTGATTTACTATTTTATGATATATATTATATTAAAGGAAATTATGTATATATGATATATGATATATACATATAGATATATTACGTTACATTACGTTATGTTACGTTACATTTCATTACATTATATATATCATATCATATCATATCATATCATATTATATTATATTATATTATATTATATTATATTATATTATATTATATTATATTATATTATATTATATTATATTATAGTTTTGGTGTAAAAACTATACCAAAAGAATACAAGAAAATATTTCATCAGAAGGCCAACAAAGGAAAAGAATGGAATGATAATAAAATTTTGTGACTGACCAGAGAGTCCGAGACAGCTGACGGTGACTGGCCATTAATTAGAAACAACCACATGAGACCAATCACAGATGCACCTGTTGCATTCCACAGCAGCAGATAATCATTGCTTACATTTTGTTCCTGAGGCCTCTCAGCTTCTCAGGAGAAAAATCCTAAGGAAAGGATTTTTCATAAAACATGTCTGTGAGATCCCTGTGCTCCTCCCCAGCGCTACGTGGACGGAGGTTTCACTGGCCTGCAGCCCGTGTCCAGCCTGGAGGAGCCCGTGATCACCGTGTCCCCGTTCACCGGCGAGCTGGACATCTGCCCCCGCGACTGCCCCGCCATCTTCTTCTGCTTCCAGATCTTCAACGGCAGCATCCAGATCTCCATAGAGAACCTGTGCAGGATCAGCTATGCTCTCTTTCCACCCAGCACCATGGTGAGACCACCAGGGCTTCTCCCAGCTTAGTTGTGGTGAAAAGATTAATGCTGCTCCTGCCTGCTCAAGATTTAAGGTTCAGCTCAATCTCCACTGTTAATTAATGGTATTTCAAAGGGAGAGGGTAGCACCCATTGTTTTTGCAGTACATTTTGGGGAAGGGACACTGATGATGGGTGGCCAGCTTGGGATGGAGTCCACAACCTGCAAAGGACCAGAAAAAAACAGGTGATCTCTAAGGTCCCTTCCAACCCAAACCATTCTGTGTTTCTCTTACTGGTGCTGTGGTGGTTGGAAACCAACCAGTGCTTGCTGCCTTCCCAAATGAGCCATCCCAGCCCTCCACAGTCAAACAGCTTTGGATAGATCCTGTTGTACTGGGGTCAGGGCTCTTTAATAACCTCAAGTGTTTCTCCTTGCAGGTCTTGAACGACATTTTCTCCCAGGGCTACCAGGACACAGCCCTTTTCCTGTACAGGAACAGTAAGTGGCACGCCAGGACCCAAGGGGCACCTTGGTGTGACACAGACAAACACCAATCCCTTCTCTCTGTATCTCCCAGATGCCTTTGGCTTTAACTACTTTGATGGCAATTTCCGCTTCGGCAGCACCTGTGGGAAGAATGACTCTGCAAAATCCAATGGGACACACTCCGGCCTGAGCAAAAGGGTCCCTCAGTGCCTGACCCCTTACTTCCTGCCAGGTAGAGGATTTGGGGTGCTCAGGTTGGGTTTAGGGCTGCTGCAGCCTTCAAGAGCAGCAGTGTTATATTTAAGACATTACTGAGTTATTTATTAAATATTTCTATTGCAAAGAGACACTGTAAGAGTGACTCCAGCTGGACTTTGGCCTGGGCTTCATTACCTACCTAAGCTGGGCAAGAGGAGTTATTGCATTTATTTAACTGTTTGTAATTACTGGAATTTATTTCCTTCTGTGCTGTCATTCCTGGGTGCAGGCTTGTGGAAGAAGGAGCAGGTGAATGGACTGCAGGACCCACTGGCGAAGGTCCTGCTGCAGCCATACAGGCTCCCAGCCTTGTTCAGGAAGGGGTAAGAACATCCCAACAGGGGCATGAGGGAATGACACACAAACCAGGGGCTGTGCCTTTAGCAGTGGTGGGACAGCTGAAGGGACACATGGAGGGATTTGGTGTTTCCTGAAGGCAAGATCCAAGGGAGAGCGGGTGGGGCTGGCAGGAATGCCACAGCATCTCTTGGTTATGGAAAAGATTATTACAGTGTGCATTTACTATGAATGCCCTCCCCTTTTGCTGCCTTCAGCCATCATTAAACTCAGCCCATGTACTTTGCTTTTGCAGGGTGAAGAAGGTGTGGGGGCTGCTGGAAGGTGTCAGGTCCCTGGTACAACGACTCCACAAGCTCCTCCAAACCTTGGTGCCTGGTTTGCCTAAGACATCTGTGGACAGGAGGTGAGGGGCTGGGGGGCTGCAGACCCTCAGCATAAAGAGAGAAGGGTGCAGAGCAGGGAGACTTTGGGAATCTCACCCACTGGGTCACTGATGGTGAGTGTGGCTAAAAACTCCAAATCTGGAGTAGCCCACATTAAAAGTAGCTATTTTTTTTATCCCTGTGATATTATTTTGATATTTCAAAGAAGCTACAAACCAGCTTAGTGCCGCCTCCCAACTGCAATACATTTGTGTTGAGCTGGGCTCTGTCCTGGCAGGACACCAGGCACATTCACCAAGATCTTGAGAGATGTTCTGGCACTAAGCTCTCAGGGATTTAAAGCATATCCTCCCAAAATCCGCTTGCAAGTTCCCTCCTGTGCAGCCGCCCAAGAGACTCAGAATGATTTTGCCCTGAGGCAGCTGCAAACTCCTCAGCTGTGAGAAAATCCTTTGGAGTCAAACATTCCTGGCGGCTGCTTATCCCTGTCAGTAGCTCGACCCTGCCTCAGCTCTCACCTTGTTCCCACAGGTAACAAGGATTGTCCAGCGGTGCCCTGGGGGTCTGAAGCGCTGCCTTGGAATATGGTGGGCAACACCAGCACGGCTGCTGGTTCTCGAGGGAATTTTCATGGAGTATTTCTTTCTTCAGAACCTGTCTGGCTCTATCTGCAGTGCTGCCACTGCAGTGCCCCTGCTCTGGCCTCACCTGCTTTTCCATGAGGGCGAAGAAAAAGCTCCAGTGCTGCTCCTGTGACCCACCCCAGGCTGCAGGGGCCATGGGGCAGCTTCACCTGCAGACCTCACAGCCCAGTCCTTTCCCTGCCCACTCCATCTCCTCTCCACCAGCAGCATCTCCTCCATGCTTTAATGCAGATTACAGGGCGGGCAGTTGCCAGGAAATGCCATGTTTTTAGTGTTTTCCTCACACTGAAAAACTTCAAGAGAGATTCCTCAGAGAGAGAGAAAAGCCTTAGGGAGCACCATACTGGGCAGGAATTAATTTTTCTACAGTTCCCTTAGGTTTTTTTTACCAATTATCAATTCTTGAGCTTCACACCTCCCCAAAGCCCTGCTTCTCCTGCCTGTGGAGGTGGGAGTGCATTTGGATTCCCCTGGAACTTGCAGCTGTGCAGAAGGATGGAGGAATATAAAGATTAATTTCCCCCTACTTCCGAGTTCTGCAGGCTGCATCTCCTGACATTTCACAAATACATGAATTCTTCTCATGCAATTGTCTGTAAGTCACAGCCACCACAGATCATGGCCCAGGCAAACACACCCTGTGTCACTGGTCTGCACACAGAATTAATCAGCAGCACTCTTAATTATCCAAAAATTGTGCTGCATATCAGAAGCTGTGGACTGGCTTTGGCCCACCTGTGTATCCCCTGTTTGTTGGTTCCCAACAGGCAACAAATGGATCCCAAGAACAGCAGCTGTTTATTAGAGTAAATAGCCTGTTTCATTGGACAAGGAGAAATGGAACAGAGGGAAGTTTCATGCAAAGGGTTGTGGAGACTGCAGAAATTAATGGGGGGAGTAGCTGAAGGCAGCTTTGATGTAATCAGACTCAAAGTTAACTAGGAGGGCTGAGCAAAAGAGCAATATTCTGTCTTCTGCCATCTTTAGTTCAAATCAGTGACTTGGGAATACCTTCCCTGGAATGGATTTGCTAAAAGAAACCTGGATACTTATAAGTCATGAAATAGTTTGGGTTAAAAGGGACATTAAAGATCACATAGATAAATTCCCTGCCATGGCAGGGATATCTTTACTATCCCAGGTTGCTTCAAGCCCCGTCCAGCCTAGACTTGAACACTGCAGGGATCCAGAGTCTGCCACAGCTGATCTGGGCACCTTGGGCCTGGGCCTGCCCACACTCCCAGGGAAGAATTCCTTCCCAATACTCCATCTATCCCTGTCCCCTGGCAGTGGGCAGACACTGACCCGTGTCCTGTCCCTGCAGTTCATGATGAAGGGTCCCTCTCCAGCTTCTCTGTTGCCCCTTCAGCTCCTGGAAGGGGCTGTGAGGTGTCCATCCAACCTTCTCTTCTCCTGGCTGAACAACCCCAACTTTCTCAGCCTGTTTCCATAGGAGAGGTGCTCCAGTTCCCTTGTAACTTTTATGGGCCGTCTTATCCCATTTGCTTTGGATCCTGTGTGCTCCTGTCTTTGAACCATCCTGGATGGATTTACACCACTCAAGCACAGCAGCCTAAGGCAGGCTGCTCAAATCCAGCTGTTCCTGCCACAGGGCAAAGTGGAATGCTCAGAGACACTCAGGCCTCCCCAGGCAGGGACAATCAGCCCATCACCTGCTTTTGCACCTCTGCTCCCTCCCACTTATCCAAGAGCTCCTTCTCCAGGCTGCTGCAAGCAACATCCCTACCTCCAGGCAGGATATTACCATTTCAGTCAGCCTGAGGCAGTTACCCTATGGAAATGGGCTTTTAAATCCCCCAAAGAAAATTCTCATCTAGGAATTGGATGTCCAAATCCAGTAAAAGTATCTACAAACCTCAGCCACAAACAGGAGCCCAGTTTGAACTGCCCAGTGTATCTCACCTGCCCCATGTGGTGCTTGATCATAAACAATTGTAAAGCTTTGAGAACTTTAGGAAAAATCAATCTGCAAGGAGCCCCCAAGTTAAAATAGTCTCAGAGCAGGATCTTCCTGCTCCAAACCTGCAGGAATGAGGAAGAAATAAATATTTACAGAATTGAGTATTCCGATCATCTGGGTTTTGCTTTATTAATCCCTCATCTGTTCAAGCAAGCAGAGCTGGTGCTGTCTCCTCTGGGAGACATGAGCTTGGAGCTAATGGCAATGGAGGCTTTGCCAGAGGCAGTGGCAAGAGGCAAAGTTTGGCATAGACTGGAATCATCTTGTGCAGGAGCTTGTTTCACCCCAAGGAAGCAAAGTGGGAAGCCCAGCTGCACACAGTGGGGATAGAAGCAGCCTGGAATGTCTCCTCTAGGGATGGATCATGGGAATCATGTGGGAGCAGTGGCCCTGCCTGTGCTGAGACATTGCTGGCACAGTCCATGTGCTCCTCAGGGCAGGTCGGGCTCAGCCTTCAGGCTGGGTTCCAAGTTGCTCATTGCCTCTTGAAAGCAGAAACTGGGGCCAAAGGCAGCAGCGGGCTCAGAAATGCTCTTCAGCCTGGCCCTAAAGGGAAGAAAACCACGTTGGTCAATCTGACAGACACCTCTGGCAGATCCTGTGGGACAAAGTGGGTTCCAGTCAGAGCTGCTTCCCTTCCTCCTGTTGTCTACATGGCAGTCGGTTTTGGTATCCTCAAAGTATTACCCCTGTAGCCCTGTCCTGTTGCTTGTCTCATTTGGCTTCAACCTCATCAGAAATGTGAAGCCTGAGGTGGATGGGATGAGAGTCTGGAGACAAGCCAAGACAGCAGAGCTCCTCCCTCTGGAGCTGGATCCCAGTGCAGGTCTAGAGGGAGGAGTCCTTGAGTGTGATGTGTGAACCTGAGCGCAGCAAAGCCAAGCACGTGCCCAGTCCTGCCTGTGGCTCTGGCTGTGGGCTGCAGGTGCTTTATGCCAGCCTCTGTTTCCAGTCTGGGCACTAAGGAGGGTGCAATTCCTTGTGCACTTGTCCTGCTGGGCACACGGATAACCTGCAAGTGCTTGTGGATAAGCTGCTAGTGCAGCCTGAGCCTCGTGGGATTGCAGGCTGCAGACACTTGTCCAGGAAATCAAGTACAAGTTGTTCCCCAGTTTATCCCCCTGCTGCTGTGGCAGCATCACTGATATTCTGGCATTGCACAGAGAAAGAGTGCAAGAGCCTTTTCCTGGCCTTGATCAGTAGGGCTTTTGCTTTTCCTTCCCAGAACTGGAAAATCTGATGTGCTTCTGCTCTGCAGATGGAGAGCCTGGACTCAGCCCTTGATTGCTCTCTGGCCTAACAAATGAGCCTTCACTCCTCCCACAGGAGGAAGTTTTCTCCTGAGACTGGTCAAAAACATTGCGGCCCAGCTGCACAGCAGAGGCAGAGATTCCTGACAGCCCAGAGCTGCCCAACTCCCAAAGAAACCTCATTCCACCTTGTTGCTTCCACAAGCTGCTCAAAGCTCAGAGTGATGGAGCCTTTAAAAAAGCCACCAGGGAAGCAACTTCTACAGCCTAACACTGTGTCCTGCATTTCTTAGTGCGTTGAGAGTTGGTTTATTCTCAAAGGAAGTATCTTTCTTGCTTCCATTTAATGTTTTCCATACTTATCTTGTTAGATCTGAAATGGTAATGGTCCTAGTCTTTCCCCTTTATATTTCTCATTTCTTCTAGACCTTCTAGATATAGCACATTTCGTCTTTCATCACTTATCATTTAATTCATGTGGCTCAAATTAAAATAATTGTCCTGGTGAAAAAGCTGTGTAATTTTACTTAATCTGATCAATGCTGAAACACTGAAAGATTCATAAGGAAAGAGAAAATAAAGAGTAAAATTGAAAGAAAGATTGCATTTTATCGGATGCTTCTTTGTATTTTTTAGTAACAACAAATCACAAACTGAAATGGGGGATTCACTGGTGTTTCATGCAAAAAAAACGGCAGTGGGCATTATTTGGAATATGATTGCAGAAAATGATAAGTTTTGTATTTAAACCTGCTTTGTGTTGCTTGAAAATGATATAGCAAGATGTTTACCTGGAGCTCTCATATTCTTTCCTTGCAATAAGTATTTCTTTGGCTGCATGGAGAGTTCCTAAGGAGAAGTTTGGATTTGTCTTGCACAGCCAAGGCAGCGTGAACCATTGAGACACAGCTACTGAAGGGAGGTGTGGGCAGAACCTGTTCTTACCTCACTGGGTGAGTGAACACATGGCATTCTTCCTGGAAAGAGCTCCTTCTCCACGGAGCCCTGCTGAGCCAGCCACCAAGGTAGTCCTCAATGCTGACCCAAATCGAGGGTGAGGGCTCAGTGTGAGGCCTCACCTGTAATCCCTGACCCGAGAGGGAACTTTCTCCCATTGCTGATGTTCCCACCTGTCCCAGAGCCTCTCTGGGCACTGACAGCCCAGGGCAGGTGTCACATGAAAATTGATGGGGTAAAGGAAGTGCTGGTTCTTTACCTTCCTGGGGGTGGAGAAGGTGGTGTGGGGCTTCCTATTGCTCTTCATCCACTGCCTTGTTGATCCCTGGATTCTTTTTGGTGTCCTCCTCATGATCTGTGGCTCTGGAGTGAAGACCCCTGAGTGGTGGCTTCAGGTGCAGGGTTTCCTCCTGGGCCAAGGAAAGTGTGAAGCCCTCAAAGTAATTCACCTGGAAATCCCCTGGTGGGAAGAGATTGCAGCTCTCACTGCTTGTTGCTCACGTGGCAGGTCTGCAGCCGTGTGAGGCATGACCTGGGCTGAGTGGAAATCAGGGACACTGATGACCCCAGGGCTCAGGGATCACCAGACATTGCTGCTCTGTGCATCAGGGGCTGATCAAACACCACCCAGGGCACCTGAGCCTGTCTTTGAGTCTAGAGGTCCTGGGACCTGTGTTCCCTGGGAAAAAGCTCTGTCATGCCCAGTGTGGCAGAGAAGAGGGGAGTGTAGCTCCAGAGGCAGCTTCAGGAGCCACCAGGACTCAGGGAATCGTGGCAGTGCCAGGAGTGCAGGCATTTGTCTGCCCCAGTCACTCTGGGGCAGCATCTCTTTCCTTGTGTCAGCGCACCAAGGATGTAAGGGAAGCCCCCAAGCTACCTGTCCCCTCTTGCAGTCACTTACTCAGTCGTTTTAGGAAGCAGATCGCGTCCTGGTAGCCCTGGATATAAAACTGGTCCATGACCTGTGAGGGGAGGTGGCAGTCAGGGCAGCTGGGCTGCTGCAGGGGGCTCATGGCTCTGGCTACCTGGAGGAGCTGCTCACCTGACGAGTGGGAACCTGAAAAACGTACATTAAGCGGCAAATATTCTTTTTTGAGATCTGGAAGATAGAATCAGAGAGCTGGAAGGCCAGGAAGGCAGCGGGGCCATCCCTTGGACAGATGTCGTATTCGCCGGCAAAGGCAGAGATGGTGATGGTGCTGCGGGACACGAAGTCGGCTTTCCACATGGCCAGCTCCCCGTCCACGTAGCGCTGGGAGGCAGAACAGGGAGCCCTGAGCCTTCCCAGGGCTGTTCACACGGGCAGACGGGGGCCTTGTTCCCCAGGCAGGCCCACACCAGGCTGAGGTTCAGGGTTCCCACAGATCCCCTTCAGGGAACTGCCCCACCCGCTGCTCCCCTGCTGCAGGTGCGCACTTGCCCTACTGCCTTCCCCCAAAAAGCTGCTGCAATGAAACTGGGAGCAAAGGGGAGCAGAAGGGAGCTGAGGAAAGCCCAGGGACAGGGGAAATGGACAATTCAGTGAGAAGCTCAGTCCTGTCTTCAGTGAATTGAGATTTTGGAGCCCTGTTCTTCCCCCCTGCAGACGCAGGGGCAGCCCAGTCTTGAGCTACATTGCTGGTAAACCCAGGTAGAAACTTCCTAACTGCCAGCAGTGGAGAAAAGACAGAGGCTGGAGGGGCCCTGTCCTGAGCTGGGACAGGGTCTCCAGACCACAAAGCTACTCACCACCCCACGGAACTTTGGAGGGAATACCCCAAAATACAGCGGGAGGAAGCAACTGCACGTCATAGCCTGTGGGTGAAATGGGAGAGGTGAGAAAGGGCCACAGAAACTGTTACCTTTGGGAGGGGTGGCTCATGTGTGTGTGCCAAAACAGGGCCCCTCAGCTGGGTTATTGGGCACCACTGACTAATGGGCACCAGGCCCTGTCTGATACCCACAGCCAGGGCAGAGAAGTAGGAAGGGAACCTGTGAAATGCCTCAAATTGGTCACTGCATGTTCAAGATAACTCAGACATCATTTAGAATGTCTGATATTTAAAAATTATTTTAGTTTGTCTGCATTCAGAGGGAGGCAAGGACAGAAATCAGGTCATAGTCTAGAATGGACCAATTCCTGTCAGATTAAGAGAAGGGTTGATGGTTTCTAACTACAAGGGGGGAGATTTAGGTACTGGGAAGATAATTTTTACCATGAGGATGTTGAGGCCCTGCACAGGGTGCCCAGAGAAGCTGTGGCTGCCCCATCCCTGGAAGCATCCAAGTCCAAGTTGGATGGGGCTTGAGACCAACCTGGGACAGTGGAACGTGTCCCTGGCCTTGACAGGGTAGAACTGGATGAGCTTTAAGGTCCCATCCCACCCAAACCATTTGTTGATTTTGTGCTGTGGGCCATGGCCAGGCAGCAAATGTCACCCAGCTCCTCCGTCACGGGGTGGCTGTGGCTGCTCCCACCTGAATCAGGTCCTCCTTTGAAGCAAACTCGGACACTGTCACACATCTCCAGTCGTGCAGGCGGGTGAGGATGATGTGCAGCTTTCCAGACACCAGCTCGTGGGCATTCGGAGGCAGGAATTTGTCTAAGGTCTCCCGTAAGAGTCTAGGTACCCTTCCTCCATAGACCAGCCCCCAGAGAGAGATTTTCAAGCGACTGAGGAAGTACTCAATTATCTCATCTGAAGCAAAGCAAAGCAAACCAATCATTCTACATCCCTTATATTGTTATTTATGTACTTTCTGAGCTACACTTCCACCTGGGAATGGATGGGGTATTCTACTCGGCTGCAAAATGCTCATTTAAGAGCCATTGTGATTCATCAGGTCTGAAGCTCCAATGAGTGGACCGAAGTTTTCCAAGGACTTCCCATGTGGCAGAAGGTAGAAGTGTTTGTTTTCTTTTCTCATTTCTTCCCACTTTCTGCACAAGGCATATTAAAAGTTGGTGGACATGTGAGAGAAAATGGACAGGAAGCCTTTCTATAACATTTCCTCCTGCTAGGTGTGCATCTATGACCTGGCTAATGTGATTTGTGTCCCCTTTTTTTTTGGGAATCTACCAACAATCCCAAATGCCTTATCAGGGAGAGCACCTCTCTTTCTTTTATCGGATATGCTTGCCTTGAATTCCAGTTAATAAGATGCCATGAATTTATAGACTCTCTTTTCTCTGTGCTGCCTAATTTACCCATGTTTTCAACTCTTCAAGAAGCCAATAAAGTAAAAACCTGAGGAATTAACCAGTGATAATGATACAAAAATCTTTTGCATCTCTAAAATTCCAAGGTATTCCATCTCTTTAGACAGAAAGAAAGAGAAATCTGTAGCCCTTACCCAGATCACATCCACACAATGCTGCTGTAGCTATAATAGATCCTGAAGATGCTCCATAGATCCTGTATGCAGATTTCATTATGTCAGGAGACAATTCCTGCAAAGCAGATAACACTCCAGCTTGGTATACAATCAAGGAACTACATCCTCTAAACAGTATAGAGTAAGGTCTTCCCTCTTTTCCACTTATTTTCAGCATCTCTGCTAACTCCAAGAACCCCAACAAGAAGAAAACAGCTGCCCAACAGCTTCAATGGGTTTTCCAGAGCCAGGCAAACCTCAGCTGTGTTTCTCTTTCCAACCTCACTCTCAGAGTCTTATATGCCTCAGTTTGGCATAAATCTCTGAGCCAAAGGTCCAGTGAAATGGCAGCAGTGGGCAGAAGTGGATGATATGATGTCCTAATGCTCATTAAAATAAGCTTATTGCAATGCAGGGTGTGTGAGGTGAGCACTGGCAGCCCCAGGCGATGGGGACAGCCACATGTCACACTGACGTGTTGGGGGAGCAGCCGAAGGGGTCCGGAGGGCCCCAGGACGGAGTCTTTGGGAGGGAAAAGGAGCTTCCCAAAGTGCTGAACTGCTTCAGCGATACCCTGGGGTTCCAGCACAAAATTCCAGCCTCTTGGGCAGTAGAAACCTGCAAATACTCCCTGGTACAAAAGAGTCTTGCAAGCTGCTGCTCCAAACACTCTTGCCCCATTTGCAACAGATTGCCAAACCCCATCACAGGGATTGGAGAAGGTGGCTGGATTATTAAATAAATCACCACCCAAGTACTTTTCCTTGTTTCCCAATTTCAGGATTAACCCCATTTTTCCGGGTTCAGGTGCCCCTGGTTAGGGCTCGCTTCTCCCGCTGCTCTGAGGTCTCAGCCATTCCAGCCCGCCTAGCTCTGAGGGCTCGGCCGTTTCCATTTCCAGTGCTCTGAGGGCTCAGCTGTTCCTGCTCCCAGGGTCTGAGGGCTCAGCCGTTTCCCCCCCCCGTTGCTCTGAGGGCTCGGCCGTTGCCATGTCCAGGGCTCTTTTTCGGCTTGGCCGTTCCCGCTCTCTGGGCACTGAGGGGTCAGCTATTTGCACTCCCGTTGCTCTGAGGGCTTGGCCATTCCTGCCCCCGTTGCTCTGAGGGCTCAGCCATTCCCGTTGCTTTGAGGGGTCAGCCGTTCCTGTCTCTGTTGCTCTGAGCGCTCGGCCATTCCCCGTTCCCGCTGCTCTGAGGGCTGGGCCGTTCCCACCCTCATTGCTCTGAGGACTCGGCCGTTGCCGTTTCCAGGGCTCTTTGGGCTTGGCCGGTCTCGTTGCTTCTGGGCACTGAGGGCTCAGCCGTTCCTGCCCCCAGTGCTCTGAGGGCTCAGCTGTTCCCGTTGCTTTGAGGGCTCAGTCATTCCTGCCCCCGTTGCTCTGAAAGCTCGGCCGTTGCCATTTCCAGGGCTCTGAGGGCTTGGCTGTTCCTGCCCCCGGTGCTTTGAGGACTTGGCTGTTCCTGGCCCCGTTGCTCTGAGGGCTCGGCGGTTCCTGCCTCTGTTGCTCTGAGGGCTCAGCCGTTCCCATTTCCAGGGCACTGAGGGCTCTGCTGTTCCTCCTGCCCTTTGCCAACATGGCAGCCGCAGCAAGCCTCGGCCCTGGGCATCCATCGTGGGAGCCCTTAGAAACGTGGGTAATTTGTGCTGATTGCTATTAATTGAGACTTTCTTCCCCAATGATGTTACATTCTCTCTGCTCAGCCCAGACCCTGTCTGTCACAGATGATGAAGCTGGGCCTGTTGTCACAAACACCCACAGTGTGCTAGTGCTCCCAAATCATGGAGGATTTAGAGAATCTCAGATTGGTTTGAGTAGGAAGGGGCTTTAAAGCTCATCTTCTTCCACTTACTGCCATAGGGTGAGGATAAGGAGACGTTTGAGCAGATCACTTTCAGCTGGAAGCTGTTTGTGTAGACACAAGAGAATTTCAGCCTAGAAGAGATTCCTTAGCATATGTGGACCCTTAGGAACACAGTCTTATGCCAGAAAGATACTTGAAAAGTAGATCACAGAATCTCAGAATGGTTTGGGTTGGAAGGGACCTAAAAGCTCATCCAGTGCCACCACCTGCCATGGCAGGGGCACCTTCACTATGCCAGGCTGCTCCAAGCCCCGTCCAACCTGGCTTTGGACACTGTTAGGGATCCAGAGTCTGCCACAGCTGATCTGGGCACCTTGGGCCTGGGCCTTCCCACACTCCCAGGGAAGAATTCCTTCCCAATACTCCATCTATTCCTGTCCCCTGGCAGTGGGCAGACACTCACACTTGTCCTGTCCCTGCAGTTCGTGATGAAGGGTCTCTCTCCAGCTTCTCTGTTGCCCCTTCAGCTCCTGGAAGGGGCTGTGAGGTGTCCATCCAACCTTCTTTTCTCCTGGCTGAACAGCCCGAAAATTTCTCAGCCTGTCTCCATAGGAGAGGTGCTCCAGTTCCCTTGTAACTTTTATGGGCCATTTTGACAGATCCCATTTGCTTTGGATCCTGTGTGCTCCTGTCTTTGAACCATCCTGGATGGATTTACACCTCTCAAGCACAGCAGCCTAAGGCAGGCTGCTCAAATCCAGCTGTTCCTGTCACAGGGCAAAGTGAAAGGCTCAGAGACACTCAGGCCTCCCCAGGCAGGGACAATCAGCCCATCACCTGCTTTTGCACCTCTGCTCCCTCCCACTTATCCAACAGCTCCTTGTCCAGGCTGCTGCAAGCACCATCCCCACCTCCAGGCAGGATATTACCATTTCAGTCAGACTGAGTCAATTACCCTATGGAAATGGGCATTTAAATCCCCCAAAGAAAATTCTCATCTAGGAATTGGACGTCCAAATCCAGTAAAAGGATCTACAAACCTCAGCCACAAACAGGAGCCCAGTTTGAACTGCCCAGTGTATCTCACCTGCCCCATGTGGTGCTTGATCATAAACAATTGTAAAGCTTTGAGAACTTTAGGAAAAATCAATCTGCAAGGAGCTCCCGAGTTAAAATAGTCTCAGAGCAGGATCTTCCTGCTTCAAACCTGCAGGAATGAGGAAGAAATAAGTATAACAGTTTCATAATCCAATCATCTAGATTTAGCTTTATTAATCCCTCATCTGTTCAAGCAAGCAGAGCTGGTGCTGTCTCCTCTGGGAGACATGAGCTTGGAGCTAATGGCAATGGAGGCTTTGCCAGAGGCAGTGGCTAGAGGCAAAGTTTGGCATAGACTGGAATCATCTTGTGCAGGAGCTTGTTTCACCCCAAGGAAGCAAAGTGGGAAGCCCAGCTGCACACAGTGGGGATAGAAGCAGCCTGGAATGTCTCCTCTAGGGATGGATCATGGGAATCATGTGGGAGCAGTGGCCCTGCCTGTGCTGAGACATTGCTGGCACAGTCCATGTGCTCCTTGGGGCAGGTCAGGCTCAGCCTTCAGGCTGGGTTGCAAGTTGCTCATTGCCTCTTGAAAGCAGAAACTGGGGCCAAAGGCAGCAGCGGGCTCAGAAATGCTCTTCAGCCTGGCCCTAAAGGGAAGAAAACCACATTGCTCAATCTGACAGACACCTCTGGCAGATCCTGTGGGACAAAGTGGGTTCCAGTCAGAGCTGCTTCCCTTCCTCCTGTTGTCTACATGGCAGCCGGTTTTGGTATCCTCAAAGTATTACCCCTGTAGCCCTGTCCTGTTGCTTGTCTCATTTGGCTTCAACCTCATCAGAAATGTGAAGCCTGAGGTGGATGGGATGAGAGTCTGGAGACAAGCCAAGACAGCAGAGCTCCTCCCTCTGGAGCTGGATCCCACTGCAGGTCTAGAGGGAAGAGTCCTTGAGTGTGATGTGTGAAACTGAGCGCAGCAAAGCCAAGCACGTGCCCAGTCCTGCCTGTGGCTCTGGCTGTGGGCTGCAGGTGCTTCATGCCAGCCTCTGTTTCCAGTCTGGGCACTAAGGAGGGTGCAATTCCTTGTGCACTTGTCCTGCTGGGCACACGGATAACCTGCAAGTGCTTGTGGATAAGCTGCTAGTGCAGCCTGAGCCTCGTGGGATTGCAGGCTGCAGACACAGGAAATCAAGTACAAGTTGTTCCCCAGTTTATCCCCCTGCTGCTGTGGCAGCATCACTGATATTCTGGCATTGCACAGAGAAAGAGTGCAAGAGCCTTTTCCTGGCCTTGATCAGTAGGGCTTTTGCTTCCCAGAACTGGAAAATCTGATGTGCTTCTGCTCTGGAGATGGAGAGCCTGGACTCACCCCTTGATTGCTCTCTGGCCTAACAAATGAGCCTTCACTCCTCCCACAGGAGGAAGTTTTCTCCTGAGACTGGTCAAAAACATTGCGGCCCAGCTGCACAGCAGAGTCAGAGATTCCTGATAGCCCAGAGCTGCCCAACTCCCAAAGAAACCTCATTTCCACCTTGTTGCTTCCACAAGCTGCTCAAAGCTCAGAGTGATGGAGCCTTTAAAAAAGCCACCAGTGAAGCAACTTCTACAGCCTAACACTGTGTCCTGCATTTCTTAGTGGGTTGAGAGTTGGTTTATTCTCAAAGGATGTATCTTTCTTCCTTCCATTTAATATTTTCCATACTTTTCTTTTAGATCTGGAATGGTAATGATCCTAGTCTTTCCCCTTTATATTTCTCATTTCTTCTAGACCTTCTAGATATAGCACATTGGGTCTTTCATCACTTATCATTTAATTCATGTGGCTCCATTTAAAATAATTGTCCTGCTGAAAAAGCTGTGTAATTTTACTTAATCTGATCGATTCTGAAACATTGAAATTTTCATAATGAAAGAGAAAATAAAGAGTAAAATTGAAAGAAAGATTGAATTTTATCGGATGCTTCTTTGTATTTTTCAGTAACAACAAATCACAAACTGAAATGGGGGATTCACTGGTTTTCCATGCAAAAAAAATGGCAGTGGGCGTTATTTGGAATATGATTGCAGAAAATGATAAGTTTTGTATTTGAACTTGCTTTGTGTTGCTTGAAAATGATATAGGAAAAGGTTTACCAGCAGCTCTCATATGCTTTCCTTGCATAAATTATTTCTTTGGCTGCATGGAGAGTTCCTAAGGAGAAGTTTGCATTTGTCTGGCACAGCCAAGGCAGCGTGAACCCTTGAGACACAGCTACTGAAGGGAGGTGTGGGCAGAACCTGTTCTTACCTCACTGGGTGAGTGAACACATGGCATTCTTCATGGAAAGAGCTCCTTCTCCACAGAGCCCTGCTGAGCCAGCCAGCAAGGAAGTCCTCAAGGCTGACCCAAATCGAGGGTGAGGGCTCAGTGTGAGGCCTCACCTGTAATCCCTGACCCGAGAGGGAACTTTCTCCCATTGCTGATGTTCCCACCTGTCCCAGAGCCTCTCTGGGCACTGACAGCCCAGGGCAGGTGTCACATGAAAATTGATGGGGTAAAGGAAGTGCTGGTTCTTTACCTTCCTGGGTGTGGGGCTTCCTATTCCTCTTCATCCACTGCCTTGTTGATCCCTGGATTCTTTCTGGTGTCCTCCTCATGATCTGTGGCTCTGGAGTGAAGACCCCTGAGTGGTGGCTTCAGGTGCAGGGTTTCCTCCTGGGCCAAGGAAAGTGTGAAGCCCTCAAAGTAATTCACCGGGAAATCCCCTGGTGGGAAGAGATTGCAGCTCTCACTGCTTGTTGCTCACGTGGCAGGTCTGCAGCCGTGTGAGGCATGACCTGGGCTGAGTGGAAATCAGGGACACCGATGACCCCAGGGCTCAGGGATCACCAAACATTGCTGCTCTGTGCATCAGGGGCTGATCAAACACCACCCAGGGCACCTGAGCCTGTCTTTGAGTCTAGAGGTCCTGGGACCTGTGTTCCCTGGGAAAAAGCTCTGTCATGCCCAGTGTGGCAGAGAAAAGGGGAGTGTGGCTCCAGAGGCAGCTTCAGGAGCCACCAGGACTCAGGGAATCGTGGCAGTGCCAGGAGTGCAGGCATTTGTCTGCCCCAGTCACTCTGGGGCAGCATCTCTTTCCTTGTGTCAGCGCACCAAGGATGTAAGGGAAGCCCCCAAGCTACCTGTCCCCTCTTGCAGTCACTTACTCAGTCGTTTTAGGAAGCAGATCGCGTCCTGGTAGCCCTGGATATAAAAGCGATCTATGACCTGTGAGGGGAGGTGGCAGTCAGGGCAGCTGGGCTGCTGCAGGGGGCTCATGGCTCTGGCTACCTGGAGGAGCTGCTCACCTGACGAGTGGGAAATGAAAATGTGCTGTAGGCGACAAATGTTCATTTTTGAGATCTGTAGATACAGTCAGAGAGCTGGAAGTTCCAGGAAGGCAGCAGGGCCATCCCTTGGGGCAGATGTCGTATTCGCCGGCGAAGGAAGAGATGGTGATGGTGCTGCGGGACACGAAGTCGGCTTTCCACATGGCCAGCTCCCCGTCCACGTAGCGCTGGGAGGCAGAACAGGGAGCCCTGAGCCTTCCCAGGGCTGTTCACACGGGCAGACGGGGGCCTTGTTCCCCAGGCAGGCCCACACCAGGCTGAGGTTCAGGGTTCCCACAGATCCCCTTCAGGGAACTGCCCCACCCGCTGCTCCCCTGCTGCAGGTGCGCACTTGCCCTACTGCCTTCCCCCAAAAAGCTGCTGCAATGAAACTGGGAGCAAAGGAGAGCAGAAGGGAGCTGAGGAATGCCCAATGACAGGGAAATGGACAATTCAGTGAGAAGCTCAGTCCTGTGTGCAGGGAATTGAGATTTTGGAGCCCTCCTCTTCCCTCTGCAGATGCAGGAGGACCCCAGCCTTGAGCTACGTTGGTGGTAAACTCAGGTGGAAACTTCCTTCATGCCTCCAGTGGAGAAAGGACAGTGGCCAGGGCTGTCCCGGTCTGAGCTGGGACAGGGTCTCCAGACCACAAAGCTACTCACCACCCCACGGAACTTTGGAGGGAATATCCCAAAATACGGCGGGAGGAAGCAACTGCACGTCACAGCCTGCAGGTGAGATGGGAAGGACAGAGATGAGCAAAGGGCCACAGAAACTGTTACCTTTGGGAGGGGTGGCTCATCTGTGTGTGCCAAAACAGGGCCCTTAGCTGGGTTAGTGGGCACCACTGACTAATGGGCACCAGGCCCTGTCTGATACCCACAGCCACGGCAGAGAAGTAGGAAGGGAACCTGTGAAATGCCTCAAATTGCTCTCTGCATGTTCAGGATAATTCAGGCAGCAGTCAAAATAGCTGGTATTGTAACATTATTTTAGCTTGTCTGTATTCAGAGGATGGCAGGGATGGAAATCATGGCATGTATGAGAGTGGACCAGGACCTGTTAGGATAATGCATTGGGTAATGATTTCTAACTACAAGGGGGATGATTTAGATATTTGGAAGATATTTTTACCATGAGGATGTTGAGGCTCTGCAGAAGTTGCCCAGAGAAGCTGTGGCTGCCCCATCCCTGGAAGCATCCAAGGCCAGGTTGGGTGGGGTTTGAGACCAACCTGGGACACTGGAAGGTGTCCCTGGCCATGACAGGGTAGAACTGGATGAGCTTGAAGGTCCCATCCCACCCAAACCATTTGTTGATTTTGTGCTGTGGGCCATGGCCAGGCAGCAAATGTCACCCAGCTCCTCCCTCACGGGGTGGCTGTGGCTGCTCCCACCTGAATCAGCTCCTCCTTTGAAGCAAACTCGGACACTGTCACACATCTCCAGTCGTGCAGGCGGGTGAGGATGATGTGCAGCTTTCCAGACACCAGCTCGTGGGCATTTGGAGGCAGGAATTTGTCTAAGGTCTCCCGTAAGAGTCTAAGTGCATATCCTCCAGGGATCAGTCCCCAGAGATAGGTTTTCAAGCGACTGACCATATACTCAATTATCTCATCTGAAGCAAAGCAAAGCAAAACAATCATTCTACATTCCTTATATTGTTATTTATGTACTTTCTGAACTACACTTCCACCTGGGAAAGGGGTATTTTATCGGGCTGTGAAATGCTCATTTAGAGCCATTGTGTTTCATCAGGGCTGAAGCTCCAGTGAATGGACCCAAGTTTTCCAAGGATTTCCAATATTGCAGGAGACAGAAATGTTGTGTTTTCTTTTCCCATTTCTTCCCATTTTCTGCACAAGGCATCTTACAAGTTGTGTGACATGTGGGAGAAAATTGAGAGGAAGCTTTTGTATAATATTTCCTTGTGTTAGCTCTGCATCTATGCCCTGTTAATATGTTTCCTACCCCCTCATTTTTTTGAGAATCTGCCAGCAGTCCCAAATGCTTTATTACGGAGAGCACCTCTCTTTCTGTTATTGGATTGAACTTGCCTTGAATTCCAGTTAATAAGATGCCATGACTATTTTCCTTGTGCTACCTAATTTACCCATGTTTTCAACTCTTGAAGAAGCCAATAAAGTAAAAATCTGAGGAATTAACCACTGATAATGATACAAAAATCTTTTGCAACTGTAACATTCCCAGGTATTCCATCTCTTTAGACAGAAAGAAACAGAAATCTGTAGCCCTTACCCACATCACATCCACACAATCCGAGTGTAGTTATAATAGATCCTGAAGATGCTCCATAGATCCTGTATGCAGATTTCATTATGTCAGGTGATAATTCCTGCAAAGCAGAAAACACTCCAGCTTGGTATACAATCATGAAGCCACATCCTCTAAACAGTATAGAGTAAGGTCTTCCCTCTTTTCCACTTATTTTCAGCATCTCTGCTAACTCAAACACCCCCAACAAGAAGAAAACAGCTGCCCAACAGCTTCCTTGGGTTTTCCAGAGCCAGGCAAACCTCAGCTGTGTTTCTCTTTCCAACCTCACTCTCAGAGTCTTATATGCCTCAGTTTGGCATAAATCTCTGAGCCAAAGGTCCAGTGAAATGGCAGCAGTGGGCAGAAGTGGATGATGTGATGTCCTAATGCTCATTAAAATAAGATTATTGCAATGCAGGGTGTGTGAGGTGAGCACTGGCAGCCCCAGGCGATGGGGACAGCCACATGTCACACTGACGTGTTGGGGGAGCAGCCGAAGGGGTGCGGAGGGCCCCAGGACGGAGTCTTTGAGAGGGAAAAGGTGCTTCCCAAGTGCTGAACTGCTTCAGCGACACCCTGGGGTTCCAGCACAAAATTCCAGCCTCTTAGGGGCTGTAGAAACCTGCAAATATTCCCTGGTACAAAAGAGTCTTGCAAGCTGCTGCTCCAAACTCTCTTGCCCCATTTGCAACAGGTTGCCAAACCCCATCACAGGGATTGGAGAAGGTGGCTGGATTGCTAGAGAAATCACGAGAGTATTTGGAGCAGGTGATTGGGATACTAAATAAGTCAGAACCTAAGTTGTTTTCCTTGTTTCACAAATTCAGGGACTAAGTTTGTTTACAAAGGGGTGAAAATACAGAGTCCAGGTAAGAACCCGTGCTTTCACCTGCCTCCTACATGGCCGAGGTAACAGTAGAACAGCAAGTCAGTAAAGAAGGAAAGAAGGGGGAAAAAATCTGACAAATGGCGAGATTTATTGGTTATCCATGTAGAAATGCAAAGCCTTCTTAGCTCTGCAGCTGGGTGAGCCATTGGGAAGGTGCTAGTGGGAAAAGCAGTGCTGAGAGCTGGGCAAGGCAGAGGCGAGTGGCCAGCACAGACAAGAACAACTTGGACACTCCTCTTCTGATATACATGGAAATCTACTCACCATCGTCAGGTAAAATGCTTCCAAAGCCATCGGGAGATGCTTCTCTCCCTTGTGCTATGTGCCGGGGCAGTGCTGGAGGGTTTGGATGCAGCCCTGATCTCTGTGAGGGGGCTGCAAAACAGCCCTGAGGGTGACAGAGCAGCTGTGCTGGACATGCTGGGGCTGGCAGGGCTGTGGGCTCCACTGAGCCCAAAGCATCAGCCCAGGGTCAATCCAGCCCCAATTCCACATGGCAGCAGTGCAGCCAAGGCACTGAGCTCGTTCACACACCTTGCAGGTCCTGCTGCTGAGCAGCACAATAAAATTGAAGACTGGAGACAAGAGGAAGAAACAGATTCCATGCCTAATCAAGAGGACAAATGTACTGGAAATCATTTCCCAGTCCTCTTTAGTACACGGATCCCTCAGAATACTGCAAAGAGAGAGTCAACTTCAGAAGCAGCTCTGTGCAGAGGAAGTGGCATTTGAAAGCATGGTGAGCACACAAGCTCTTGAGCGTAAGGACAACCTTATGCCCACTTGCATGGCTTGGGGAAAATACCAGAGGCAGCCTTGTAGAAGCAGCAGCATTGCCAGTGCTTCAAGCCTTGGGTTCAAGCCTCCTGCCCTCAGTCAGCAGCATGAGAAGGAACTAGAAATGTGACACATTATTGCACTGCTTTCCCAATCCAGCTGGAGAGCTCTGCCATTCCAATCCCAAACCAAACCCATGGATCATGCCACACAGGCTATGCTTTACTCTTAGTTGCACCTGTGTAATATTGAGATCGTTTGTAAATCCCTTTGTTTTACCTTCTTACCCAATCTTGCACCACCAAGAAGTAAAGAACATTTTTTGTGGAACAGCAGAGGGAAGCCAAGAGTGCACCTGCTTATTCCCTCCCAGCAGGTAGTGCCATGGACTGTCCCTGGTGTCTTCAGAAAGGAGCAAGGAGTTAGGAAAAATGTATTTGGGTGCAGTTTGTGTCAGAGTGAGGTAGCCAGGGCTCCAAAAGGTGGGGCTTGGAAAGAAGCAATGCAGGTGATGTGAGTAGGAGTGAGCCAGGTGGCATAAACAGTGCTTGGGAAATGCAGCTGTGGAAATACAGAAGGTGTTTCTTGGCCCCTCTCTGCCCTGCCCCAGGATGGGACAGTGGCTGTGTGTGTCCCTGAGTGCTGCCCTGTGTTTTAAGTCTGTTGTTTTACCAGGCCAAACACCCTCTGTGTACAGTGTGTGTGACTAATCAAGGAGTTTCCATGGCACCTCCCCAGTTTAGTGCACTGGAACGGGAGCAGAATAAAGGAGTGGCTCCTGCAGGGGGCTGAGCTTCACCATGCTGGGTCTTTGCTCACCTGTGTGTGCTCACCTGGGCTCCTCAGTTGCCTTTAGGATGCTTCATGTGTCCTCACATCCCACTGGCTGCCTCCTGAGCAGGAAGGGCTGACCCTGGTCTAGGGAGTACATTCCCATCCTTGCCTGCCCTCCAGGACACAGATTTTAGCTGAGTTGACAACATGAGCGGTGTTTCTGCCGCTGATGTTACTGACAACCATTCTTCTAAATAGGAAGGAGTGGGAATGATGCACCCTGCACCTTGCCTCACTAACTGGTATTTCTGTGGCTTTGGCAGCTCCTCGAAAGTGCCCCACCACACTTACCTTTCCTTCTACCAGGAGTGTGGCAAAGGGACTTCCAGCCTATCCTAGGTTTAGCATAAGGGAGAGAAATCTTTTCCCTGTTCCCGTGACAAACACCTCATCTGGGGACATGTGGGGATGATGTCACTGCCCAGGGCAGCTGCGGGAGCTGCCCTGACGGTGATGAAACAGCGACTTCAGCACCTTGACTTCACCCTGCTCTGGAGCAGTGCCTGGTGCTCCCAGCCAAGGGCAGGGCTCTGCAGGACAGACCTTCCTGCTCAGCTGCACCCCTGGGCAGAGAGCACCAGGAAATGTTGGAGCAGATCACCTCCAGCTGGAAGGAGTTCTGGCAGGCACAGCTTCATTTCAAGCCAGAAGAGATTCCTTAGCCTTGCCAGAGCCTTAGGATGACCCTGTAATACCACTAAGACATTCCAGTAGTAGAGAATGGTTTGGCCTGGAAGAAATTTTAAACCATATCCAGTTCCAACCCTGCCATAGCAGGGACACCTTCACTATCCCAGATTGCTCCAAGGCCTGTCCAACCTGGCCCTGAAATAATTACACATCAGAGCCAAGCAGGAGCCCTGTGGGATACAGGCAGAGCTGGACTGTTGGGTTAAAGAACAAAGGAAAAAGCTCAGCCTAGTTGATTTATACCCAAGTCACAGCCTGGGAGTCTCTGTTGCAGGGGCTGCTGCTCAGCAGCAGGAAGATGATGCTTCTCCAAATTGTGGAATCATCAAATCATGGAATGATTTGGGCTGGAAGGGACCTTAAAGCTCATCTCATTCCACCCCCTCACAGGGGCAAGGACACCTTCCATTAGATCAGGTTCCTTCAAGCCCCATCCAGCCCGCTCTTGCTCCAGGTGCTCCCAGGAGAATCTCTGGATTAGTCGCTATTCCCAGGATTAACCCCATTTTCCTGGGTTCAGATGCCCCTGGTTAGGGCTCGCTTCTCCTGCTGCTCTGAGGGCTCGGCCATTCTGGTTCCCATTGCTCTGAGGGCTCGGCCATTCCTGCTCCCAGGGTCTGAGGGCTCGGCTGTTCCCGCTCCCGTTGCTCTGAGGGCTCGGCCGTTTCCACTCCCGTTGCTCTGACGGCTCAGCCATTCCAGCCCCAGTAGGTCTGAGGGCTTGACCATTCCCGTTCCCGTTCCCACAGCTCTGAGGGCTCAGCCGTTGCCGTAGCTCTGAGGGCTCGGCCATTCCTGCCCCCATTGCTCTGAGGGCTCAGCTGTTCCCGCCCCCGTTTCTGTGAGGGCTCGGCCGTTCCAGCCGCCGTTGCTCTGTAGGCTTGGCCGTTCCAGCCCCCGTTGCTCTGAGGGCTCAGCTGTTCCCGTTGCTTTGAGGGCTTGGCTGTTCCTGGACACGTTGCTCTGAGGGCTTGGCCATTTGTGGTCCTGTTGCTCTGAGGGCTCCGCTGTTCCTGCCCCTGTTGCCCTGAAAGCTTGGCTGTTGCCATTTCCAGAGCTTTGAGGGCTCAGCCGTTCTCATGGCTCTGAGGGCTTGGCCGTTCCCTGTTCCTGCTGCTCTGAGGCCTTGGCCATTCCCATTTCCAGGGCTCTAAGGGCTCGGCCGTTCCTGCTCCCAGGGTCTGAGGGCTCAGCTGTTCCCGCCCCCGTTGCTCTGAGGGCTCAGCCGTTCCCGCCCCCGTTGCTCTGAGGGCTCAGCCGTTCTCGTTCCCGCAGCTCTGAGGGCTCGCCCATTCCTGCCCCCATTGTTCTGAAGGCTCAGCCGTTGCCGCTCCCTGGGCTCTGAGGGCTCGGCCGTTCGCACTCCCATTGCTCTGAGGGCTCGGCCGTTCCCACTCCCACCCCCGTTGCTCTGAGGGCTCGGCCGTTTCCATTTCCAGTGCTCTGAGGGCTCAGCTGTTCCTGTTGCTTTGAGGGCTTGGCCGTTCCTGGACACGTTGCTCTGAGGGCTTGGCCATTTGTGGTCCTGTTGCTCTGAGGGCTCCGCTGTTCCTGCCCCTGTTGCCCTGAAAGCTTGGCTGTTGCCATTTCCAGAGCTTTGAGGGCTCAGCCGTTCTCATGGCTCTGAGGGCTTGGCCGTTCCCTGTTCCTGCTGCTCTGAGGCCTTGGCCATTCCCATTTCCAGGGCTCTAAGGGCTCGGCCGTTCCTGCTCCCAGGGTCTGAGGGCTCAGCTGTTCCCGCTCCAGTTGCTCTGAGGGCTCAGCCGTTCCTGCCCCCGTGGCTCGGAGGGCTCAGTCATTCCCACTCCCGTTGCTCTGAGGGCTCAGCCGTTCCCGCCCCCGTTGCTCTGAGGGCTCAGCCGTTCTCGTTCCCGCAGCTCTGAGGGCTCGCCCATTCCTGCCCCCATTGTTCTGAAGGCTCAGCCGTTGCCGCTCCCTGGGCTCTGAGGGCTCGGCCGTTCCCACTCCCACCCCCGTTGCTCTGAGGGCTCGGCCGTTTCCATTTCCAGTGCTCTGAGGGCTCAGCTGTTCCCGTTGCTTTGAGGGCTTGGCCGTTCCTGGACACGTTGCTCTGAGGGCTTGGCCATTTGTGGTCCCGTTGCACTGAGGGATGGCCATTCCTGCCTTCATTAGTCTGAGGGCTCTGCCGTTCCTGCCTCTGTTGCTCTGCAGGCTTGGCCGTTGCCATTTCCAGAGCTTTGAGGGCTCAGCCGTTCCCACTCCTGTTGCTCTGAGGGCTCAGACGTTCTCATTTCCAGGGCTCTTAGGGCTTGGCCATTCCTGCTCCCTGGGCACTGAGGGCTCTGCTGTTCCTCCTGCCCTTTGCCAACATGGCAGCCGCAGCAAGCCTCAGCCCTGGGCATCCATTGTGGGAGCCCTTAGAAACCTGGGCAATTTGTGGTGATTGCTATTAATTAAGACTTTTTTTCCCCCATGATGTTGCATTCTCTCTGCTCAGCCGAGATCCTTTCTGTCACAGATGATTGTCCTGGGGTGACGTTATGATGCTTGTATATCCCCATTCATCTGTTCTGTGCCTTTAAGACCGGCACTGAAGAGTGGAAGTTTGTTTGGGTTTCTCTTATCAGGACACAGAGACAAGCCGTAGACAGTGCTGGTTTTTTTTTACTTCCAGCTTTGGGCTTGCTGCTTTTGCTTGCTCTCTTTTTCTGCTCTTGCTTCTGCTCTGCTTTCTGCCTCTGCTTATTAGCTAGTTCTAGCTAAACAGTCCACATTGCTTCCTGGACTGTTTCTCCTCTCCTGTTCCTGTGACCATCTCGAACCTGCTCTGGACTGGGACCCGGGAACACCAAGGGTTCGGCTGGAGCGGCTGGCCCAGCGCCGGAGGGACTGAGAACAGAGCAACCACCCCCGACAGAGACTTTCTGATTTTGCCATCTTTGTCAGAGCGGTGTCATCGGGTATTGTTCATTTTGTGTGCTGGGGGGTGCGGGGCCAGTCAAATAAACAGGTTCTTTCCACCTCTCTCCGAGGAATTTTTTTCCCGAACCGGTTGGGGGGAGGGGCCGTGTGGGTTTCGCTTTCTGGAGGGGCCCTCCTTTGCAGATTCTTTAACAAATTTGCCCTAAACCAGTACAATGATGAAGCTGGGCCTGTTGTCACAAACACCCACAGTGTGCTGGTGCTCCCAAATCATGGAGGATTTAGAGAATCTCAGACTGGTTTGAGTAGGAAGGGGCTTTAAAGCTCATCTTCTTCCACTTACTGCCATAGGGTGAGGATAAGGAGACGTTTGAGCAGATCACTTTCAGCTGGAAGCTGTTTGTGTAGACACAAGTGAATTTCAGCCTAGAAGAGATTCCTTAGCATATGTGGACCCTTAGGAACACAGTATTATGCCAGAAAGACACTTGAAAAGTAGATCACAGAATCTCAGAATGGTTTGGGTTGGAAGGGACTTCAAAGCTCATCCAGTGCCACCACCTGCCATGGCAGGGGCACCTTCACTATGCCAGGCTGCTCCAAGCCCTGTCCAACCTGGCCTTGGACACTGTTAGGGATCCAGAGTCTGCCACAGCTGATCTGGGCACCTTGGGCCCGGGCCTGCCCACCCTCCCAGGGAAGAATTCCTTCCCAATAGCCCATCTATCCCTGCCCTCTGGCAGTGGGCAGACACTGACCCGTGTCCTGTCCCTGCAGTTCATGATGAAGGGTCCCTCTCCAGCTTCTCTGTTGCCCCTTCAGCTCCTGGAAGGGGCTGTGAGGTGTCCATCCAACCTTCTCTTCTCCTGGCTGAACAGCCCGAAAATTTCTCAGCCTGTCTCCATAGGAGAGGTGCTCCAGTTCCCTTGTAACTGTTATGGGCCATTTTATCCCATTTGCTTTGGATCCTGTGTGCTCCTTTTTGAACCATCCTGGATGGATTTACACCTCTCAAGCACAGCAGCCTAAGGCAGGCTGCTCAAATCCAGCTGTTCCTGCCACAGGGCAAAGTGGAATGCTCAGAGACACTCAGGCCTCCCCAGGCAGGGACAATCAGCCCATCACCTGCTTTTGCACCTCTGCTCCCTCCCACTTATCCAAGAGCTCCTTCTCCAGGCAGCTGCAAGCACCATCCCCACCTCCAGGCAGGATATTACCATTTCAGTCAGACTGAGGCAGTTACCCTATGGAAATGGGCATTTAAATCCTCCAAAGAAAATTCTCATCTAGGAATTGGATGCCCAAATCCAGTAAAAGTATCTACAAACTTCAGCCACAAACAGGAGCCCAGTTTGAACTGCCCAGTGTATCTCACCTGCCCCATGTGGTGCTTGATCATAAACAATTGTAAAGCTTTGAGAACTTTAGGAAAAAAAAATCAATTTCTTTGCAAGGAGCCCCCAAGTTAAAAAGTCTCAGAGCAGGATCTTCCTGCTCCAAACCTGCAGGAATGAGGAAGAAATAAATATTTACAGAATTGAGTATTCCGATCACTGGTTTTGCTTTATTAATCCCTCATCTGTTCAAGCAAGCAAGCTGGTGCTGTCTCCTCTTGGAGACATGAGCTTGGAGCTAATGGCAATGGAGGCTTTGCCAGAGGCAGTGGCTAGAGGCAAAGTTTGGCATAGACTGGAATCATCTTGTGCAGGAGCTTGTTTCACCCCAAGGAAGCAAAGTGGGAAGCCCAGCTGCACACAGTGGGGATAGAAGCAGCCTGGAATGTCTCCTCTAGGGATGGATCATGGGAATCATGTGGGAGCAGTGGCCCTGCCTGTGCTGAGACATTGCTGGCACAGTCCATGTGCTCCTTGGGGCAGGTCATGCTCAGGCTTCAGGATGGTTTCCAAGTTGCTCATTGCCTCTTGAAAGCAGAAACTGGGGCCAAAGGCAGCAGCTGGCTCAGAAATGCTCTTCAGCCTGGTCCTAAAGGGAAGAAAACCACGTTGGTCAATCTGACAGACACCTCTGGCAGATCCTGTGGGACAAAGTGGGTTCCAGTCAGAGCTGCTTCCCTTCCTCCTGTTGTCTACATGGCAGTCGGTTTTGGTATCCTCAAAGTATTACCCCTGTAGCCCTGTCCTGTTGCTTGTCTCATTTGGCTTCAACCTCATCAGAAATGTGAAGCCTGAGGTGGATGGGATGAGAGTCTGGAGACAAGCCAAGACAGCAGAGCTCCTCCCTCTGGAGCTGGATCCCAGTGCAGGTCTAGAGGGAGGAGTCCTTGAGTGTGATGTGTGAACCTGAGCGCAGCAAAGCCAAGCACGTGCCCAGTCCTGCCTGTGGCTCTGGCTGTGGGCTGCAGGTGCTTCATGCCAGCCTCTGTTTCCAGTCTGGGCACTAAGGAGGGTGCAATTCCTTGTGCACTTGTCCTGCTGGGCACATGGATAACCTGCAAGTGTTTGTGGATAAGCTGCTAGTGCAGCCTGAGCCTCGTGGGATTGCAGGCTGCAGACACAGGAAATCAAGTACAAGTTGTTCCCCAGTTTATCCCCCTGCTGCTGTGGCAGCATCACTGATATTCTGGCATTGCACAGAGAAAGAGT